>NC_058026.1:17862331-18462331 GCF_019176455.1 Solea senegalensis
AACTGTGAAATTTTTGTCACATTTTTACGACATACTAAACTGGGACATTTTTGTCACATTTTGGATGACATATTAAACTATCACATTTTTGGATGACATACTAAACTGTCATTCTGGTCAAATTTTGGACAACATACTAAACTATGACATTTTTGTCACATTTACGACGACATATTAAACTATGAATTTTTTTTCACATTTTGGACGACATACTAAACTATGACATTTTCTTCACATTTTGGACGAAATACTAAACTATGACATTTTTTCCACATTTTGGACGAAATACTAAACTATGACATTTTTGTCACATTTTGGACGACATACTAAACTATGAAATTTTTTCATTTTGACAAATACTAACTATGACTAAACATTTTGGACGACATACTAAACTATGACATTTTTGTCACATTTTGACGACATATTAAACTATGACATGTTTTTCACATTTTTGACAACATACTAAACTATTACATTTTTGTCACATTTTTGACGAAATACTAAACTATGACATTTTTGTCACATTTTGGACGACATACTAAACTGTGACATTTTGGACGACATACTAAACTATGACATTTTTGTCACATTTTTGACGATATATATTAAACTATGACATTTTTTTCATATTTTGGACGACATACTAAACTATGAATTTTCTAGTAAGTCTTACAGAAAAATAGTCCATGTTGAGGTTGTCAGTGCCGAGGGGAGGTTGGTAAGAGCAGTCTGTGCTTATTTATATAAGAAATGGTAAAACCCTCTAAAATTCCTTAGCATTAGGTGACAGAGGAATGTGTTCCCTCCTTATTCATTCTACTTTCTGGCAGCTGTTTACCTTTCAGCCTCGTCTGTATTGAACAAGAGAAACAGTGTGACACCACATGACAACCAGCATCTCCCGTTTCCAACTTCTTAAATCTGAATCTTTTCATTGTTATTTATCAGTCATTCTCACTTAATTATATTTTGGTTCATATGTATATATATTTCTTGAAAATGTCTGGTTTCCCTATTCAAAGGATAACTTTAGGTGTTACAGTCTGTAATAGCAGTCTGTGACATTTCTGCAACTCACAGAATGTTAAAAATAGTCAGGAATGTTATATAATGCACACATTTGCTGTCCTCATGTTTTACATTTTTTAAAGCGAGTAAGCTAGTTTGTCAAAGTGTGTCCCCACATAAAAAGTTTGGGGAACACTGTCATATACCATGGTAAATGAAAAGTCTGTAGATTTTGGCTGATGGTTTGACAATTGGGCTAGAAAATACAATTTGTGGTTCTTTTTTATGGAAAATCAATATCAGACTGGCATCTTTCCAAACAGAGTATTTTTATGTACACTGGTGTGATGTACCCGTAGGCTGCTTTGGTGCATCTTACTGGTGGATACATAGTTACAGCGCATCTGCAAAAAGGTGACTTTTTTTATGTTTTACCAGCCACCACTGCAGAACCACTCCAAAATGTAATCCAAAACACACACAAACACACAAAAGATGTCTTTTGGCACTTTTATGAAATTGCAGTTGTTCCCACTCCCATTTAACAGTCATGTTCCAGTGAATGTTCAGTGACCTTTTCAGTCCCAAACATAATGTAGAGGTAAATCAACCCTGCAATAGCAGAGCTGGCTGGTGGTTGTGTACAAATGTATTATGTGAGTGCTTCTAGTGTGTCTGCACCAGAAAAAAAAAAAAGGATTAGCGTGATGCTGTGGCTCTGACACTGGACTATAAGCATTCAATTTGCTGATTTAGAGAAAAATGACTGTAAATCCTTGCTGTAGCTGCTAAAATCTGATACTTCAGCTGTTTGTGACACTGGTGTTGTCACATTTTTATCCTTCTCTACTCCTCCTGTCTCTACTTTTTTCATAAATATGTTGTATGTTTAGATGTTATTTCATTGAGGTTGTTTCTTTTCTTTCAACTTTTCAAATTTTTTCTCCAGTCATTTCTAGAGACTTTTTGTCTGTACAATACAGACATTGCATGTAAACCATGTACTGTATGTGCAAGTGTATTTGTCCAAGCATAACTGAACTGTTGTGAAAAAAAAAGAAGCTTATTCTCCCTCGGTTTGTCTCCTCTCCAGACACATGGATGCCCGGAAAACAACCAAACAGAGGGTGACAGTGAAATGATGGTGCAAAACCTCATTCAACCTCAATGAACCAGTGTGGATGAGTGAACAGCATTTCTAGGAAGGAGCAGCTCCCAGAAGAATAAAACTAAATCTCCTTCCTCTGAGTCAGACAGAGGGAGAGTGAAGAGGTTGGTGAAGGACAACAAGAGATAAAGCACTGCCTGCAGTGTTCAGGGATTTGTTTATGGAATTGTTTGACTCCATAACAAAACCACTTCAGCGGTATGTATGTGTACATGTTTATTTTAAAGCCACTTAATGGTGAGTTCTGCAGTGAGCTGCACATGCTGCATCCTAAGACTCCCAAGAGAGGAAGCATTTCCATAGTTATGCAGTTTAATAGATGGTTCAGGGTAAGGAGCTCTTTGTAAAGTGCAAGTGCACATGTTTGCACAAGCACATGTTTATACACAAACAAAACCAGTGTGATTTGGATGAGCTGGAAAAAAAAAGGCTTCTCTTGTTAAAGATGAAAAGACAGAGGGCAGAGAGAGACACAGAGGGTCAGGGAGATTGGAAAATGCAATCCTGCTCTGATTATGACAAAGCGATAAGTCTAATTTTCTGCCCCAGTTGCCGTGGCAGCCAGGAGCAGCTGCCGCGGCAGGGTAGCATTCGCTCTGCTATCCCGCTCCTGCAGTCTCTGAGCCGGTCGATTATCAATGATATGGAAAAGCAAAGAAGATCCCTAGGCCCCAAGAGGAGGGTGAAGCAGTGTTTGAGAGAAACTATGAGAGTGAGGACATGTTGGCTTCATCAGTGCACCAGCTCATGCCTAAAGGCATGGGGGACAGAAATGGACGATCACACACATGCACAAAATTGTTCTTGTTCTTTAGATGGTCATTATATTGACTGACATGAATTCCCTGTGGATTTCTACTAACATTAACCATATGAAATCCATAGTGCAGTCATTTAGTAATTGGAAGCTTCCAAGTTCAATCTCCAGCTCCTCCAGAAAACAGGTCAATGTGTGTTTTTGCAAGACAATGATAGTCTTATTGCTGCTGCCCTCTAAGTGTGTGAATGTGTGCATGAATGACACACATTGTAAAGCGCTTTGAGTGGTCGATAGAACATTTAATGGTTGATGCAGCATTTAATCTTCTTTTACGACATTGATGGCAGATATTTCAAGGAGGCCCATCTAAATGTCATGCAGGTGATCTTAATTTCAGCGATGGTCATGTGAGGAGTAGAAGTACTGTGCATTGACTCCAAATAAAAACCATAAATGGACATGGCGTCATGGATGAAACCGTATACATTCACCTTCAGTGTGTGCAGAAGTGTATGAATGGCTCGCTCAGTCACTGTGGCTCTGATCAGCCCTCCATCTGACCTCGTAGTTTCATTGTGCAATTTCTGTTATACAATGACAATACAGACCCATTCCTTCCTTTCGTTGGTGTTGACTTCCATTATCTTGTTAAAATTGTAAGATTTTGCTGAAAAGCTGCCAGTGAAAAATAAATACAACCTTTCACTTTTTCCGCAAAATATTTTACGTTTATCTGATTCTTATTCTGATAAGCCAAGCAAGGAATAAGCTTTTTTTGCAAACGCCAGAGACTTGTTTATGACTTGTTTTATTGACGTCAAATGATGTGCCTTTTATTGTGTGCATAAACTAAAAGAATTAGGAGTTAATGGTTTGATTAGCCAACAACTTTATGGTCAATGTTCCTATTTCTTACAATAGAACACCATGATCTACCTTGTGGGTACAGGTTTCTCTCGGTCCCTTCAAAGTAATACATTGAAATACCTACTTGAAAATCATCACTTTCATTATATGTGTCATATTACGCCTGTAACATGAGCTCTGATGTGTGCAGACACACTTAGAGCTGAATTGACATTGTGTCTGTCAAACATTGTTGTCTGGAGACAGATAAAGACCTGCCAGTGAAATACACATTCAGCACAAGAACATGCAAATGAATTGCACACACAGAAAGACACACACACACACACTCAGCAAACGGAGGAAAGTCAACATTAAGTAAATCCGAGCCTGTCATTTCCACTCTGCTTCCCTGCCTCTTCTCTACTAAAGTTGTCACAAAAATATTCTGAAAGAGAGACACGGATCTGACTCAGTGCGACTCACTGTCTGCACTTGTGAATGCAGCATACCACACTCACACCCACATACTCTCTCTCTCACACACACACACATACACACATACATGGATGAACAGACTTCCTGCTCTCCACTAAAATTGTCAAAAAAAATGTTCTAGACTGAGAATTTAAGGTATAACTCAACCAGACTCCTTCCCCCTTCCTTATGTTACTCTGTATATCTGCTTGCGGCATCACATACACACACATGCATTATTGGGACTCTCATTGACTTTATTACCTTGACCCTTACCCTAAACCTTAACCTAACCCTAACCTGACCTAAACCCAATTATAATCCTAAAACCAAGTCTTAACCCTCCAAAAGCCACTGAGAACCAGCCAAAAATGTCCTCACAAAATCTACATGTCCTCAGGCACATTTCGTTCTCACACACAACCTACATACACATACACAAAAACATGTCCAAGTTTTGTTGTCACTGAGACTCACAGACTTTCAGAACAATGTCAACCTCTTACAGTCACACACACACACATACACACACAGCGAGAGGAGAGAGAGAGAGAGAGTCCTGTAATCTGCTGTATAATACCACTGCCTCTGTATCCTGGGGGTATAGTTATGGCGTCTATCAAAGAATAATGATTCACCCTGCCTGCTTCAATATGGAATATTTTTACTCTAATACACATAAATACACACAGGGAGAGATAGACTACACTCACTGGTATCGCTGTTTGCACATGTTAAAAAAAAAAGAAAATAGTGCTTTGGTCCGTAAAGATTCTCACTTGTGTTTAATCATGAAAATGTGTCACTGGGTTTCTTACGTACTTGCTACAAGTGCACAGTAGTCTGCCAGTGTATCAACCACTCTGATGTCTCCCACTGTGGGAATTCAAAGAACTATGTGGTGTTAACAATCTTTGTTACAATAAGCTAACAGATGTGTTATGAGAAACATATCTGGGGCGGAGAAGCCCTTGGTCTGTGTACGAGTCTCAGCAAAGACGATGACTAAGATAAAAAAAAGATAATGCAAGAGAACACTTGTCATTTCGCGGCTTCACTGTGAGTGCGAGACATGCTCTGAAGTATAAAGCAGGAGGGAGATGATACTCAGTGTGTTATGAGGCAAATATTTCTCTTGCTGCCCACTCCTGCTCTCTGAAGAGCTCTTAAAGTGGCGTCTTTGATGAGATTTCTGATGAGGGGCTCATTAAAGATCCATTATGATGTCACAATGCTCGTGGAGCCGTTGTGCCACCACAGTATAGGCAATGAGGTGTCCTGTGGCAGATCATACTGTACGTCACATGACTTCCTTCAAATGACCTTTTGGTTTCAGAGCTATCAAGCCACCTGAGAGAGAGAGGGAGAGAGAGAGAGAGAGAGAGAGAGAGAGAGAGAGGGAGAGAGCACTTAAATAAATGAGTTGCATGGGTGACCGCCGGTATACTGATGTCCCCCAAGCCTCTGTCTGTTTATTTTGAAGCAAATGTTTAGGAATTTGTGCATGAACACAACAATGCTGCTTATTCATTGTCCATGGTTATGCCAATTTCTTCATCGTTAACACAAAATCAATAAACACTTACATAAATGTGCTTTTTCCTCTTTAGAACCAGCTGTTCACAATCTAAATGAATAATGATATTAATACAGCAAGAGATTACAACCATGTCTTCTTATCTGACACAGCAAGAAAGCCACTGCCTTTACCACAATAATGAATTATTCCTTTAAAACTACATAAATAAAAGCTGGTTCTAAAGAGGAACAAGCACATTCATATTACAAAACAGCCTCACATCTTCCCATGACTCCAAGCTTCACTTAAGTCTTGTCCGGATTTGTTTTCTAATCACATCAAATTATTTTTTATCTAAAGCTATCTTGTAATGGAACCCTGCTCCATTTTCACTTGAAATTATTACACCCATTGAGATAAAACACAATTGATGTCGTCAGCCAGTAGTCAGTCGTGGCTCAGTCCACACAGAATTCAAAGAAAACTTCACAGACTTGTGGTTTAACAAAAGAACCCCCTCCAGACGTTGTATCAATATCCATCCAGATTTCATCACAAGTGGACAGCTTTAAAATGGATCCGAAAGCACCAAATTATGTGCTGAATGCGTCCTCAGATTTGGTCACATTCAGCGTTGGTCGAGGACACGTGTGGACATTCTTTTACACGTGTGAACACAACCAGGATGCATTAATGACTGCCGATTTCCGTTTCTCAGTGGAAAATAGTTTTCTCTCTCTACCTGTCACAGGAGCAAACAAACACAGTGAAAACAGACACATCGAGTATATAGTCACAGCTGGCTAAACAGGAGATCCTGGGTTCATATCCGGGCAGTGCCTCCATGTAGCTCAGTTGAGAGAGATGGTGCACCAAGTGCCACATGACCAGGATTCAGTTATTTGCTGCAAGTCTGTAGTGACCTGTGTGTGCTGCCCACTGCTCCTGCTGCAATGAGGATACAGAAGTGAAAAAATTCAATATTGCTGATTGACGTGTGTGCAAATATAAGACGACACCACAGAACAGTGAGATCCGATCACAATGTGACACGACTTTGTCATCACTAACAAGTTGAAATGTTAAAGCAGTTCTGCTTGATTTCAAGGCTCTCAAATCATGAATAACTAAAATCCATGTTCCTTTAATTTCCAAGCATCTAATCTGACTATAATGCTGAATTTGGCAGTGCTACATTATAAGGATTGTTCCTTGTACTTTTTTGTAGAGTACATGTGCAGGAACACACGTGTATATTTCCCTAACTGATCCAACAATAACATTGTCAGTGCTGGACTGTGATGTACAGGGAAAACAAACTCATCTCTTAACTCTACAGATTTGCTTCAATCTCATAGGTTAGATGGTGAAAACAAGCAACTTCAAATGTATAAAGGGCACGTAGTTCTGCCTGTGGGAACCAAGGACATGGACAAAAACATGTCTTTGATCCAAGGCCTGGCATGCCAAAAGGTTTTACCTCAAGAGTTCTGAATATTTGATGACCAAGAAAATATATCAAAACCATGAATAGAGAAGTAGTTGGAGTCAGCGTGCTGACAGCAAAGACAAGGCTACCTTAGAAAAAAGAAAAAGAGGCAACAGAATAGATCTTACTAGCTCGATAAGTGTATAAGTCAATCTGATAAATCATTGTGACGTAACGAGGGAAAATACATAAACAGAAGATGGCATTTAAACAACATTTCCACTATAATTTAACGAGAAAGTAGACTAATTGATTAGTAGTTGAACATATCTGATTGATTGATAAAAGGAGAAAAACAACAGTGTGAGATGCTTATGCTTTTGAATAGTTGACAGTGATTTTGTTGCTTATTGTAAAAGTCAGAAACATGCAAACCCAACTGCAACTGCGACTTGTTTTTAGTTGTGTTCATTGAGTTTGAGGCTGCATTCACAAATGATCACCTCACAAAGTCATTTATGGTGATGCATAAGCAACATTACCATTCATTTAATGGTGTTTGCAGGCCAACACAATGAACTACAAAACAATAAAATGTTCCACAGAACTTAGTTGGCGATAATTGTCTGTGGTAACACTATTATCATCCGTTTTTTCACAATAAAGTCATTGATCCTTTCATTCAATTATTTCTTGTCTAATGCTTTATCCTCCACATGATGATCACAGGCTATCATTTGATCCATTGCTTAAAAAATATTGATTGTAATAGCTTTAAACAAGCCTAAAATAAGACTTATATAATATCGGATTGTGTTTCTTGTATGTGTGTGTGTATGTCATGGAGATATTAAAACATTGTTGGGATACAAAGATAAATATAAATAATATTTTTGCAGTGAAATCACAATTCTAATCCTGGAATACACAATGTTTTTATCTCCCTCCCACTGTTGTGTCTGAAGTGTGCCTGCGAGAGTTTAACATCGAACTTTAAATCTTATGATATCCTGCCTCCACCACCAGGCATCAAAGGAAACACCTCTGTGCTGCGGTGGACTGCATTTCTGTCTTTCTTCTCTTCCTCTCCACCTCTTCCTCCTCCAGTATCCCACCAGCAAACCAATCTCTCAAAAAAGGAAAGACTGCAACGCCCCCAGAGGGACAGGAACGAGGTTAGGTAAGGATTTCCACACATGGCAACACTTCTTTAAAGTTGTTGGATAAAGTTTGGGCACACGTTGAACAATTGTGTGTATTTTTATCTCAGGATCTTGTGTGTGTTAATGTGTGTATATTAAATGCTGTTATATCTTAAATTCAGCTGATGTTTAAACGCTTTCAGCATATTTGAGCTCAATATAGAACTGATCCTGGTTAACGGTTATATGAGTCTGTGCACTCTCCCTTCAAGTATCTTAGCTTCATATAACAATGGTAATAAAAATAATAAGTAATACATTTAAACATCTTTTATTATATGTCCAAAATGGGACATTTTACTCAACCATCAACCCTGTAATTCATTTTCGACGATGAAAATGATTTCTTATATGTCCTCAACAAAAATTTCTCCAAATAGAATTCCTCAGCCTTGTCAGCCTAAATAAAATAAAAAAAGTAATTATATGTATAATATTACACCAGCCTCACTGAACAAAACACAAGGTTGCTTTTCATCATCTATTTTCACAACTGGGCTTTTCATAAAGTCATATGACATGATTTAATATGCTAGTGTGACATAGAGAGGCAATTTTCTAGTGGGACTCAGATGTAAATTCATATTACACATGGTAATATTTCCTATTAGTCTTGAGCTCTGTTCTCTTTTGGAAATCCTCGGGAAAAAAAAAAAAAATCATGAATCATTTCATACAAAGCAATTCCAATGCTGCTTGACATCCCAATTTCATTTGACCTCCGTTACTAAGAGCCTCCTATTGAATATGGCAAATCATAGTATAATATTATGCTGCTCCATTAATGGTTTTCATTTCTCAATTTTTCATCTGCCTTTAACCATAGAGTTAAAATGAATTAAATCAAAATTGCACGCATATACATACAAATTGGAAAATCAATGCGACAGAGCACATTAAACCTCTCTGTGTTTTATAAAGCATGGATTATTGAGACGTCCTGGCTGGATGGCTGAATATGGACGTCGCACAGTCCAAAAAATAGCCGGATTTTGTTCAACACATTGTTCCTCACAAGAAAATCAATTACTGAGACCATAAAGTTCTAACGGCTCATAAAAGTTGTTCATAAAAGTCAACACAAGATAAGATATATAAGATGATGTACCAGATGTTATCGCCCAAGGAAGAAATGATTACATTTTGGTGTTTCAGGCATCGATCTGGATTCAGGATTTTTTTTAAAAAACGTCTCAGCCTTGCAAGGTAGGGGAGCATTGAGCTCTCTGAGTGCTTTTTTTTGTAAACAACTACAATAGAAGCTTATTGGACATGAGTGGAGAGTAGTTATGGTTGGCCCACCCACTCTGGGACTGTTTTTCTCAAAACCAGGATATTGGACGAGCTAGACGCAAGTTTGCCAAACCAATCACTAAACTCCAACTGAAGCATTGAAAACCATCCATCCATTTTCGACTGCTTTATCCTCCACATGAGGGCCGTGGGGGGTGCTGTGCCAATCTCAGCTGACATAGGGCGATAAGCGGGGTACACCCTGGACAGATTGCCAGTCCATCAAGGGGACACAGAGGAGACGAACAACCATTCACTCTCATATTCACACCTATGGTCTATTTAGAGTGTTCAATTTACCTAATCCTCATATTGCATGTTTTTGGACTGTGGGAGGAAGCCGGAGAACCTGGAGAAAACCCACACACACACACACGGGGAGAACATGCAGAAAGGCCCTTGTTCCGATTGGGTCACAAACCCGAGTCGTCTTGTTGCAAAGGCAAGAGTGCTAACCACTACACCAACCCTGCATAGTCCCCATTACTGGCATATTATATAAAAAATATTTTTGTTAAGGAATACTCTTCTTTTGTGTAATGAACTTCATATTCATTTTTCCACAAAACAATGCATCTTGGTATAGCCAATAGAATAGTGACAGCAAGACTGACCTACAGTTTGCATGTCACCATTGCACTACACAGTTTTAACATCAGCCAAACAGTTGTCTATTCATATATTTATATTGCGATTGAATGCATTTCTGTTATTTTACTGTTTGTCTTGCTGACAGAACAGTGCAAACAAACTGTGTGTCTCCTTGGCCATGATCCCGACTCTTACAGATGAGCTGAGAGTTTATGACACAGAAAGAAAACATCTTGTGTCAGTTTTGACAATACAAATTCACACAACACAATCAAATAGACACAATATGCTGAAAGTAGCACAAACAAACACAAAAACAAGTTTTCAATGGGCAGAAAATGTTAGGAGGACACACTTGGTTCTCAATGCTTGGTTAAGAACGGGAGTTCATTTGTTTGTGTTGTCAAAATATGTAGATGCTTTTTTTTATTTGCGTTGTGTGTGTATTTTGCACGTTTTCTTAGGTTGCAGCTGTATACTGCTGTATGTGTGTGTGAGAGAGAAATAGAGAGATTAACATTACTTTATGTGCATTGAAGATACACATCAACCCAACCTATACACTGCAGCACATCCACACACCCACACACATACACACATACACACACACCCACACACACAGTATATTTTCTCTGTTTCACATTCAGGGTATGATGCCAATGCGTGAAACAGTGAATTAATTATTCATATCAGTAATAATGATTAAAACATTATCCCCTGTTGTCTGAACACTGCCTGCTGTCTGCACAAAACATGTCATTGACTTCGCCACACGTCTCTGTCGCTACCCACTGATGCTGCTCAGCAGTTAAAGGTGAACACACTGTACTCTAGTGTTATTCTTGACATTTCCAGAAGACGTTTTTTGAATGTTCACCGTTCAGCCTTGTTCTTTCTGACTCTCACACTCATACATGAGTATGAGTATGTTTTTTTTATTATTTAAATGTGCTGTTTGTATAAATGCGCAAACTTAAATGAAGCTTCTCATCTCCTCTGTGACTCTATGAGTCATGAAACACATTTTGCATATGAAATATATGTTTATTATGTTATTGTTAAGATGTGACAGCTGCTCTATTTAGGTGCAAACTATTGTGATAAACAACCACAGCTGCAGCTTTTTGGTGAGTTAACTAACTGAACAATTATTAAGTGTTGTAACGTTTGGCTTATGGTGTTTGAGGATTTTGTTTCTTTGTTGATGGTGTTATTATTATTCTGCCTCTACTTCATCTTCATGAACAGAAAAAAATGTAACATCATTTACACGCTGCATCCTACATCTGAAAACAGCTCCGTCAAGCAATACTATCTGATGGCGACTATAGCTCAGTGGTAGAGTGGGTCGTCAATTTGAAGGTTGTGGGAATTCCCGGCTCCGCTAGTCTACATGGC
Source organism: Solea senegalensis (assembly GCF_019176455.1). NCBI lineage: Eukaryota > Metazoa > Chordata > Actinopteri > Pleuronectiformes > Soleidae > Solea > Solea senegalensis. The sequence continues at coordinate 17,874,026 of NC_058026.1, forward strand.
GAAGAGCTGTGCCGGCAGCGCATGAAAGTGTGGGTGTGAATGGGTGAATGGCAAAACTGTAGTCAACTGTCATCAAGACTAGAAAAGCACTATACTGTATAAATACAGGCCATGTACCTGACTGTACAGTGGTGGGTGGAGTTTATCCCGTCAAACTGGGTTTTTGGAGCAGTATACTTAGCCATTTTGCTTTACCAGCACAAAATGTACTTGTTTGTAGCACATAAATGTCACCAGGCAACACGGCCACACTGAGAAACACAGAGAGAGTCACGTGGAGCTGAGTGGCTTAATTGGCACTGCGTAAACTTATTTTTTACATTGGTTTGAACGTATTTGTTCATATGTAAAAGTCATGCACTGCAGTTTTAAGTTAAGTGTGTTTATTTTGGTTCATAGAGACATTCTGTCATCTGTCTCTCCATTATCCATGTTCACTCTGTTGTCTTCACCGCACACACACACAGATAAGGTCACACACTTACAGATACTTATCCTGCCACACAGGTTGCAATGGATCCTGAGGCTTGAAGCGCTCACTTGGGTTACTGAAACAATGTCGAATTGAGCCTTTGAAGGCTAATTCAGCCTGTAACAGATGATATCGCTAACACGTTTCAGGTCAACAGAATATCAATCAGGGGAAGCTCCTTAACTTGGGTGTATTATTCTGTGTATGTCCACAGGGCATCAGTTAGCTGGGTAATGTGACATGTTGTCCAGCTCAGTGTGCACAGTTCTGTTGTAGACGAGCCTTCATGTCCCTGTTAGCTCTGTCCCTGATCTCTAGTTCTGCTGCTGCATCAGAGAGGTCTCTTCAGCCTCTGGGCTACAGCCATGCATTTCATGCTCTGATGGCACCATAACTTATCATAGAAGAGATTATCCAGTGAGTCAAACTGCTCTCTGATCTCTTCCGTGTGTGTGTGTGCGTGTGTGTGTGCAGTCATGTCTCCCATGAATTTGTTTCGCACACACAACCGATCTGCATCTGAGATTTATGATCAACGTTCAGTGCACATGCAGGATTTTAATGAGATGTTTTGCATATACCATACTGTTTACATTGTACTCTAATATTCATCTTAAGTATTTTCACATTTTCACATCAATCTTCATATATAATCTGTAAAACACAATCAATTAGATAATAAACAACAACATAGGTGACAAAAACATACTCTAAAACCCATATTACTTTGCCAAAAATATGTGGACACAAACCTCACATAATATTTAATTCTAAAACCATTAGCATTAATCTGATGTTAGATTAGCTTTCAGTCATTTAGTATTCACAAGACTGTGGAACCAAGGGAGTTATAGATAGAGGCTATTCATTACAATTACTTCTTATTGGAAAATTGAAAGTGTTTTTATTTGCTTTATTATATTGAGGGAATTATGCCAGTGTTGATGCACTGTTTATATTTGCCAGAAAGCAGGGGTTTATATTTAAGTTTACGTGTCCCACATATTTCTATCTGGGGCAAGGTAGAACCTGATGCAGGGCATTCAGGTTATGCTGCATAAGGATGTCATTATTATTATTATTAGTATTAGTATTATTGTTATTGTTATTGTTATTGTTATTATTATTATTGTTATTATTATCATTAATAATAATAATAATAATAATATAAATACATTACACTAAAACCTAGCGCAAACCATGAACTTATTACCACATATTAAAATAAACTCAGGCCTACTTTACAGCTATATGTCTGCATTGCTACATGTATGATTTAGATTTGTAAATAGGAATAGAGAGGATACATTTAATAAGGGGACAGTCACCTGCACCATTTGTGCCTGTCTGTGCAACTCTTCTAAACGTGTAGAACATGTACTGTAGCTGCATGACTGACCCTCTGATTGATAAATGTGAGTTTGTGGCAGTGTCATGCATAATGATGCATTTTATCTTAACAGTAAAATGTCATTTTTAATGAGATGTTGCAGCCTGGGTTGAATTCCACTTCTGATGGCTGTTACAGTGAGTAATGGCAACAGAAATGTCTGCACAGGAACATATTTAAAAACCGGCAGCAGGGAGACAAATTGAAGAAATAATACATTTATTTCCAGTTAAGCAAAGATCATTTGTACAAACGTGTTTGCGCCCTTCAGCACAAGTTTTGCATTTCTGATGCATCAAATAAATAACAGATATGACCAGAAAGAGGAATGACTGAGATTAAACATACCAAACTCCTCATTGTGCTATAAGCTTATGACTGAGTATTAGTGGCCAAAGCTATTAAAAAGTACATCATGCATTTATTTATTTATTTTATTGAATTGCATGTTTTCTCTTAATATTAATTGCAATCAAAAGTGACATGAAAAAGATAAGACATTAACAGCCATGGAATTGGATGATAGAATCCTCTCATGAATTAATACATCGTCATGCTGTTTCAAAACTAATCAAGACTGATTTAATCCAATATTTACCAGGGTAACCAATTACCTTGTGGAACATTAATCAGAACACATGGTTTCTAATTACAAAAAGAAGATCTGCTTGCCCTTATTTGTTAAAAGTGTTGCCAAATGTGGCACAAATCTGAGAACTTATTGGAAATGACACACAGAAGCAGTGAGCGCAGTCGGCTCTGACAGTAAGCAGCTTGATGAATCAGGCTGGAGGAGAGCGCGCGACAGTCATCAATCAGCTTGATGGAGAGATTAAACCAGTCGCTGTGACTTCGAGTTCAGTGGAGTACAAAGTTTGTATCATTTCTACTTGTTGTAAAAAAAAAAAAACAGTTTTCTCCTAAGTCCTAAGTCCTACTGGATGTGCCATGCTTTGATCCAGTTGAGTTCTACTTATGTAGAGGTTGAAGTGTGCTTCTCCTTCTTTTCATTTTTTTGATTAAGACCTGAATGTGTCCTTTTGACATCAGTTTTATCATATAAATGTTTTTAAAAATATCTATGCCATAGAAATAGAGAAGGCATGTACATCTTGCAAAAGCTACAAACTGGTGCTACAAACCAAAGAGTCAAGAGATTCAAAGTAAAACTGCAACTCCTGGTTTTTCTTTCTAAAATAATAAAAAAATCAGATCAGAGCCTAAAGTGAGTTCTAGTTTTTACACTGGCTTGAAAACAAAACAAAACTAAGCAAAACTTATAAATGCTTATTGAACGTCTTAGCAGCCTTTACTGACATTTTAGCAGCCATCGATGAACACACTTTCCCATAAACCAATTGCTTAGACATGTCTCCAAAGACAAGTTACTGACTATTATTGTGTTACATAGAAACCGCATTAATAGTTAATTTGTTTAGAGAGAATGAGCATTGCGTTTTCCAGACAAATCAATGAAAGAATGGCTGAATGACTCACTGAAGCTACTGGAACAAGTTTACCTGGATGTACTGTCATGACTTTGCCCCTCTAATGGCCCGGTTGCAGTAACTGCCCTATGTTTTTGATAATTGTACAATATGGCAATTACAATGGTGTTTAATTCAGCTATATATACACCACATGACTGAAAGGGGAAGCAGATAGCAATGGTGTCTATGGTGATATTTATGCAATTTGGTGCGTTAAAATGATATTATAATCAAGTATTTAACTGCATTAAGTTTATCTTCACTGATTCCAAATGCAAATTGATGATCCAAGCAAATAGTTGTAAACGCAGAATCTGCAATTCAGAATATGTTCTTAAACTAGTTCAAACTGACAACAAATGGAAAAAAATGGCGTGTTTCTGTGCAGGTATTATTATCCCTTGCTTTCTGTGAGTGTGAGAGTGCAGTGTCTGCAACGATTTTTCTCATAAAATGAGCAGCCTGAAGAAGTATGAAGTTACAACGTTTGTGTCGGTCACATAGTTTAGCAACCTCCCCGTGTCTGTTGTTACTGTATTCTGCAAAACGCAAGAAGCAAAACCAGCACATCAGATTGTGCTTTAGGACTCAAAACTCTTGTTTTGAATGGACGGTTAGTCACTTGTTCAGCATTGGTCAACACAGGGTGGTAGCAAAGGTTATGAGAAAAAGCCAAAAAGCGGCTGGAGGAAGAGTCCAACGGTTCCTAAGACGCACACAGTCACAAACACCCAAAGGAAGATTCTATCAATCACCATGGCAACGTACTTCCAGTCATCTGCCACCTGTGAGCGAGGGAGTGGACAAAAAAAGTGCAAGAAAAAAAGAGGAATGTGTCAGTGTTGGGACATGGCATTAAATGTGTTTTTTAATGAGCAAGTGAGAAAAGGTGCAACGTGATAGAAAAAGAGGTTAGTCCGATTCTCAGAAGGCGAGAAGGTTGTGAGAGTTCATTGGTGAGGATCACGCAGGTATGAGTGAAAGAAGGAAAACAGAGAAAGAGAGGAAATAGTTGAACATTTCTTGTAAGCCAAAAGAAAACTGATACATAATTTACACATGAGGAAATTAATATGATAATCAAATTCAAACCACAGCGTCAAAAACAGTGACAGGCTTTAGACAAAGCTTGACTGAGCCACAGGTTTTACATTTCAAAGGCTGTTTTTCCCCTTTGAGAGATTTCACCCACAGTGAAGGGTGGGTTCTCCAGTCAAATTGAAAGAATAATTTGGTTTCACTTACACAATTGTTAACTTATGGAGCTGGTTTGAATCTGCAATAACGCTGCATAGGAACATAGCAGGGTTCTCGCAGGCCAGTGCTACTCAGTGTTAGGAATATTTATTTCAATTTATTGTTTATTGAAACACTGGAATATCATAATTCTTATGAGGCTTAATTCTGAAGTTGTGTCAGCTATATTTCGTTATAAGTGGTGAAGCCCAAAAAAACATCTCACCTGAACTTAGTTGCTATCAAGTCTTGGTTTTCTTGAAAACGTTTCACCTCTAATTCTTCAGAAATTAAGAAAGCTTTTTCTGAAGAACCCTCTTGGATGAGAAGTTAAATGTCTTCAAGAAAGTCCAGATGCTATTGACTCGCTGCCTTTTGGAGAACAATGATCTGGATTAGCGAGAATTTACACAGACAACTCCTCACCTCTTTGGCCTTGTTGCGGCTCCTCATGTTCTCAGCGATGTACTTGACGCTCTCGATCGCCTGTTTAATCTCAGGTGAAACCATGGAAAAGGCCACCACTGTGTTGATGCTCTGTAGACTCAGCTGACGTGACATCTTCCCCATATCTGGTGTATCAGGGGTCTCCTTCCCATGCTGGCAAGGACATGGGCATTTCTTTCCAGGACAGCCCTCCAGAGAAGACATCTTGCTGTCTACAAACTCCAGACAGTTGAGAGATCCTCCTCCAACCTGCTGGAGACCACAACCAGAATTCCCATTATATTTCACTTTCTTCTTGCCCTTAAAGTTGACATTGTAAGGCAATGTTTTTGGGGGGTTTTCTGAGCACGGAATCACATGTTGATGAAGGATTTCACAGCTACAGCTCTATGATCTTAGCAAAAGACCTGCAACTTCCATAAATTGATATTAGCATTACCCAATACTTTAAACCAGTGCTTCCTCAGAGTTCTCAGGGCTCACCATGAAGAACTTACTGAATTATTTCATGTATTGTCCAGAACTTGAATTTAATTATTTACTAGTAGAGAAAGTAGAGATTGGTTGATGACCACCCCCTAAAAATTGTTCTAGATTGTCCATCTCGAGCAACTCTTTGTTTGCATTAATAAAAGTCAATCAAGAGTGATGACTGTCACACATGGAGAAATCACTGCTAGGATTTTATATTGTGTTATAGCCATATTACGCTGAGACCTAGCAACAAAAATCCCATAAATTGCTGCAGGGATGATGTATGTTTGTAGGTCAGCCTGGGAAAAACATTCACTCTGGTTCCCCCATAAAGGGCCAAAGGGATTTGTCAATTTGCTTTTTCATCACTGCAGACAATAATCCAAAAATCCTGACACAAGTCTATGGAAAAATGAAATTTACAGCTATTTTGTAAAGTGTTAAGTCTAAGTACAATCACCGGAAGTAAAACAAAATAATGTCAGGTCATGAAATACAACAGAAATACCACAGTCATAGAAATTTTGCAACACCATGACTAAAGTTACAAGTTGTAGACCAAAAACTTAAAGAACATTCATCTGCAATATGACTCAAAATCAGTTAAACTTCAATCTTAGGTGGAAAACAATTATGCAAGTATGTGGGGACTGGACCATTTACCTGCATCAAGCTATTCTTCCTTTTCTTCCCTCCTTTCCCTCCTCCACCTCCTCCTCCCCCTCCAGCTCCTCCTGCCTCCCCACTGCTGTCCAACCCCCCAGTCCTGCTGTCTTCATCCGTCGGTCTCCGCATCAGCATGATCCTCGGCAGCGCTTTGAGAAATACAGAGCGCACCCAGCCCGGCATGGTGTGGGTCATCGGCGTGCGGTAGTGTACGTTCAACACAAACACGGTGATGACGATGCTGAGCGTGACAAAGATCATTGTGAAGAGCAGGTACTCGCCAATGAGAGGGATGACCAGCGACGTGGAGGGGATGGTCTCTGTGATAACGAGCAGGAACACAGTGAGGGAGAGCAGGACGGAGATACAGAGCGTGACCTTCTCTCCACAGTCAGATGGGAGATAGAAAACCAGCACTGTGAGAAAAGAGATGAGGAGGCAGGGGATGATGAGGTTGATGGTGTAGAAGAGCGGCAGGCGTCGGATGTAGAAGGAGTACGTGATGTCGGGGTAGATCTCCTCGCAGCAGTTGTACTTGATATCATGCTTGTAGCCTGGAGCGTCGATGATTTCCCACTCACCGCTCTCCCAGAAGTCTTTCAGGTTCACCTAAGGGATGGATGAAGATCTTACAATCATGTAAACACTAGACCAGCACTCAAGGTCAACTTCCCACTTCTTAAAATAACCATGTCAATCAATAATGATGCACTTGTTTTCATCTCTGACAACTAGGACTTCATTGAATGGGAAGGTGCAACGTTACAAATGAAAGGTCCAGTGTGTAAACAGGTGAGACTACATATTGCAACAATAAAAAGGCATATTTATTTCTACACAAATATGATTCTGTCATATTTTTGTCGTAAGTTTCCCCTTCAGAAGTTAAAACACTAACATTGGCTGGGTTCAGTTTGGGCTGCTGTAGAAACATAGTGACCTCTGTTAGACAAGATACTCATTTAAAGCACATACAAGGCTTAATCTAAAGCTAATACACTTTAAACAAACATAACAATAGGTACTTTATTTAATTTCTGCCTCTTACTTACTGCATACTGATCAGAAAAAAAAGGCAACAAATCTTATGGTCATAGAAAAAGTGAAGACAAAAACTGATGAATCTACAAATACAGCCACCAATAAAGCACTATCTGATCTAAAGGATTATCTAAAGTGATTCAATTACACAAAGACTTTTATGTGACAGTGGTGCAATTAAACATTGTGATTTTTAAAAAAAATAAATCATTGTATTGTACTATTTTTAAAAAAGGGCACACAAAAATGTGTGATTTTTTTTTAATCATATATTGATAAAACTAAAACACTTAATAAACAACTGTGAAAATCAAACCAGCCAAAGCTGTGTTCCGCTATGAGTTAAACAAATAAAACACTGGAACCCAAACCCCACGTATACTGCAACTCATTAGCATATTTCATTAAACCCGCCCTGCCTCCTAAATCGCACTTTGTTCAAACTCTGTGTCCCCATTTTATGACACATTTTAAAATGCAAGGAAAATGTAATGACATTACCATGGCATATTTATAGGAGCTCCCTCCACTGCTGCAGCTTTTATAGACTGTGTAGAGCTCTCCATTATCAGTAAAACTGTGTGTAGAATCGTTAAAAAAGGGAGGCCTTGCATACACACACACACACACACACACACACAGACAAAATACATCTTAATAGTGGACACAGTCAAATTAACACTGATACTGACCTTGGACCCAATGAGTACCAGGTCAATCTTGGCTTTGTCATAAGTCCAGGAGCCAAACTTCATGGAGCAGTTTTGATAGTCAAAGGGGAAGTAGGTGATGTCCATGGGGCAGGAGGATTTAAAAATGGCAGGAGGAACCCAGGTGATGGTACCATCAAACTTCAGCAGAGCCTTGGTCTTATCCTCCACAAGGAAATCACCTACAGCACTGTAAAATATATGATGTTTGTATGTGTGTTCACAGTGACAGGATGAAGATTTACGATACAAGCATGTGCAGGTGTTTTCATACAGAAAATGGAAGTGAGGAACACGAGAGGGAGTAAGAGAAGGAGGTTATTGAGGTGGAAAAGAGAGAGAACATTAGGATTATCAAACTGAGCACAATGAAAGTGCATTACACATTAAAGTGAAATACAAAACTGCTCTTATGAATCACTATTTCAGTGGAACGAGAAATGAAATGCTGTTAAGTGAATTAAAATGGGAGTAAAAGCAAAACTGACCCTGAAAAACATGCTCTTTATGCTTAAATGTTATTGCTAGTATAATCTGTCACATTCAATTTTTTTAACACACAAAACGAACATTACTCTGAAGTACCCTACTTTGATGATGTTGACATGTGTTAGTTACCAGTTCTCAATTTATAAACGCACACAGAGGAGTGTTCATTGTGAGTGGGGTTTCTCTGTACTTGATGAACAAAACATCCAATATTTGGTCAACTTTACAGAAGCTTAATGAAATGATCTGTCTATGTACTAATTAAATTCAACATTACATTCACAAGCCAGTGGCTTCGTAACGTGACGGTAAAATTGTGGGCTGCAAAACAAAAGCAAAAAGCTGAAAGTGGCTAAAATCCTCAGGCTGAGATGTTTATTAGGATTCTGAGCCGTAAATGAAAACCAGAGATGAGAGCGTGTTTATAGTCAGAGCCCCAGAGTTATGGAATGAGCTGCTTGACAAAATCAGATCAGCAGAATCAGTGACCCCTTTTACATGTCTTTTCATAAAATTTGACTTGATTGCTTTCAGTTTTTATTAATTTTATTTTGTATTATTCACTCGAATTATTATCCTGGCCTGACCTTTATTACACTGTTAGGGTAAGGGTTGGAAGTTATTTTGTTTACTACTTTTTCCTATGGGGTTATTATTTTATTTTATGGTGTTATGTAAAGCATTTAATAAAGATTATTATTGTAGTTGTGGTTGTTGTTGGTGGTGGAAAGGATGTTGTAAATGTATGCCAATAACACTGGAGGCAAGTTGGAGGAAGCAATCTCTCATATCAAACACTTTGTTTACTCAATTGTCCTGGTATGGATTTTTAAGGATGAAGATGCCTAACTTTATTCTAACATTTGTTCATCACAGTTATTATTTATTTATATAAGTAAAACTTCTCATCCTCACTTGTTGTAGAGAACAATGTCAGGCCTCCAGATCTTGTTTGATGGAACTCTAATGGACTCAATGCCGTCAAACTCAGCGGGCACCCATCGCAGCTTGTAGTCATTCCAAATCTAAAAAAAAAGAAAATGGAAACATTTTGAACATAGTGGGGAGTCAACCATCTGTTTTGAATTTTGTCTTCCACACTGCATGCGGTATAAGTCACTGGAGAGTCTCTTCTCAAATCCAGTGCATGCTGCACTGCAGGTAGAACTGTATGTGGTGTTTTATGGTGAGGCCAAATAATGATTTCATAGCAAAACATGAGTTTTACTATTGTGTAAGTGTTTTGTTTTTTTAAGGAGCATCTTAGAGAAGAGCAGAACATGAGCAAACAGCTCATTGATAGACATGACACGTGCTGTACTGTCAAAATACCTGCGGGTAACATTTCATGAGCCGTAGATCCATTAGTCTTGGTTATTTGCATGTCATTCAAGATGAATTCATTCATTAGCAAGGCTGATTAATACCCAGTTACAGCCGGGGAGCTGTTACATTAACCACTTCATGCCACACTGGCTTTTCCATTTATCTATTCCAGCAGTTAACGGTATACGTGAGATGTAACTTCTGATGGGGTCAAAGTGTGCAGCTTATTTTTATTTACACTGAAGATATTTGTACATTTAGTTTTTATTTTGGGGGATGGAGACCCTGTACTTGATCTCTACTTGTAGCATAAAAATAAAGCATATATGTATTTTTCTATCTACATTTATTTATTAATCTATTTATTTGAATTACGATGGGGCACTAACAAGAAAGATATTTTTTTGGGAGATGAGAGCCTTTTATTTCTCTCCCCCATCATTATTCAATTTCATTTAATTGCCAAAGAGCAGCTGCAACAGCCAGAGTGTGAATTTTGTCATATTTATATCTGGCTAATTTTAACAGTCATCTAATTCATGCATTACTCCAATATGGTCCATGAAGGGTCGAGTGTATATTAATTACAGTGCAATATCATGTGATTATCTGACTTAGCAGCTTTTGTGTGAACATATGCTAAAAATATATGACATTTATATATAGAGAACACATGTTTTATATAGAGAAAGATGTTTAAAATCTGTGCTCTGTAAGAAAAGAAATAACCTGCAGTGCTACCGCAAAGGGGATTAGGTAAATTGGACAATCTAAATTGACGTAGGTGTGAGAGTGGGTGGTTGTTTGTCTATGAATGTGTCCTTGTGATGGACTGGCGAACTGTCCAGGGTGCACCCCGCCTATCGCCCTGTGTCAGCTAAGATTGGCACATCCCCCCCCGCGACCCTCATGTGGAGGATAAAGCGGTAGAAGATGAATGAATGGATGAATGTTATGCAGAACAAATGCAATAAAGTCATTACGGGGGACACTTTCTGAAATGCCTTCCAGTGTAAACCCACTGGCTGTGATTCAAGTCTTTATGAGTGACTGTGGTGTTGACACAGTTTCTCATTAGTGATGCATTGTTATAAATAAACAGCAAAGCCATTACAAACCGCACATGAGCTCAGACCGTGCAGGCCTTTGATTGACTTTTAATTGGAAAGCTCAGAGATCACAGACACCACTAAAATTCATCAGCATGCAACTGTCATTTTGCCTGTGTAATCACGCCCTGATTGAAATCAGACAAGTGCCTGCAATGTGTATAGTAAGAGAAATAGAGATGGAGAGTCAGTGAGGAAAAAGAAATGCGACAAAGAAAACCCACAAGGTACTGGAGACGTTGCAGTCTGGATAGAAGGATACGTGAGGTCACGCTATAGATCTGCTGAGAGGCAGAGCATGACGAACCATCATGCTAATATTGATCAGCTACTGATGTATGACTGAGGTGTGTTGGTTTTCTTGGCCCCTGCCCCCTGCATTGTTCCTCATTTTCAGGAATTTAACAATGCTAACACACACATACATTCACCTGACCCCTGCTGAGGCCACGTTTGTCACTGCAGACCCTAAAATAAGGTTTTATGTCAGTGAGACAGGGTTATACATGACATTATTTGTGGGAGCGTGTACTTACATGTCTGAGCCATAAATTAGTTTCCATGATCTGATTTACTTCATCCTGCAGAGACACAGAGAAGGAACGGCACCTGTTAATCCGGGGAGCTGCGTCTTTAGGATTTAGTGTGATGTGTTAAAAGGTGTTAAGAGGAAAGAAAAAGAGAAAAGATCTCTGTCCCCTAACAATGGAGCTGATTGGTTGAAAAGGTCAACTCTATGAGCAAGTGAATAATAGATGGGGGGGGCTCCTCTCCACCTTTCCCCGTGACCCTTATTCAGTTTTGATTAGCAGACCGGTGATCATCTCAGAGTTCCTCATGAGGCACGTACAGAGACACATCAGTCACACGTGCACGGCCACCGTTCACTAATGTGCACATGTGCACATTCACACACTCTCCTTCAGATTAATCTCACCTTTCTGAGCAGGAAGAAACAGCAACACATCAGTGGAGAGTGAAAAGGTTCTACTGAAGGCAATTTTCTCTTAATCTGAGGATTTTCATTCTGAGCTGAAAACCTCTTTTCATATGGGAATGTGCACACGCACACACACTCTCTCTGTCTCTCCCTTTCTCTCACACACACGATATATAAAGGATGTATTTACGTTCTGCTTTTACTTATTTTATCTTTTAGCGTCTCTGTTTATGACAAATTTGTTCATGGGAACAAATCTAGCCGTTCACACACTCTCATATACTGCTGAGATGACGCCATTAGCTGGAACATTTCTGACACCCTCCACCTTTTGCATATACCATCAAAAGCATGACTGTAGGAAAAGAATGTGCAAAGGTGCTCCAGACAGACATGGGTTTATGTTGAAAAATTGAGACTTGAGTTGTGTGTCGGCGGTGAAGCTTACAACTTTGACCAGCTGCGAAATAGAAACCTCAAACTCCACGGTGACGGGGTCAGAGACATTCTCCACGGGTCTGATGAACTGGTTATATCTTCTGAACAGCTTCCTGAACAGCCGGTCCTCGGCTTTGGAGGAGAAGCAGCCTGAAGGAGGCAGAGGCAGAGAAACAATTTAACAATGAGACAATGAAGCTGCAAATTCAGCACAAGTCAAGACTGATCATGTCCCCCAAGTCGGCTCTTAGTCATGCTAAAAGGAAGGAAGAATAAGAGAGAGAAAATAGCCCAAATCAGCCTCTTCTGATTTTGCTGATGCATCTTCACATCAGTAAGTCCTTTGAGTTTGTGAAATAAATATTTCAAACACATTTTTAACTTGTCTTTTAAAGGGTCTCTTTAGATCCTAACTTCTCTCCTTAGTTCATCAGCTTCTGCTTTGAATGAGTCTGTGACATGAGAGAACATTTGAGGACTTCTCTCCCTCTTGGACTGGTTTAAACAGAGTGAAAGCACTGAAGATTTTAAAATATACAACATTGCACATAAGGGTTTATGATAACTGGTTGTTATTCTTATTATTCCCTCACATTTTTTCTTGCTAATGTTCTCACATCAGATAAGACGGGGGGAGGAAAACGCTCATCATTTCATCAAGCACACAGATGGCCTCACATTGTCCTCACTGTCCTCAAACTGGCTTCACCACTTGAATTCATTTCAGTTTCCCATGAGATTTTTGTCATTAACTCCTGTTTCCAAACCCATCTCCTGTCTGCATTGCGATGGATGCACAGACGTCTTGATAGATTTTTTTGAGCTCTTCCAGTCACTCACTTCCACCACACTTCCCTAACCTTTTATGACTGCAGGTGTTCTTGAGAAACCGAAGCATAACCCTGGAATTCTCAATCATTACAGGCCATTTTTTAGAAACAGCTGTCCAATAAGAAATCACAAATCATTTTCAACATTGAAACACTTTTGGTAGAAAAATGTTATGTATTCTGCTGATAACAACATGCTGCAGCAATGTCATATAAGTAGCCAGGCTCCATCAATACCTTAATTACATTTTTAGTTCAATAATAATGTATTACCTTTTTTTTACGCCTCAAATATCCAGTTACGTCTAATATGAGATCATTTAGAGAGTCAAAATAGTACAAATCATTTTCACTGACCCGAATACATATATTAGTTAGGTGGAGTATCACTTTTAAAAGGCCATGCTGTCCCAGAATAGAATCACATTTAAATTCAAATCAAATTCATTATCTAAATGGAGATGAACCAAAGTGACAAAGCATGTATCCTTCTCGTCGTCTAATGCTTGATTCATCATAATTTGTCAAAAAAATAAGCATGTGTTACAGAAAAGACCCGAGGCACAGTTTAAGCATGTCAACCCGAACAATGCATGGGAAGCTATTTTAATGCTCTGCAGGGGAGTTGCAAACGTCAGCTTGAAGACAGAACAGGAGATAAAGTGAAGAAAGTTGTTTTAGCAGCAAATGTGTCTCCAAAGTAATGTAACGATGCTGTAGGTTCATGTAATCATGCAAATATTACCTGTAGTTAACTGAATATTTCACTGCAGTGGTAAATTTGTTGAATCTTTATGATTTTATTTCTGGTCAAGATTCATGAGAAATGTAAATGTAAAGCAAATGCAACTGTGGCATAAATAATTATGCTGTTAAGACTGAAGAAAGTTTATCTCCAGTCTTCCATTAATGAATTTTCAGGCGTGTGTAAAAATATGTCTTGATGATGCACCAAAGCCATAAATCCTTTAATACATGACACAAAAACCCTTAGCGGTACCTGCACCTGGTCCCTCACAACTGTCTTTGGTTAGCTGAGATACATTTGTCCTGAATGTCTCACAGAGAATGTTGCTGAATTTTAAATTACGTGACACCTAATTTTTAACACACTTCGCAACTTGCTGGCAAAGTGGTTAGTAACATATTTTCCTGTCAGGGCACAAAGATGTTTCTTAGCACTAAAGTATTTAATTCCGTATTTATAGCTGTTGTCAGTGATTACTTTTACACTGCATTCAAATTCATTGGAGGAATGCACATGAAGTGATATCACATATTTTTTACTTGCAAACTAAACATCTCTAGCATCAAAACCATGAGCCATATGGAGGCTTTAGTTTGAGTGTGTTTGTTTAGCAAAAGACGTGTAAAACTAATTCTAACGCGGGCAATCAATTTAGATGCAAAAAAAGAAGAAAAAATAAATCAAGACACTCATAAACACATAAACCTGCTACTTGTTCTGTACGCAAACAGAAACACCAGTTACTCTTCTTTTATATTTCCGACAGAGTAGCTAGGGCTGGACATTTACGGCCAGTTTTCACAAAATCCAATTGAATAGATCTTTAAGGTCATAAGTCTATACTAAGTAGCAGTGGAACTTCACTCCTCATAGAAGCAGTTGTTGTTGGATGTGAGCTCAGAAACTTTTCAGTGACACAATGTAGGATTTCAACAGGCATACTCAAGTGAACCACATGAAAAAGACAAGTTCAAAGTTCCCCAAACAGTTTGACTGCGTTGAGGGACCACTCCTGAATCACTCTTCTTCCATAAAGACATCAACTTCTATTAGAGTTGTCCAACAGAATCCCTGGTTTTTCCACAACTCCTTTCTATTAATATATGTATATCACCTTCTTCTCATCTGGGTAGTGGCAAAATGGAGAAGAGGGTGCAAGAAGAAAGGAGAGGTAAAAATGGACAAAGAAAGAAGAAGAAAAGCAAAAACAAGGATGCTAAAAATGAGAGGAAGCTCTGAGACAGAGACACATGTCAGCTAAAAGACAGATTTTACCTTGAGGCGCCTCCGATGTTTTTACCACTTAGCTCTTTTTCTAAAAAAAAAAAATGACGTCCTCATGTGCCTTAGCCAAAAATGAATGTGGGATGGATGAGTGAACAATCTCTTCATTAAAACTGACTTTTTTTCAAATCCTCATGATGAAAGATTGCTGACCCTATTACATCAAGATCCCTCCCTCAAAGGCAGGAGATAGATAACCCTCTTCATGCAGACTACAATGACACCAGGAGCCCAGCTGGTGCTGAACTCCTGGTGACAGCCCTCTGGAGACAACGACATGAACAAAAAAGTTATAAAAATAAATAAATAAAAAATGCACACCTACACAAGAGACAAGTGCAGAGGAGAGGAAGCAGAGAGACAGACTGAAAGCAAAGCCTTCTTAAGATGTCATTCAGAAGATAATGTGAATACACACTTCAGAGGCCTCTGTCTCTGAGCTGCCTAGCATGTGCTAATGTGATGCTAAATAGAGTGATATAAAGGAAAGCAGAGTATGGCGATAAACACTTCGAATCCACTTCAAACCCTGTTTTTCTTCCCTGTTACTATTTTTTTTTTTTTTTGGACAGGCACATGAATTGAAATAACATTTAGTATAACAGACAGAGTTGAATGTTATGTATTTTTTTATGGAAGTGAAGAATTTAGACATGTCATGGTGCTTCAGCTTGTTAGTATGATGGCAAAGGATGAGCTGCTCTCTGCTACATGTCGTCCACTGAAGAACACCAGCCCTTTGATCTCACACACACACACAAACACACAGGTTTGCACAACTATTCTTCTTATAACTCAATTTGACTTACATTCATTTGCACAACCTAAGCAAAGTGGTAATGTCTAACCCTAACCTTTACCTATAACCACAATTAAAAACCATAACACTAGACTTATCTAGTTCCTCAGTATTGAGTTTCTGCCATATTAGGAGGTTTTGGTCTCTAGGACTACTGGACCTGACAAGGGCAATGCTTATGGCAGGAAAAGGAGGTAACAAATACCAGGATACAGATGCCTGAACACTGAAAATCTTAAAACATAAAAAATAAAATATCATCATGTTCCTCTTTCATGTGGATGTATTCATCATTCTCTCTCCATGATGGTTTAAATTATTTCTCACTCACCATTTTGCACCGAATGCTTTCATCCTGCTAGAATTAACATAGGACCTGATAAAAAAAAAAATAAAACAAAGGCAAAAATGATCAGGATACAGTGAGACATGCTCTCTGTCTCAGTTCTGGTGAAAAATGCATTTTTATCACAAAGCAAAGTTGATGATTTCTATTACGTTCATTTCTGTCCACCATAGTTCCCTGAGGTGCTTGGGGCGAGTGGAGGAGTCCACAGTTTGTTACAAGCTGCAGTCTCTCCATTCAAGATGTCATTAATTCTTACACACTGGACCTTTATTGGATGAGCTATAGGTGGCAAACGCACTACATAACTTTCAAAGGATCTCTGTGGCGTTTACACTTCCCAACTTTTCATCTCGTATCACGCAGTCCCAGATCTTCCATCAAACCATGTAAGCAAATGATGCACCAAAATAAATGTAATGTTGCTTCGTTTCTCCTCCAGGTCAAACATCATGTGTATGCTTCTATAGGTTAAAGTTTCAAGTATTATGTGTGACCTACCCTTATACTTGAACAATAGCACGACCCAGACCTGGATGTTGTTGGTAAAACCTGTGTTTGTATGCTGAAAGAGTCTATCACACCATAATTTATTCAATACATGGTATACATGGTATAAGTTAAACTCATTGAAAGTACTCATAATAATAACAAGAAGAAGTATTCAACTAAAGGTGCAGTATCTGTCAAAAGATCCCGAGAGATAGTGAGATTTTAATGTGTTTATGACGTGAGGGTTGGAGGTCGACTTCCAGAGATGACTGTCATGCAGGCGATGACTGAGAGCGGGAAATTGAAATAGAATTAGGAGAAAGGATAATGAGTGATGGAGAAGAGGAGACCATTTTATAGAGGATGCTGCAAAAGCCATTTAGCTTTCATCCTCCCCTGATAATTCAAATGCTTTTAAGAGAGAGACTGTGTATGAGAGAGAGAGATAGAGAGAAGAAGACAGAGAAAGAGAGGGTGAGAGTAAAAGTGTGTCTTCACTTTTTTTCTTCATTATGTATAATGCTTTGTATGGTAAACACTGTATAAAGGAGCCATTCCTCTAGCTGGGAGCTGCTTCACAGCTACCTTAGCTTTTTCTCTCATTGTACAAGTGAAGCTCAGGTGAAATGAGCGGAATTCAAATGACAGATTAAAGGGTAGAGGGGGATTAAGCGAAGAAGAAGGAGAGGAGAGAAAGGACAGAGATAAACCTGCATAAGAAAGACGATGACAGCAACACAACCTCAGAGATTGGTGAGTGAGAAAGTGTGGAGAAGTGAGAGGTGCAAAGAGACTGAGTGTTTATGCCTTTTCAGGCACTGACCTTGTCAGGACCAGTAGACCTCATGGAGACCAAAACCTCGTCCTAATTAGCTAGAACCTAATTTAAGGGCCAAGATTTGAATTGTGGTTAGGACTACCAAGTAAATGGAAGTCAATGCAATGTCCTTAGAAAAATATCTGCACTGGTGTGTGTATGCCAGTGAGAGAGAAAAGAGGCTTTTCTCACAACTGTCAAACCCTAAACACAACGTTCTTTCTCTTCTTTTCTCCTTTTGACAACATCATATTCAGCCAACACGGCGTCTGATAGTAGGTCCACTGTAGGTCTATTAAAAGCCATGTCACATTCACACAAGACTGCCCATGTATCTGTGTGCGTCGCTCACTCATTTTCACTCAGGAAGAACATAACATTTTCACCTTCAAAATGAGGAGATCAAATAGAAATTGCACATCTTTCCCTCAAGGCGCACTCCCTAAAAAGTGGGTTACATGAATTTAAATATGATTAATGTGAGAGAGTGTTTCAACCCTCAACCCTCTCAACAATGAATTTCTAATGTAGAAATTTACATTTCCTCCAGATTAGGTTGGGAGCCTGAAGTGGCCATACATTACTCTTTACTAAACGTCTCTTTGGAGCATCTGGAGCGAGAAGTTTCAGCTTTAATTTTCTTCTTCGGGCAGTATATCAGCTCTATTTTAAGTTGTTTTTTAGTATTATACTGTATTGTATTTTCTTACATGCTGCCTATTGTCCTTAGTGTGTGTAATTTTAGTATTATTATTATTATTATTATTATTATTGTTATTATTATTATTAGTAGTAGTAGTAGTAGTAGTAGTAGTATCATTATTACTATTTATCTAATTATCTTGACTTGTGTTAGTCTCGTGGGAACCAAAGAAAGACTTTCATTGTACAGAGAAACATGTTTTATGACTGTACACATGACAATAAACACAATCTTGTATGTACTGAACATGCTGTTCGGACATCTTAAGTCAATGAGTGGTAATTTGTATCATTAAAAACTGGACTAAATTACTTGTTGGATACTGAGATGGTTTTCTTGAAGTTAACAGGTCTGTGAAATGTTTATGAAAACAGGTGGGTGATCAGTGTTGTGAGGCAAGCGCTGCAGTCTGTCTGTCTGTGACTCAGTTCCTGTTTAGCTACGCCCCCTCTGCTCACTGTGAGTTACCTCACAGCCACACACACACACACACACTCACACTTCATCACTCTGTTCACTGACCGGATCATCAGTCAAGCATTCAGAGACATTATAGAGAGCAGCTTCTTTGTGAACACTCGGGACAGCATTGTGAATACACCTACAGGCTGAAATAGCACATTAGTATAGTAGAACATTGTCAAACTGCATGAAGCAAATAGTATACTCTATACATGTGTACATGTGTGTCCATATATGTTTTTGTTTTCCAGCTGTGCAGTCTGCTGGTGCCAGCGTGAGATCGCACAGGAACAGGAAATGCATTTGTCCACCATGTAACAGAGGAAATAGTTATGTGCTGGAAGTGTAATATGAGCTTTCGTCAGTGTATCTGCAGCGTGTGTCCGCGTGCAGTCGTGTGGAGTCACTAAAGCAACAGTATTTACACATGATATATATGCATATAATGCATTTGTTTTGTTAATTTCTAACCTGCTGTGACAAAAATGTCAGTTCTTCCAGTTCAGAGAGTGAGACTTATTTATACTGTGTTTATAACAAGGTGTAGTAGTGTGATACCAGGGTTAGGGGGACACCAATGCGTATGTGTCCTTAAATGCTAGGGCTTGAAAATCTGGAACACACACACAGACACCTTCCAGTCGAGTGGGTCACACATGGCACAGGAATGTGTGCAGAGGCTGATAAACCATAAAAGAGCCCTATCTGCAGCCCTGCATAAATCAGATAGCTGCTATTTGAGCCCTTGGAGCAAATGTTTACGTTAATGCTTTGAAATGCCGCTGCATAATTACCATCCGGGCATCTTATTCCACACAGTGGCCCGAGGTCAGATCCAGGCTCATGCCTCAGCTGTGGTCAGTGATTAAGCTGCCCCTTTACATCCACCCTCCCCCAGCTCTCTTCCTCTCACATTCCTTCCTTCCTTCCTTCCTTCCTTCCTTCCTCATCCAATCAATTTTTTAATTAGTTATAAAGTAAGGCTGCACAATTAGATCATAAAAATTTGAATATAACCAACTGGAACATCAAAATCAAAAGACACTGCAGTTGTTTGATTAATAACATACAAGATGGTGAAATGAAGTCGTACTGCAGATATGGCCTAAATGTGTTTCTGTTCAGATTAGATTTTTTTTGTAGTATTTTTTTTAACAGACTCTTCAATAAGTCAAATTATCATGACATGGATGCTTTCTTTTCTCATTTTTGAATCACAATCCAAGTATTTTTTAACTATTAGTCTAAAGCTGCTATTTTTAATTTGTCTTCTCACAAAAAAAAACAATCAAAACTTTATTTTCAGCCATTAATACATAATAATGTTGACACCCGACTACTTAGCTCAAACCAAATCTCATAACCTCTTAAATCTCAGCCATAGAAGTAAGGATCCATGAAGAGAACTTTAAATCGTATAATGATCTAACTGTAATCATAGTTTTTAGAAAATATTCCCCACTGAAATAAAGACGCTAATGACAACTTTACACAACTTTTCATTCAAACTGGGGCAGAACAAAATAAGGTTATCAGACTTATCCAAAGACGCACATTTTTGCAGGAAGGTTTTTTTTATCAGTGCCCTCCAGGCGGTCAATCCCCCCAGACTGAAAACCTCCTATCTACTCGCTCGCTCCCTCTCTCTCTCTCTCTCTCCCTCTCTCCCTCTCTCCCTTTCTGTCTGTCTGTGTGTGAGTGCGACCTACAAACTCAGTCACCAGCTGTGAACATGAGAAACGCGTCCTGTAAACAAATTCTAATCTGTTTTCGTTTCCTTAAATCGTAAGTAAGGGCCTCAAGACAAAATTGTAATTCTTGTTTTCCCGGAATGATCTGCATCTTAAGTCTTGGATGCGGCTTACCTCACTGGTTTATCGTTAAATAATCGGGATGAGATTAATCGTTTTTCGTTTGTCATTTCTTGAATCATGAGACTGGGGCTGGAGTTGTGATTATCGAGATATTTTATGCGATGGAGCAGTGATTTAGCCTTTACACACAGGAGACAAACTCCTCTGTTGATGCCTCACAGTTGGATGAATAAACCAAACTTACAGGGCATGTTAAACTACAATCACACGCTTTCTCTCGCACCTGAAGCGCATCTTTCACTTTACACCTAAACCCCTCTCACGTTGCTCCACCAGCATGAAATGGTCATAATACTCTTCTTAGGATAAATCCAACTTACCTTGTGTTGTCAAAACCACTAGAAGAAGCGGCAAAGTCAGTCTCGCCGCCGGCTGCATGTCTCCCCGGTGTCGTTTGGGGATCCTCCTCACTTTTTTTTCTTTCTTGGTGAAGAAACTGTCTGATTTTGACGAAAGAAATGACGTGAAATGTGACTTACAACGTGCCTCTCTCCTCTGGCGCCGTCTGTCTCGCTCTGCCGGTGCATGCGCTCCTTCCTAGTCTGATCCGAACTTGACTTGGCTCGTCGTCCCTCCCCTAAAGAGCTGGCGCATACGGACTTATCGGGGAAGGGGGAAAAAACGGCATAACTCTTGCCTGTAATGGTTATAAAGTGATTTTGTGGTCGACGCAGAATCAGAGATAAATATGATATTTAAAAAAAAAAAAAATCTTTAATCTTTAAAAACATTGAATCTCTAGTATGTTTGTCAGTGTTGTGTAGTTTTTAGATTTTGACAAACAAAAACTGTGTGTGCGAAAAGAAAAGGTTTCTTCTAAGTGCAATATAACAACAGCAACCAGATATTCTGCTGATAAACTGGAGGACACACGAGCTGTAGTCGCAGATCATTTCAGCACCATAGACAGCTCACCCATGTGCGCTGTCCGTTGTACTGAAATGACCTGCGCGCTTCTGTGATTAGATGCATATTTCACACATTTTTACAACTTTATTCCATATTTTATGGAACACGGAAGTCCAAAACATTTTTTTTTCGTAATCCTGACGAGTTAACTACAACATTTCCATTATTCTTCTCGTCTTTTCCGTGTTTTGGTGTAACGTGCTGTTTCGTATCCCGGCCACTAAACCGCAGCACTGCGCTGAGCAACACTGCAGAGTTAAACGTGGACTGTTCCGAAATCACCGCTTCTGACTCACTGAACCACGGTGCTCGTATTATACGAGCCTCCCTCCCTCCCTCCTCTCTGTGCCTGTTTACCAGCAGCCTCTGGATCGCGCTGATTTGGTTTAATTTTAGCCCGTCATTTGCCACGCTTGGTTTGACGTCATCAAGCCAAGTAATTAAGGCGGCAATGCCTATAGTCGAGCTGAGCTGAGAGAGAGAGAGAGATACTGGGTTTGTTTTAGGTAAATGTTGAGATTTTGTACTATTTTGAATCATAATAAAACAAAACAATTACCAACTAAATAAAGTAGCACACATTCTATTTTCTTCAAGATGAGCTGTTGTGCTGTTGAATATATTTGAAGGGCTATTTACCACTTTTTCCCGCCTTCTTTTATTCCACAATAAGTCCACACAGCTCCCATGATCACATGATCACTGTAGAGCTATACAGTCATGTGCATCCCTCACTCATATTTTGGTCACTTGATGTCGATACCTCCCCATGCCGTCTGTGATTAGTAATGCATTTATGTGATATTTAGGGGTTTTGGATCAGATTGGATTTAGTTTTTGTGTTTTTATTATCCCATCAAGTGATTTTCCCTTTAAACGTGTGCTTATTTTTCAAGCACTTTTTTATTTTATTTTAAGAAAGCAGTAAATGATTATTATCATTATTATTATTATTATACTGAATATTTCAATACTGCATTTGCTCATTCCACATTTCAAGGTTGATGTATTGTTGTCAAATCACAAGCATTGTGTGGCTGCATGAAAGGAGAGAGTCACCATTTATAATTTGACAACAAAAAGTCAATTCTGGAAAAGTAAAATAACTTTCATTTCAGCGTATTCCATCTTCGCACATTTGTGCTTAAAGGTTTACAACTTCTTTAATTGCATCTGTGATCAATTATGAAGGGACGTTTGAAATAAATATTCATATTCATTAAAGAATCAGGAAGCGTATATGTTCCAAAGACAGATCTGTTAGAACTTAAAATGCACAGTAGTTTAAGGGTCTTTAATTAATACATGCAATACAACATGCGTCCTATAGACGTATCATGTGAAGTACCGAAAGTAACCAAGCCGCTATTGCTGCAGTGGTGTCTCCCTGTAGTATACGAATAGGAGCTGTCATAAGTGTACATTTCTACTTTTATCTGTACTTTTTATGCAGCATTAGTTTTGACAATGATGTCTAGGAAGTCGGGAAGAACCTGCACAATTCTTGGCTGCTCCAACAGCAGTGGGAAACTTCACATTTCTATAAAAACTGAATGCCAACTACACAGCGTGTGCAGAGGACCAAGATTTTTAACAGAGGGGGCTTTGTTCCCAACAGCAACAGCACAATAACTTTTGGTTAACACTCGTCAATCTCACAATGAATAGCATTTGGTTGCCTTGGTTAACACTGTGAATAAGTAATGTGATGTCAACTAAGCTAACTTCGCTTAGCTAGCTCGCATTAGACGCCTCTATCTATCAAGGCTGCCGTGGTTGCACAGAGTAATGTGGTGTCATTGTTAAATATGACATAAGTTGCTCTAACTAGGGAAACCTAATGACTACAATGTAAACATCAAGTAGCTGAGTTAATCAGTGGTTGATGTAAATAATTACAACTACTCACATTACTGTAATTCATTGCGGAGTACTGAATTACAGTACTGTGAGTTTTTCTTAAGTCTGTGAATTTACATTACGTTGTCATCTAATTAGTTACATTTAAAATCATAATTTGCGACTGAGAAGGCCTACTATTTAAATTAATATTTAGACCTCTTTTCTGCAAAACGCTGCAGCAGGCGCAGGTTTGGAAGAGTGACCGTGACCACTGTGCAGAACAGAGCAGGACAGCAGAGAGTGACAGACGACGTGCCGCCGCTAGATGGTGAAATACACAAACGGCTTGCCGGATTCATCTATACTTTATGAAATATTGTGTGTGTGTGTGTGTGAGTTGAAGCTCCTCCAGATGTGGTGTTTATGATATAAATATACATGTGTGCTACAAAGGTGGACTTACACTTCATGCCACGACCAGCATTTCACCCTCAGGCCTTCTCAACCTTCAAAACAATCCCTGAGTTATCACAACTAAGTGGAAGAGCATCAAAACACTGTGTATTTTTTCCTCTTTTTCCTCTCTTTCTTTAAGCTGTTATTCCCACAGATTAAAATGACAGTTGAGGGAAAAGAAGAGAAAGAAGTGGAACAACAGAGATAATGTGTTTTTGCTCTTGCTATAGTGTAGACATCTGATAAGTGTCAAGCTCATAGTGTGGCGTCATGTCATGCTTGTCTTCGCCAGCCTCATTAGTGAAGCAGTTTAGGGGAGGAACAAGGTGAGAATCAATGTTTCTGCCAGGACTGTTTAAGGTGATGCACCACACTGCTCTGCCCTGGGCCAATGTTTAATTCATGTGGTTTCTTTTCTTTCCTTTCATGGAAAACGTGGATGCACCGAGTCCAAAAGCAATTAGTGTTGTGTTTCCCTCACTTACCATCATCCCAACCAGACAACAACTTCCTTTATCAATCACTGTCTCACAGTTTTACCTTCTACTCTTCAATTCCTCCTTAGGTGCTCGCAGCTCTCACACCTGCTCTCATTCACAGAGCGAACACTAGTGCCTTGAGTGAAACTCAACACATAAGAATATCTATCTCCCTCGCCAGAACTTTTAGACCATCCTGAATTATTTACATTCACATATCTGCTCCACATCCCCTGACCTTGATGGAAGTGCTTTTATTTTCAACCCCAAGTAGTGAAATCTGGATGGCCCTCCTTTTATTTTATTCTCACTGGCATGATTGTCTCACTGGGGTGGGTTTAATGGAGCAGAGGTGATCAGAGGCATCTGGAAGCTTCCAGGAGGCAGGGGGGAGGATATCCTTATATGGAGGGAAATGAAATAGCAGTAAAGTGTGGTAAAGAGGTCAGGTTTCAGTGTAGATGGGGCAGAGTGAACGATTTTCAGAGGTTCGGGGCATTCTCAAGCATTCAGGAAATACCATTAATCAGTTTCAGCAGACAGCATTCCTATTGAAGAAGCTGCCCTATAGGAAACAATGCATGGCAATGCAAGTGACATATCTCATGTTAAATCTTTTTTTCATAAATATATTATCATTTGTGTAATCAGTGTTAGTTTACAAGGCATATCTTGCTAAAGTTTATTCACTATGGTCTCATTCACTCACTGGCCACTTCATTAGATTCAAAAACACAAATTAAAGTGACAGGAGTGCAACTCCTGCTGTGGTCTCCTCCAGCTGTAGCACACCTGCTGCAAGAGTTGACGTGTTAGTGTTGCCTTTCTATCATCTCAAAGCAGTCTGTTTATTCTCCTCTGACATATCAATAAGGCTTCTTTTTTTTTTGTCCAGAGAACTGCCGCTCAGTAAATATTTTCTCTTTTATCTGCCCATCATCTGATTATGCATGAAAATCCCAACAAATCAGCAGTTTCTGAAATATTCAGACCAGCCTGTCTGGCACCAACAATAAAGCCGCATTCAAATTCACTTAAATCAACTTCCTTCCTTATTCTGATGCTCGGGGTGAACTTCAGCAGGGTGTCTTGACCATGTCTACATCCCTGAGTGCATCAGGGTACACAGTATATTAACAAACAGCTGAACAGGTGTATGTGCAATTGGAGCTAACCCATTTTGGGCCACATGTAACCAGACCGTATGACATTTTACTCTCTCAGGGGACATAAGATGTGCAGAACCAGCACAAAGCCATCTAAGCAAGAACGTGCATGTGTATGTGCGTGAGCGTACTGGGTGCATGTTCACTTTTGGCTCCAGTGTTAAACAGAGAAACTGCATGCTGATATAAATCATCTTAATATAGGTTCACTGCATACAGCTGTATGCTCACATTAGGGAGTTATAAGGTCTGTGTGAGAGGAGTCAATCAAATTACTGTGTTCCTTAATCAGACAAATGAACAGATGTGATTGTGTGGGGGTGTGCATGTGTTTCCATCAGCCTGTACATGTGCATTAATCTGATAAACCTTCATTCAAGAACATTGTTTCTGTATGCACTCTGTATGCCATTCTGTAAAAAAATAACAAAACAAACCCCTGATATCTTGATGTAAGTTATTAATCAATAAAAAGCACTTCACTGCATGATTTCTGTGTCTTGTGCAAGTTTGCTTAAGCAGCAGAGATGAGGGAGCCAGAGATTCAAAACAGCCACATGGTTCCATGTTTCAAGTTTACATTTTGATTAAATACAGGAAGATGACTTGTTTAAATGAATAGTGTTTAAAGCAACTAATGCAACATTTCCTTACCTTAACATAACAGCTTACAATGATTTTGATGTGTTACTGACTTGTAATAGAGAAAGCGATGCCTCTTTCGTTCCCACCCTGCACCTGAGTCTCTGTTCTTGCACTGAATAAATGTGTTGAGCTTCGTAGAATGACAGTAAGAGGTGTGTCATTTGATAGATGATAGTGTTAAGATGATAGTTTATAATTCAAATTGCCAGAATCAGGCGCAGGTGCTGAAAAAAAGGTCAGTTAAATAGACTTAGAAGTAATCATAGGGTAAATGAGGGGAGAGCTGAATTTCACAGTTATTCACCTGCAATGTTCACATTATAACAGTCGTAGCCTCAGTCATCAGTGGTAAAGACGGCAAACAGTGAGGGTGACATCAGTGAGATTAAATATCCCTGGGTTAAATGTGTGTCTCATTTTCTGCAAATCACTTGTGCTAATGCAGGCGGTCTGAATTCAGCATGGCCAAAAAAAGGGTTACAAAACATTGTACAATAAGGAGGTTTGGTTTCATGAAGTAATATTAAGATCAAGATGTAATCCTTGTCTAAACTTCATTCAACTCTTTTATCATTTTGGAGGCTGGTGCTGTTCAGACCAATCTAAAATAAATATTACCAGCCACTTTATTAGGTACAACTGCTTGTTAACAGCAAAAATCTATAATCTAATCAGTCAATCAATGCACACCCCCACACAAACATGGCAGCAGTTCAATACATTCAGGTATGCTGTTGTTGTCAGTCTGGCTGGTCTGTGTATTTCAGAAACTGCTGATCTACTGGGTTTACAGACAACGTCCAACCGTTCAATTGTCTAATGGCATCTGGAAAAACCCCAAACATCTTCCGGTTTGTTTTACAGACTAAA
Organism: Solea senegalensis; assembly: GCF_019176455.1. Classification (NCBI taxonomy): domain Eukaryota; kingdom Metazoa; phylum Chordata; class Actinopteri; order Pleuronectiformes; family Soleidae; genus Solea; species Solea senegalensis. The sequence goes on from NC_058026.1 coordinate 17,900,976, forward strand.
ACCAACTGCTGATAGTAGCAGCTGGAACTTGTCATGGAGAACATGACTGCGATCATTAATAATCTTCAACACCTTCAAAACCAAACAACAATTCACAACTTAACCAGGACCGCAGGAATGAGGCTCTACCTCGCTACGACTGGGCTTTGGTTTATTTGATTTTATACTGGAAAAGGTCGTGGAACACAGACAGACAGACAGACAGACAGACAGAGAATTCCACAGGTTGATTTCAAACAAATGTGGCAGTGTACCAGGCAACACTTTGACTGTTAGAGCTTGTGATATTGAGTGAAGGAGTATCCGACACTTGAGCCAAAGGCAAGAGGAACACTTTCACATGCTCCAAACCTCTGTTAGTACATCATAAGTGCTGTCTAAGAGCACGGCACTCATTACTGTCAGCAGAACTGTGTATCTTTTATTCATCGCTGTGGCGGCGGCGGCGGCAGATGGGAAAAGCTGAGTATAATTAGAGCCCAAATGTACTGTCAACACTGGAGATGTTTTTTACTTGGGGTGTGTATCCAAAATGAAGTGAAAAGGCAAAATAAAGACCTGACTGTCAACCACAGTGAATCAGTGCAGAGCAGACTGAGATCAATCCGAACAGATGAAGCCTTGAAAAATCTTTGTTGACATTTGTACAAGCTCTGCATTTGGTTCGTCAACTTCAGTTTGTTTTTTGGTGCAGTGTTTCTGTGCTTTTTGGTCATGCATCATGCACATGCACAGGTTTGTATGGCAACTCTGCTTAGGACAAAGCAATGACTTCTATCCATTTGGACAGCCTAAACAAAACAGTATCCCTAACAATTAATGCCTAAATAACCTAATTCAAATCGGAGCCCTAAACTTAAGTTTCCCCAAAAATGAGGTTCTGCCTCATCAGTACCAGGTTCAGGTGTTTGTGAGGACTACAGGTCCTGACAAGGTCAGTGTTTATGTCAGAAAGGTCCTAAAGGGGTGACAAATACAAGCACACACACACACAAACCCGCTGACACACAGAGTGATCGAATACTCTGTGCTGCTGAAAGTGGTTCATCCAGTGGAACAGGCTGCCTTAAGCCATCTTTCTTAGCAGGCGATATCTGGGAGAGTCACAAAGACACAGTGAAAACTCAAAGTATAAAACTGTGGGGCTCATTTGGGAGCGTGAACTGGCAAAACTTTATCTTTGCTGTTTCTCTCTCGGCTAGTTTTCACTCAGAACTTCTCTGATCCAATATGATTGATTCAGGCTGCGTGTGAATGCTGTGGTGAGTCAATCCTGAGCTGCTCACCGGGTGAACTGAGTTCACCGACTAGCACACGACGTGTACGCACACAAACACTGGTGTCTGGCACACAGCCTGTCGCATACTCTTAGCTGTTTGGGCGTGTAACATGAAAAAAGGACAGATAATTGGGTTTTATCACTGGTGTATTTTTAGGTCTAATTTCTCCACAAGCAATTTACGAAAAGAGTGAATCGGGGGGCGGGGGTCTGGGCACAAAAATAAAGAGGGCAGGGAATAATGGGAGGAAGGGAAGGGAAGGAATGGAGATTAATAAAGGGAGGAGAGAAGGACTGGGTGACAGAGATGGAGCTGGGCACATGTCCAGGTTTGGTGGAGTGTCTGCGTGTGAGTGAAGGAGCAGTAATGTTTCCGCCCTCAGGCATCAGTGTGGGTAGATGGAGCAGAGCGAGCCCTCGGGACGACCGCTAGGGAGCCTGACATTCTCCGTTTATTTAGGAGCGCAACCTTAGGAAACTCCAGCAAAGCACTGAGCCAGGTTTTCCCGCCACGAGGCAAACCTGGGAAACATTACTGGGCATAGAAGTACAAATCTGTTGGTTGTTGTGTGGTTTGAGGCCACATTGAGGCCAAGTTGATAAGTGAGCTGAGGAAACTTTTAAAAGTGAAAACTGGCGATAAAGAAAGGGCTGGTGATGTTTGATTTGTTTGTTTTACTCTTATTTAATGTTGCACCACACAGATTGTACTTGTGTGCACAGGAGTGGCTTGGAACATGCAGTGAAATGTGTATTTAAATTTAAATAAAATAACATGCTTTCAATGAAGTACAAGAGACAGTTGGCATAAGGAAATTAGCAATTGAGGAGCCTAGTTCTAAACAGAGGTGACAAAATCCACCTATGAGCATCTCTAGAAATCACTTATCAGCTCATTTAATCTCATTTCTCATTCATACAAAAACAAGTTGTGTATTCATGGTAGGGTTTGTCATTGCCAAAAAGAATTTCCTACATATGTTTCTCAACTATTCCCAGCATACCTCTTTCCAAATGGAGGAGGGCAAGTAAGGAGAGCACAACTGTGAAACTGTGTGTATCTTGCATAAATACTTAAGTATAAATTAGGCCTGTCCTGTCTAAGTATGTTTTGTGCTGTGTCTTGCTTCTTGTCCCCACCCGCCCCAGCATTGCCTGTGTATGCACACAAATGGTCTGATAGTTTTGCTTGACAAAGCCCATTTTCAAACGCGTCATACAAAAATAGTGTTACATCATTTCTGTTCATGAAGACCAAACACGGGCAGAATAAAAACATCTACAACAACTACAACAAAATGTATGCACTGCAGCTATTAAACAACTGTAATTAGATCAGATAAATTATGAAACTTTAGGCACCATTTTTAATATATTTACTGTACTGTAGAGGATCAAGCAAATTGTTTGCATTTTCATAACAGCAGACCGGTTGTGACTTCAGTGTCACTGCAGCTTAATAAGGTAATAAAACAAAACTGCCAGCAGTGATGGGACGAGGTGATGGTGAGTGGTGGCACAGAAGCAGAGAGAAGAGGCGATGCACTAGAAAAGTGCTGCTCCAGTCACAAAGACATGAAAACAGTGACTCATCAGTGCTTGTCTTATTTCATGTTTTACGGGAACAACATTGTGTTGCGCTACAACAATAGTTTAACACAATATCAGGCTACACGGCAATCATTAAAATTACATTTCAAAGCTTTGTTAATAATCATTTATCACATAATGTCAGAGCACAATTCTCAATTTTACACACTTGGCTTTGATTCTCAATATATGTGAATGCAAATAAAAGGAATTGATATACTGTGTTTACATTCTCATCTTCACAGCAGCATAAACGTGCATTTTAACTGTTTAAAACACTGGTAAAATGTTACATATTTAAGTATCTACAGTATGTATTGTTGATGTAATAACATTAATACTACAGTATGACAGCTGGCCTTCTCTGTCCTCCTTTGCTTTTCCCCCAGACACAAAAGGCGTCACATCTGTCACCTTTATGCTCCAGTCCAGCTCATATTGATGGGGTGGGTAAATGCCGCTTACACACACACACACACAAACAGTAAGGGAGGGGGGGGTAGTGGTGGTGTGGCTGTCAATAACTGTCCACACAGGCAGAGCCTCATAGTATTTGTGCTGACTGCGAGGACTGAGTGCGGCGCTCCACTTTTGCTGAGATAAAGGATTTGGGGAAGCTAAATCTTATCATAGTGTATTATATATGTGTGTTCATTCATGCAGTGGCACATAATAAAGCAACAGTCTTCATGGGCGGCTGATATGTTCACACCTGGGCCTGAAAACTGACCCTTTGGTTTGTTGGCAGATGGACTTTGGCGCACACACAAACACACACACACACACGCAGTCAGTGGAAGTGTATTACTCCTGCTGAACGCACACACACACAACATAGATTTAATCTTTTGTCCACTTTACTGTACATGTAGATCCACCTATGTACGTGTGTGTGTGCAAAAAGTCAGTCGTTGCAAAAGTACCACTGATGATCCGTCATCATGTTTCACTCAGGAATAATACTCGACATCTGACAAAAGTGTACAATCATATCACAACATGATACAAAACACACACACACCACTTTGAAAGCTGTCTCCTGAGCTGTTTCATTGATCCATGAAACTAATTCAAAATCTCTTTCAGGTCATCCACATGTACTACATGTCACAAATGCATGTACAGTAAGAGTCAACATGCCAACTCTCTGAAAAGTACAAACATATTGTACATATGCCACTTTTCACTGCCCTGTTCCACTCACTGCATAACTTGTTTCCTCCAACTCGGTCAGGAGAACGTCAGGCGTCTCATCCACCAAAGCAATAAACTGTTTTATCTCCCTCTAAAAGTCGCTCTCTATTAGATTGAAGATTGAACTCCTACTGTTAATTGTTCATCACAGAGTAATACGTTCTGATTCAATAGTCAGTCCACACTCGTGATGGACTCTTATAGAATATGAGCTTGTTTAATGACATTCACAATATGTTTACAGCCTGTGTTTACATATCAATTATTTGTGAGTCGGTCAGAAAATGTATGAGAGGTTGTGCACATATGAATGTAAAGACGCTATGTTTACATGTGCAAAATGTATTCTTGGATTCTTGGATTGGAATCTATGATTCCATCATTTACTATTTTGACATGCTCAGTGTTGTCTAATTCTCTGAAGGTAGAAGCAGAAGAAGAAGCTTCACTTCCTCTTCTGCTGCACGTCTCCTCGTCGACCTCGCTGTCCACTATCCTTATCTCATTTTTCCATCTCATCTGTGTCTATGAATGTTCTTTATTCTTTTTTTGGAATGAAAGCACAGCAATAATAAAACAGAAATGTGTCTCGTTTACTTGCATCAGACACGTGTTAGCACCAAACCACGATTGTTTATATGAATCCGAATGACGATCAGCAGATACCAGCACTCTGGGCTAGGAGAGTTTTCGGAATGAGTGAAATATTTTTATTACGATAAGGCTTTTATTCTGATCTGTAAACATAGCTATTGTGAGACAACATAAATAACTTTGACAACATGATAACAAACATATCTTTGACTAGCCATTGTTAGCAATATCAGTCGATAACAACGCTCAAAATAGAAAAAGCAATGTCCATGGTTAAAAAATTAACAGCACTATGTGTATGGCCGACTTTATGTGAAGATAAACATGCAACTCCACTAATCGATGTTGCTTAATACCACACACTGAACCTCAGAAGAGTGAATGTAGTGCAAAACGTGGAGTAATCATTAAAAGTTGTTGTACAGTCGTCTTTTGAAAGCAGTCACTGCTCTTAGCTGCAACACAAATAGAGGAACGTGCACAATGCCAGGACCCCCGAGGACCAAAGCAGTTAAATGAAGTTGGATCATTAATTTTATTGCTTACATTTGAGCTTCTTTTTACTGTGGAATGCCAAAAATGTTTGCTGTGGAAGGAGCCTATTCCAGAAAAGACAAAAAAGCAACCTGGCAAACACGAGGCCAAAGATAAAATCACAGCTTTTATTCAACATGTTGTATTAGAGTAAAGTCAGTGTGAAGTGTGTGTATATGTATGTTTATGCCTGTGTGTGTGTGTGTGTGTTTGTGGGAGGGTGGGGGGTGCTTTCCTGTTCACGTGAACATTTATTAGAAGGAATCTGTCTGGCACAGATATTTCCATTCATCTTTAAGTACTTTTTTTCATTTTTCACACAAGATTTCATTAGGCAGTATTGGGTTTTTCTGACACACTTCATTTTTCATAATGGTACAAAGTAAGAAAAACAATGAAAGTGAGAAACAAGACACGTTTTTTTTTTTAACAAGACAGTACATTAATGGATACAGTGCTGCTTGGTAGATAAAAGGTGGAAATGAACAATGCTCTGAAGCAGAACGAGGTAAAAGACCGAACGAAAAGAGAGAGGCTGTGTGGAGATGACAAAGTATCTTTGCTTTTGTTTTGCTTTTGTTGTGAAACTTGCTTTGTGAGGTGCACAGAAGAGGAAACTATGGTCCACTGAGCTGCACCCACACAAACTGCTGGTAGAATGTCGTATAAAACTTTAACACTAAACATGAACGGTATTGAAAACGAAAGGCATTGAGGTCGGGATATGAAATAACAAGTAGTTTTAACCGCTTTGCAGTTTACTCTGAACACTGACGAACATACACCAAAATACTCTGTGACCCATAAGGTCATCAGGATAGAGGTTAATGTAAGAAAAAAAGTATCTCAGGATTGTCATACCTGTGGTGATAGCAGATTTCCAATGGGTGCATAGTCCAGATGAGAAACCATGGAGTTAAAATACTGCTGTAAACAGAACCAGCAGAGACGGATCAGAGCTCGACCCGGTGTAGGTTCTTAGTTAAAGGTTCCTGTTCCAGATGTTTACTCAGCTGTTCTCTCTTTCATGTGTCAAAAACCTTAGAAATCTCTATTCCTGTGGAAAGAAAAATACTGTATACTGAGTCGTACAAATACAGTTTCACTCCATGTAAAGCCAGGTGTTTGAAAAGAACAGTACAGGTAGTTATTTTAGCTGAATTATCTATCACAGAGTTGGTTAAACTGATCTTGATGTATTTGATTCATTTTATCAAGAAAAGAAACAAGGAACAGCTGATTTTGTTAAGTCTTCATCTTAATACAGCTAAAATAAAACTGCCCACTGTCAACAAACAACAAACTAATTCAACTTTATATAGTCCAAGGTATCGATGTTGTTAAGTAATGTCTGAGCTGGTTATGTAAAAAGCTTTTTCACACAGTATTTCACACATTCTGCTTATCTAAGTCTACATTTATATAATATATGTGTATCTGTCGAGCTATTAGTCATGCCATGGTGCATTTTAGTGCCCAAATTTTCAGATAGGAGATTTCTTTGAGGGGGGGTTAAGATTTACTTAAGAGTTATCTGTTTATGTTTTAAATAAAATGAAGAGGAAAAAAAATGTGATTAATGTACTGAACATGCATCTCGCTGAAATGGCTGGTTTACTAATTAAAAAATAATATCACGTGTTACAGAAATGACGTTAAAAAAACAACCAGAAATGTTATATTGTGCACAAACATGTGCTTGTCACAATTTATATTGTGAATTGGGTCACAATAATTCATCGTCTGAAAAAAACGTGGCTCCCCATAAAGAGGGTTTGGGAAAGCACTGCCTTAGTTTGTTACTCACTCAGCGCCATCGGCCATGGGTGTGTTATAGGTCTGGAACAGCGGCTGCATGAAGAGGCCCAGTGTTCCCACCACACACACCAGGATGAAGATGCACAGGAAGAGACGGTCTATCACCATGGCCACATACTTCCAGTCTTCTATGATCTGAAACAAAACCAACAAACTCTTACAGGTTGTTAGGAAAGGATTAAACCGTCAACACTATATGTGTTTCCCAAATAAATTAAGTTTAATCCAAAGTTCTGTAAGTAAGTTATTTTAAACTTCAGCTCTGGGCTGTGAAGCTTCTGAGACACCAAGATGTGTATCGGGTTATATTTTTACCCACCCTGAAGCCAGCTGATGCTGAGAAGAAGAAGCTGGATGAAAAACCTGCCATGACTTGACAAAGTGACTTGTTTGTAATATTTATTAGATGCAGGAGATTTGATGTCTGAAAAGCCCAGGGCCACAGTTCTGAGGTTAGGTTAGTGCTTTGACTTTAGACTTTGATGTTCAGAATGAGCGTGTGAAGGTGTTTTCTAAACTTGGATATCTGACGGTTTTAGGAAAAGGGAAATGATTGTCAGGTTGAAATAATGTCACGGGGAGACAAAAGCGAATTCTGAACGATTTAAGACACAGTGTGTTCCATGTCTTATCTTGCCCTGATAACCTCGCCTTTGCTTGTACAAATCGTATCAAGATTTGTACAAGCCTTTGTATTTGTCATCATCTATGTCTGTAATCTGCTTTTGCTTCTTCACATCCTTTGTTCCAGTACAATAGTATTTTTTTTTATTATTATTTTCTATTTTTAAACTGATACAATCTGTTGCCACTCTTTGTTATTATTTTCCAGTCTTTATCCTCTCACCCCTTCATCACCGTCCTCCGTCTTCATATGCTCAGCGATGTACTTCACTCCATCCACTGCTTCCTCCAGATCTGCATCCCACTGACCAGCCAAAGGACTTTGCAATTCTGAAAACCTGCTACCGCCATCAGGATTGTCGTCCCCCCTCCAGCAAAACCTGTGGGCCAAGTCCTCGTTCATGTAGAGAGAGTGGCTGTCTGTCCGGATCCCACCCAGTCGGATGTTGGAGTACAGCTTCTTGTCCGTGCAGCTCTGTGAAGCGCTTTTCTCGACGGAACTCCAGGTGGCGAACCTCCGGCGTAGTTTATCACGGACACTGGAGCCTGGGCGCCTCATGAGGAGGAAGGAGGGCAGTTGGAGCAGGAAGAGGTGTTTGACCCAGTCAGGCATGTGGTGGGTGGACGGCGAGCGGTGGTGCACGTTTAGGACGCAGACGGTGCAAACGATGGAGAAAGTCACCAGCACCATGGTGAACATCAGGTATTTACCTAAGAGACAGTGATACAGAAAGACAAATTCTATCATAGTGCCATCAGTTTAAGTCAAGAGCTGTTTAGATTTCAAATAGCTGATTTTTTCAGATATACATTTCCACAAGTGTAAGCTCAAATGTCAGCTTTGCTGTTTTTAATCACTGCTCTTATCAATAATGCACACATTTCACATTAAAAGCCAACATATAGACGAAGGGCTTGTGCCATTTGGGGCTTTAAATGTCAAACCTGACCAGGGATTCCTTAGTTTTATCGACAGCAACTCAATTCAAATTAATATATACACAATGCAAAAGCACTTTACATGGAAAGGTCAAGACATTGCCATGGATTAAGTAAACAGAAAGGTATTGTGGAGATTTACAGAGCATCTATTGGGAGTGTGACAGTTTTTGTTGTTTAATACAATAAATAATTAAGGAAAGGGTTTTTACTTTTAATAGGAAAGCTTGTATAGAATAATTATAAGTTAAGGAAAATCTAAGTGTTATGTGTTACATAAGACACAGATAAGGTCTTGCACAGGTACAGCAATAACAATAATAATAATATTTAAATGAGAAAATAAACATACTTCCATATATACATATATATATATGTATATGAATATATATATTAAACACACTCAGGTATACACAGACAAAGCTAAATGTGACTGACCAATAAGAGGCACTGCCAGAGAGGTGGGTGGCACTATCTTTGATATCAGCAGCAGGAACACAGTGAGGGCCAGCAGCACTGAGATCGTCAGCGTCATCTTCTGCCCACAGTCCGACGGCAGGTAGAAGACCAGGATAGCCAACGACGTGATCAGCACACACGGGATGATCAGATTGATGGTGTAAAAAAGTGGCTTCCTCTTGATCACAAAGTCATAGGTGATATCCAGGTAGGTGATGTCGTTGGGGTCCTCGTTTTTGCGTCCCGGCAGTGACACGATGTCCCACTCTCCGCTGGGCGTGAAATCGTCACGACTGGCAAAGTCACTGATGAGGATCAGGTCCACCTCTGTGTGGTCGTACGTCCAGGAGCGGAACTTGAGAGTGCAGTTCTGTTGGTCGAAGGGGAAGTTCTGCACCTCGATGGCACAGGCCGACTTGTAGATTGCAGGGGGCAGCCAAAAAATGTCTCCCGTGTTGGAAACTACAGCGTTGCAGTAGACAGAAACCTCGTAGACACCATCGGCACTGTGACAGATTAAAGAGTGCATTGAATCAGATGTAAAACAAGGCCCAATAACTTAATATGGACTAAAACAACATTGCTTTTCTGTAACTTGTCATTACTTGTTAATTAATGAGATTCAGAGCCACTGGACAAGCTTTGCACCATTTAAGTACAAGTATTTAGCATCAGTTGAGATATTAAGCCTAAATTAATTACATTGCTTTTTGAAGCATCCCACATATAATGTTTAAACACTATCACAGAATCTAAAGCAAATACTGACAAAGTGCTCTTCTTCTTGAGTGATGACAGGCATCTACTTACTTGTTGTAAAGCACGATGTCAGGAAGCCAAAGATGTTTGGAAGGAATTCGCAGTTTCTTGATTCCCTCATATTTGTCCGGGTCCCACCTCAGCCTGTAGTCATTCCACTCCTGTCAACAGAGGGCTCATAGTTCACAAGCTGTATACTAAATACTGTGTGTGTGTGTGCACTTTGTGACCTCTTTAGGACCTTTTCTGGCATAAACACTGACCTTGTCAGGACCGGTTGTTCTTGTGAAGAACAAAACCTGGTCCAAATGAGGCAGAACTGGCTAAGTTCATGGTTAAGATATGAATCGTGTTCATGCATTAAGTGGTTGTGGTTGTTTAGGCTGTCCAAATGAATGTCAATGCAGTGTCCTAAGAAGAATAGCTGTGCAAAGCGTGTGTGTGTGTGTGTGTGTGTGTGTGTGTACTCAGAGACAGAAATTAGACAGTACCTGAAACAGCCATACGTTGGTTGTCATTATCTGCTCCCTTTCGTTCTGCAAGAAAACGTTTATTCAGCGTGTCAAACATTGTGCACCATAATTCCATAATATTTTTCGACAATAAAATCAACATTTTTATTACTATAATTTTACCTGCTGGTCGTGTGAGTAGAATAAACAAATAAAGGAAGGTCAAACCCAAGGTTGGACTTTGATTAAGAGTTGATTTTCAATTTTGTGTCCACAATGAGTTGGTATTTGTCATCAAAAGTTAAAAAAAAAAAACAGAACATATTTGCTTTGCATAGGTTGCTTTGTTTTAAGTTATATAAACTGTTCACGGTTTTACTCCAATAAAGCCATTTAGAAATAATTATACTGCATGATCAATATAGCTTTAAAGCAACAAATCTAATGGTGGCCTAAGACAGTACTCTACATTATCATTGAAGAATGAGAACTGGTGTCTGTGCTCCATGGCCTTTTAAATATTACCACTCCGTATTTATGCATGTGTTTGAGTAAACTTACTACATTGATAAGCTGAGACAGAGTCAGCTGTACGGAGATGGTGACCTGCTGACTCTTGTTGACAGCTGGTCTGATCAGTTTATTGTAGCGCTCTGGACCCAACAGGTAGTTCACCAGACGCTCCTCTGCGTTCTCTGCACTGCTGCCTGTACACGGCAAATTCAACATGACATTCTGAAAGAGGGACAAACTAACAACCAACTCCATGTACATTTCTGGCACAGTCAGTCACTAAAATAGAAATGTGAAAAGCAAGAGCACTGGTCGAATGTTTCCCTGTCAGGGTGACATCTCATCTTGTGCGTGTGTCGAGGTTCCAAGCTTGATATCACGGCATGTTTTCAGTCCAGCTTCATCATGATTGGTGAACAATAAACAAGTTGGCTGTAAATTAAGTCAATTTACCATAGGGCATTTAAGCTGAAGTTGTGGCGTGTGTGCGTCTCACGCTTTACTGCTGGGTTTTCGGAGCAAAAGAACAAGCAAAGATCCAGTCATGCATTCGTCCGGCCATGTGAGAGGATTCCTGAAGCTTTGTGTTCCCTCGACCCTGAATTATTGGTTATGTAAAAGTGACGGCATGAATAAGCCAGATATAATGTCTCACCTTTGTCAAACAAACTGACAAAAGCGCAGACAACATTTAATATCAGGACAGCTTCATCCCCCCCACTGTGTCACATGCATTGTCTGTTTTTGTGTGATTGGTGAGCATGGATGTTGTTTTCTCTGCAGCTTCCTGCTGCTCCGACTTTTCATGGCTCGGTGAACGCCACTGTTTTCAGCTTTTACAAAAGGGAGTGAGTGAGGGAGGGAGGGAGGGAACTCTGAACTAAACGGGAAAAAAACAAACTAGAACGAGTATAACATCCCGCATACTTGCACACTTAACGCAAACAAGGCCTGTGTGGCTTGTGATTTTCCTCTCTTGAAAAGGATTTTGTGAAAAGTTACAGTGCACTACAGTCAAGACAAATTCTCAAAAAAGTGAGATAAAGCTCTTTCGTGTCTTCAGTGTTAGCTTATGTGTTTAAAAAAAAACACAACTGACTGTACTTTCTCTGTTTTTAATCTCTATGTTTTACAACAGTCAAAACGATGAGGCTGTCACTGAGGAGCGGTGCCAAAGTGTAGTGTTCAAATCTTTGGACTGTCAGCGAAATGCAAACCGTGACAACAACATGGTGAAAGACACGGGGAAATTGCTTTCTGCCTTCTTGGTGTATTACAACATTTAAATCATTTAGATGTGGACTTGAGCAGATCTTTGCCTTGATGGATGCCGCAGGCTAATGCTTTACTATGTTGCCTGTCAAACTTGATCGTTGTCAGAATCCAGCTGCTTTTATAGAGCAGTCGGGAGAATCAATGGCACTGACTTACAGTACTTCTTCATCTTGTTCATATGTTTAAACATCAGTAAGCTGAAAGTAAATTGTATGGGTCATGGACAGAAAACTCAACAATCCATGACAAACCAGGTCAGTTCTGCTTAGATCACAGGATCCAGCACACAGGTTTTAAAAAATAGGAGTGGTGTGGTTGCTTTCCTTATAGAAAAGAACCAAGACAAGAAAAGCTCAAGTAACACTACAGCCATTAGAGATCACAAACCATGATCTGCTGTATATTTAAAGAAACAATCATTTTAAGTAAAAAACATAACTAAGCTTAGGTACCGTTGAGGGCACTGGGGTCATATCCTCTATTCTCAGAAAATGTTGTCCAAGAAGTTTGAATCCCCCAAATATACATATTTTACACACAATCGCTCTGATTTTCATATTAATAAATGTGGCCATGTCTCATAGAAAACTAATTAAAGGGAATCCAAAAGCCTATTTAACATATTTTAGTTCCTGGCTTGCGGATATGGCTTTAGAAATTGTTCATGACAGGTTGCTGGAAAAGTCAAATTAATTATTGGCTGTAAATATCTAGGGTTTGGGCTTTTTTCATGTACGATTGTGCTGTTTAAGCAAGAATACAAGTATGGACAAAGAAAAGAAATACCATATATTACAAGACCCAGCGATGGACGCCATCTGTTCTTTGACAGCAGGTAATATAGTTAATAGTGTCAAAATTAAAAGGGGTTGTGTCATTTAAAGCCAAAACAGCAATTTCAAACCCATGAGGCCACTTCCTTAAGAGGGATTTTAATAGGCTGTATCTCAGCAGAATAGCTTAAAAATCACCATTAAATGCTCCAGTGCCAATTTTAATATGAGGGTAAAAATAGAGGACACTGCATTTACTCATCATAATAACAGTATGTCCGTCTACAGTGGCAGTTTGCTGTAGTACAGTGCTGTGAAAAAGTATTTTTGCATGTTTGTCACATTTAAACGTTTCAGATTATCAAACAAATTTAAAATGTTAGACAAAGATAACCCAAGTAAACACAAAATGCATTTTTCAAGTGATGATTATATTTATTAAGGGAAAAAAAACTATCCAAACCTACAAGGCCCTATGTAAAAAAGTAATTGCCCCTGTGTAAAATCATGAAATAACTGTGGTTTATCACTTGCCTGATTACTGCCAAACCTGTTGAATCAAAAGATCACTTCAATAGAACCACAAGATATTATTCACAAATGGAGAGGACATGATGGGGAACCTTCCCGTGAGTGGCCGGCCTACAAGAATTACCCCAAGAGCGCAGTGGACTCGTCCAAGAGGTCACAAAAGACATCTACACAATTGCAGGACTCACTAGCCTCAGTTAAGGTCAGTGTTCATGACTCAACCATAAGAAGGGCAAAAATGGTATGTTCCAGAGTCAACCAGTGCTGACCAAAAAGAACATAAAGGCTCGTCTCACTTTTGCCAAAAAACATCTTGATGATCCCCAGGTCTTTTGGGACAATATTCTGTGGACTGACGAAACAAAGGTTGAACTTTTTGGAAGGTGTGCGTCCCGTTACATCTGGCGTAAAAGTAACACAGCACAGTGGTCGTGTGATGGTCTGGGGCTGCTGCTGCTTCATGACCTGGGAGACTTGCTGTGATTGATGGAACCACGAATTCTGCTCTCCACGAAAAAAACCCTGAGGGAGAATGTGCGGCCATCAGTTTGTGACCTAAAGCTAAAGTGCATTTGGGTTCTGCAGCAGCACAATGATCCAAAACACACCAGCAAGTCCACCTCTGAAAAAAAATGATGATTTTGGAGTTGCTGAGTCAAAGTCTGGACTTGAATCCAATTGATATGCTGAGGCATGACCTTAAAAAGGTGGTTCACACTCAGAAACCCTCCAATACGGCTTAATTAAAACAATTCCGCACAGAAGAGTGAGCCAAAAATCCTGCACAGCAATGTGAACGACTCATTGCCAGTTATCGCAAACGCTTAATTGCATGCTGCTAATGGTGGTACAACCAGTGATTTGGTTTAGGGGGAAATTACTTTTATTTATTGTTTCCTCAATAAATAAAATGATCACTTAAAAACTGCATTTTGTGTTACATTGGGTTATCTTTGTCTAATATTTAGATCTGTTTGATAATCTGTTTGGATTACTGGTTAGACCAGTAATCCAAGACCAGGTGCTGATGAGACAAAACCTCATTTCTGAGGATAAAGATCATCTTACATAAATTGTGAATTAGGTATTAGATAGGGATTCACTGGTTTAGGTTAAGTTTAGGGACTGGGGCTTTGGTTACACCCTGTTTTTGTTTTCTCTTAGGACCTTTTCTGGTATTAATGCTGACTTTGTCAAGGCCAGTACTCATGGGGACCAAAGCATGGTTCTAATGAGGCAGAACATAACCTCTGAAGCTCTAGACAAGGTGAGGATAGGGTTAGTAAAACCATGCAGTGTCCTACAATAGCTGTGTTTGTGAGTGAGTCAGTCCATCAGACAGAGAGAGAGAGGGAGAGAGAGAGAGAGAGAGAGAGCAGGTTCATTTGCATCTTAGTTTTTCATGATGCCACTATGAAACAGGTACTTTCATCACTATGAGTGTAACATGATTTGCAATACATTTAAATTCTCTACTCAATGTAAAAACAAAATCACATCAGTGAAAAAAGGACTACATCTTTAAAAATGTGATATAGAAAATGAACAACTCACTTGTGAGAGAGACAAAGAAGAGCAGGAGAAGAGTGATGGTTGTCATCTCTCCTTTCTACTTCCCTGGACAAACTTTTTTTCAGCCTGTCCTCTGGAGAAGAAGCGCCTTGTGTGAGGAGAAAAAAGCTGTCGTGCAGCTGGAAACCTCCTTTCTTCCAACTCCTCCTCCTCCTCCTCAGTTGTCTGGATGTCACACACCAGCTCCAGCGCTGTGCCGCTTGCTGGAATCTTGTGAAGCGCAAAGAAACCACACTAAGTCAACGTTTGGCTAATAGAATAAAGAGTTTAGTAGTTGGAATTGTTGATTTCCAAAAGACGGGCTGCACATGATGCGCTGCCGCTTCAGCCACAAAACAGCCGGTGACATTTAAAGCGCGCACGGTCCGAATCCAACAAAACGAGTACAGTGTGATTGTAGTCGCCTTTCAAAAGATTCTCCTTAACTTCTTTTTTTTCTGTGCATGAGAGCACCCGCGCTCAGATGCAGTAAGCCACTCACTTCTGGGGAAGTGCGGACAGGTTCTCGTGCGTAATTGGCGGAGTTCACAGTGCGGATGCGTTGCCAGGACTCACTGGTTCACCAAAGACCACAAGGAAGACAAAAACTGTCCATGAAAGTCGAGCCCATCAGAGGACAAGCGAGAAAGTGAAGGAGAAAGAGGATGGAAAAGAAGGAGGAGGAGGAGGAGGTGCGCGCTGCTGGAGCTCCGCGTGGAGAAGAACATCACGTCACTGCTTTGGGCTGAGAGTTATCACTATAGACTGCCACTGATGCTTTGAAAGCCAGTGTTCCACTAATATTTGTGTTAGAAATGTTTACATAACTCGACTGTTTATATTAATGTCAGATCTCCTGACTCCATCAATCTATAAATGCAAGGAACCTCTGTTTGCCTGTCTTGCCTTGGGCTTCTACGGGCACCAGTGTGTGCAGTGGAGGCTGTGAGAGTATTTGAATATGAAATGCGAGAAATATTGGTAGAAATGCAGCTCATTTATCATTAAAGTTACATTACATGTTATTTAGCAGATGCTTTTATCCAAAGCAACTTACAATGGAATTGAGTACAATCAGCCAGGGGTGGAATCAAACTTGGGACCATAATGTCTTTCGCACACAGGGTACTGGTCTTAACCACTGAGCCACTCCACACCCAAGTTGGCATACTATTTGGCTTTTGACCATGAAGCACAAGGCTTCGCTTGTCACACTTCAAAGGTTCCCTGTGCAAACTGGTCAATATGAACTTTATGTAACCTCCGACCAAGACCTCCTTGGTAAAAGTACCATATGAGATCATGGAGATGGTGCCACGACTTGTTAATGCTAATGGTGGACGGTTGATTTACAGATTTATTTCCATGGCTGCAACTATACTCAGTGTTCCAAAGCCACTGAAACAAAGGAGCTTCAAAGTAGAGCGACAATAAAAGAACCGTTATCCTTTTAGTCCCTTTATTTCTGGTGCAGTGTATGAATTGAGCTCACACTGAGAGGGTGCTTGTGGCTGTGGCATGACCGCAGTAAGAGGAGAGTCGTGTCGCGGGCCTCTCTGATGCAGGAATCACAGCAGAAACAGAGAAAAACTTTGGTGTTAAAGCAGTGAAGAGGAGAAGACACGAACAGGCCCAACCTCTTTTAAGACATTTCTGCTTGTCACTCATGAATAATCCATTGCAGATTCAGGGCCAAAGAGTCACAAGTATGGATGGGGGATGGACAGTGTCTGAAATATACATGTATTCTTTTCTTTTGCGCTACAATAAAGCATACAGCAGTGAAACACCAAAGCATAGCCAGCACAAGTAGAAGAATACAGTACAAACCAGTATAATCCCACAAAATGTATTTGTACCGTCTATTCATTTACTCTTACCTGTCTGCCAGGGGAAGAGGTACGTAACTTTTTCATCCCTTATGTTTTGAGCTGTAGCTTCCTTATTTGTGTGTTTTATAATAAATTGTTTTTATTATTTACTTAGGGGCTCCACGTGTGTCTGGCCGGTATTTTTTGTTTGTTTTATGCACTTTTTGTTTAAATTTAAATGGAGACTGCATCCAAAGGAGTTTGTGATCCGACTGCTGTGTGTGACCCCACCCGTTACATATGAGTGATTGATGATTAAAATGTAACCCTCAATGTATATACTGTATATGATATGCAATATACAGTACACAACATATATAACTATCACACATGCTATATAATATTCTCCATCCTAAGGCAAATATGACATGTGGCAATCAGTCAGTGGCAACGGGTGTGTCTATCACAAATTTTAACAACCCTCTGTTGCTCGGCAGACAGACACACACACAGACAGACAGAGCAACCAAAAACAATACTTCAATACTTCACTCCCACTCCAGGGCGAAGTAACAATGTTGAAAGTAACTAAGGTTACAAAAACATTTAATCGCAGCACAGCACACCAACGTGCCCTCTGGAGGGGTAAAAACATGAGGAACTACTGGCTGCCTTTCATAGGTGGCCTCTCAAGCAAAATATAAATCAAAATAATTGATTATTTCTGAAGGAGTGACTTTCTAGCGGAAAAAAATGCAGTGCCCTATAAGATGCCCTTGCAAATCTGTTTCCTATGGGTGTCCTTCCAATCAAAAAGGGTGTCGTTATGATGTTCCCTACTGCCCCTGCATGACAGTGTCCCAAAGGGGGAAAAAAATATATTTATTAAATATTATTTATTAAATTATTAAATATTATAAAATGATATTTAGTGCCAAATAGAAAAATCCCTGCCCTTCCAAATGTCTGTGCAGGCCACTGATTACACCATATCTAAAATCAGAGGAAACATGCTTTTTTTTGTTTCGTTCTTTCACTGCAAACTGTGTAAACACACACAACCAGCACACGCACAAGAATAATGCAAGACAGAAACAGTGACGTCAGAAGAGAAAGTGATGACAGATGATCATTGATGGGTTTAGCATGTACATAAATCCCTCACAGCCCAGGCCACAGAACAGACACATTACTCCCTTACACGGCCCAGTGGAGATTTCAATCTTCCGTAATGGAAGTGTGTGTCTGCTTCAGTCAAGTTATCTGGCACAAGGGTGCCACAGTCGGTGTGACACGCTGCTACATAAAAATGCCAAGATCATACACCTACCATATTTATGCATTTGTAGCCAGGAGAGACTATAGTGCAAAGTGGTGCAACAACCAATACATCAACATATTACTCAGTTAGAGCTCAACACTCACCAGGTTTTAGCCTAATGTTTATTTATCCAGGTAAGGTCTGCTGAGTGTGTGTGTGTGTGTTGGAGAGATTGCTGAGCTTGTGGAAAACACTGCCATTACTCTCTCAGACACACACACACACACACCTAAGTGGGTGAGCTACAGCTTCAGTGGAGGTTTGTTGAAAAAATGTCTTGACTAGGTGAACTAGAGAAGGTAGGGCTGACACATTGTGAATAACAAGTACTGTTTTTCTCATGCACTATTTCTGTAACAATTCTGTATTTGAATTTTTTTTTTTGAAGCAGCAGGTATTACTATCATTTGTCCACGCACTCAAAAAAGCATTGACGTAGATGAAAGCAGACGCTCATATGCAGAGGGTAACAGGTGTAATACGCCACAACAAGCAAAGCCCCAGAGCTCCTGTGCCGTTACATCATCACATTATCACAGGTTTTGTTCTCTAAAATCTGGCTTTTCATGCAACACATGAGCTTTTTTGTGAGGACGATTATATTCTGCTCTATTCTTCATTCTTTGCTTATGCTGCTTACACATAAATTACCTTTAGGTCCACTTTTTGGACCTAAATGTGGGGGGTTTATTGACAGCAACTGAATATGCTTCCCATGAGTATATTTGTATGAGTGTATAACTGCTTTGAAATGAACATAATTTGGTTTTCATAGCCTTCAAATAAGACTTTTATTTGTGCTTTGTGAAAGGCCTTGCTTGAATGACTGGCTGGCTTGGGAAATGGAAGAATTCAATATTTGTTATATTCACAATAGTGGTTGTATTATTGTATTATGTGCAGCCTGTAGATTGTTCATTGAGCCATGGTATAAAAACTGTTTTCATATCTGACTGGCAGGGCCATGTTGAGATCTGATATCACGCCAATCCAGTGGAAGGGGGCGTCGATGCAGGCAACCAAATTGGATGTGATTTATACTTACTCATTATAAGATTAATCTGTTTTCTTGACTGGCTTCTCAGATTAGCTGTAAACAACGCCTACCACTTTACTGATCCACCTTGAAAGAAGTTTGGAACGGTTTCATTTGAACACTTGTTTTTGTGTCAAACATCTGCCAGTGACTCACTTTCACTTGACACTCTTGTAAGTCAAGGCTCATCTAAAGGCAGCGGCAGAAATACTGGAGAGTTTGGCTCTAAAGCAGCCTGTTAATGGCCCAGCCTGTGATCCCACCAGAAACACTGAGATAACACTGACAACACTTTTCACTCACAGACTCCTGCATAAATTCCTACAGTAACACTGATCATAAACAAAGTTTTGATATCGTTGATATTTATTTTGTATTTCGTTAAATGCACTTTGAGAGGACCGTGTGACATATTTATCTTATTTCAAAGAGAAACAAATGTTGTTACTAATATTGTGCGCCCTTTTGATTTTAATCACTTTACTCCTGGGTCAAATTTCTTTTTTTAATTTAAATAATACTCTAATACTCTGTCCTTGTAGGTGTGCAGCCAACTATGACTAAAATATATTTTTTTATTAATAGTTTCCTTTACACTTATTTATTTCAATGCATTTGCTTTTTGATACATTTTGACACATATTTGTGCTGGTTTAAAAATGTTATCTTCTTGTGGGCTGCAGAAAATGTCTGGCCCAAAGAGTTAGTAATTGAATAGACGTGGTCTACAGCATGAACTTGTATGAGATGTGTACATTTTCTATTTCATTACCAATACCATCACCTTGTGTGACATGACATGAAACGTAATGAATGCACACTGAACCCAGGTGGACCCTGGGAAAGCCTATATGGTGTAATGATAGAATTTTGTGGCCTTTGCATGTGTTGACCACAAGGGAGCAGTAAAGACCTACAGAGTGGAACTAAAAAAGCAGGACTAGGATACAAATGTGCACCTTGAAGGCTTTTAGGTCATGTAGAGAAAATATGGGATGGAAAAATTACGAGGAACTTATTGAGTTTGTAACGTCATATTTGTAGTATATGTTAATGAAATTGGAATTTCAATTCATTTACTATTAAAAACACTAATATAATACATATGCTGGGGGGTGAGAATTGATTGTTTACTTCCCTGGAGATGTTTCCTTATGTTTGAGTGTTTTATTGCAGAAGACATTTTCATCATAAGCTCGACATGCAGTTGATTTTGCAGTAAGCATGTGTGGGAGACTCGGGTTACTGATTTGATTGTCGGATGAGCAATGGTGTGAAGGCAAAACACGACAATCAAACATAGAAGTGAGATCTTGTGTGTAAACGGCCACATGAATCTTACCCTTCATGGTGTCACATTCAAATACGTCCCCCCCAGTGGTGTGCCTGTCATCGAGGAACCTACTGAAAACGCATAACAGAAAATATATATATATATATATATATATATATTTTATACAGAAAAATATATATATTATACAGAAAAAAGAAATATATATATATACACACACATATACACACATACATACATACATATATATACACACACATATACTGTATATATGTGTGTGTGTATATAATGTATATATACATACATATGTGTACATATGTACACATACATACGTATATACACACACATATTTTTATATAAGGGCTGTATTATCAATCTGTGCATGTGTTAACACATCAAGGAAGAGCAGAGGCTATATTTTCTAACTAAATTAAAAAATGTCACTTGGGTTATCAACAGATGTACAAGTCAAACATTATAGAACAGTGCAACTGCACTGCCACCAAATGGAGTGTCCTCAAACTACATCACTTATCTCTGTTGTGTATACCACAGCAGCACAAACCGATTTAAATATGAACCTGACATGAGGACATAAATAAGTGGAGGACAATGTTTTAGAAGAGAATGTTATACATTTATTATTGATCCAACTTCTGAAATCCAAAAGATGGGGTAAGGGATTAAAAAAAAAAATCATTGCACTACTTAATAAAGTATTACTAGTAATAACTCTCATACAAAATGTACAAATGTTTGTTAAAAATTTCATTATCATAACAGGCCTTCAAATGATTTTGGTTACAGATATAATACATGATGAAACTACACCTTTATTTTTTTTATTTTTTTTTAAATGATAGCATTTCATAGTTTGGAGGAGAAAAAAAAATATTCACACAACCCAAAAACTTGCATGGAAAACATTAGCAAAATGAATCAATAAGCACTAAACATACTGGTACTTGCACCATTTTGTGAAAAGACATAAATAGTGGGACTGAGGTAATTTGCTAGTATACCAAGCAAGAGAAAACTGTCCAACACAAAAATAAGCCTAAGAAACAAACTGTGTATGGTCACAAAAAGGACCTCTTACCACAAAGAAATTACAGAAAGTATTATTTCCCTCCATTACCGTGGATATTACATGATTTGATACACTAACAACACTGGAGAGGAGCCGTAAAAGATGATCAATTTCCCTGGACACTGATTCTGGTTTGAATTTAAGAGAAAAAAAAACTGGATACAAAGAACAATGTTCTGCAGAAGGCATCTCAGCTGCAAGACTGCAACTTTCATCAACAAAATCTCCATATTAGACCTACATCAGGTTGTCATCATGACACAAAATACCGCTTGTGACAAACAGTGATAAGTTACAAGAGAAAAGTCCGTTCAGTGCGCGAGGTGAACATCATGGTTGCGTTATGACGCGATGGTGTAGGCCTAACACAGATATAGTCTCACTGACGAAGTACGGATGTGCAGTGAGAACAGAGAGAATGGTTGAGTAAAGAGAGAGTGTATAGGTCTATAATCAACGTATTAAAGTGCTGAAGTATCAGATTTTCCGTCTGGTGAGATACACTGTAGTAGACTTGGCTGTGACCTTACAAGCCTTTTTTAAAACATGTTCTCGATCAGTGATGAAGAAAGCATCCTCTGGATCTATTTAAAGAATGCTGCATTGGTGCAACTAAGATAGGTACAAATATTTTTTCTTCAAAGGCCTTATTCCTGAAAGGATGCTGCTAAACTGAGCATGAATTAATCCGCCATGTCGGCTCTGTAATAACCAACTGTATTCACACAATGGGCCTTGGAGGAGAGCTTAGTGGGTATGTGGAGACGAAGGAAAACTCAGGAAATAAAAAGAAAATCTTCTCTCAGCCTTTACACATTTCACATAGAAACAATGTGGATATGCAGGCATGGAGTGGTGGAGCCATGGTGGTAGAAGCTACCTTCAGATTACCAGCCACTTCATTGTTCAATTCCTTATGTGTGCACAGACATCGGTGCCCCCGGTCCAAGTCACATCAATGAGGAATAGAACTGGAAACGAGTCGCTTCAGTCTGGTAATCTGAGCACAGCCAGTTCAGAGTGTGAGACAGGGTGCAGCATCTTTGACTTGTCAGGTGACTTCCCTTTGTTCTTAACGTTGACCTTTTGAGCAAAACCTTGGCTACAAAAGGTCTGACATTAAATCAATCTGAAGTTAAATGGAAACATGGGAGTTGGGATTCAGTCAACGCACTGTACCCACATGAACTGTATAAATACCACACACACACACACACACAAACCACATATCTAAAGAAAATAAAGTATATTTTCACTGTATGCGGTGTACACTATCTTTTTCAGCCAACACACACACACACACACACACAGCTCTCATAAGGAATGCAAGAAAACACACATTTAAAAAACAGACTGATTCGGTTCATCAACTATAATTATAATGAGTCTAGTTAAGATGACTCTGCAAAACCAAGATGTGAATGTTTAATTATAACCACAATGAAATCAAAATCATCTTTGGACTGCCAATTCTCCCTTAGGGTTTCTAGATAGACGTTTTTCAAAACAGTCCTGTTTCGCCCGTCCCTTTGTAAAAGACTGAAGGCTTCACATAATGAGTTTAAAACATACAAACACATACACCGTACTGTATATGTCCACCTGCACGACACGGTGTGTTGCAAAGGCCAAGGAGGAACCATGAGCAGAAGGCAGAGTAGTAGTCCAAAACAGAAGGCCGAGGAAGTCCAGCAATTAAGTTAGCATGAGTCAGTGGAAAGTCACCACACCACTAAACACCGATCCCATGTGACAGTTTCTGTTTAGAAGTCGAAGAGTGAAGGAGTACTGGTCCCAGTTTATGTGGCAGAATATGTGAGTCAAATACTGGATTATAAAAAAGGACAGAAGTTCACTGATTTGGTTTGTGCATCCAAACCGGAGTCGAAGAGAGATTGTGAGTGTTTGGTGCTGATACTGATACAAGTCAGAGGTCACTCAGAGTCCCGCTGGACCTCAGAGGCATCGGCTCGACAGATTGGACAGGTCCGGTTAGCCTGGAAAAGTGAACAATAAAGAGATGACGATTATGTGCCAAAAAAAGATCAACTCACAAAAGACACAAACGCAACAGTTTCACTGGGATTTGGTTTTTTCATTGACTGTATGTAAAAAGTTCATGTTTTTATAACTGATATGGCACCAGTCAGGAAACTCAAGGATTCAAAACAGAAGTCTGGTTACAACCAGAAAACATTTCTTATATACAGTCTATGGGTTTTTCGCTAGCGTAACCAAAATAAATGTGAACAAATTTTGTCCCAGTGCTCAACTATTATAATGTTGACATCCAATCCATTTTCCAACAACAATGATGAAAAAAGTACAAAACACTATCTATCAGGGCCTGTTGGGAATCGGATAATGAATTTATTTAAATATCTGAAACTCTTAACTCACCTTAAGCCACTTGTCAACACATTTGGCATGGAACTCGTGGTTACAGGGCAGGACTCTTAGGAGCTGACGAGACTCAAAGTCACACATGCATACCACACACCTGAAAAACAAAGAGAGTTTGGTCATGTACAGACAGTTTAAAGTCATATGACTCTAAACGCAAGACTAAGTCCTCATAGATGAAGTTTAAAAGGCAGACAGATACTCACAGTGTTTGCTCAGACTGATGGTTGTTGGGGTTGAACCTGTATGATGGAAGCTGTTCTATATCGGCCTTAGTTAGACCACGGGGCTTGGCTTCTCCGAGACGTTCAGCGAGATTCAACAGGGCCTAAAGGTTTCACACAAAGAAGCAACGTTCAGAGACCAAAGTTTAAAACAGAGACATAAAAAGCTTTTAAAAAAGAATTTACTGGAGCAACTTTACTATAACTCCAGGTGAACATTGTCTCAGCTGATTGCCTCACCTCATAGTTCTCCACCTCTCCATCATCCACATCCAGCTCTAGACTGATAGTGGGAGCCACATTTGGGGGCACAGGAAGCATTGACCTGTGGTGGGTAGTTGAAGGAGCATAAGTTCATGTTGTCGTTTAACTCTTTGGGACACCAGGGCAGAATCACCTTTATAGTACCAACATAAACTTGAGAAAGTGACACACTTACAGGAAGTAAGGCAGGAAGCTGGGATGGTAGGGTGACGGAGGAACTGCCTGCTGAGAGCGGTAACGCCTGCTTGTGAATCGGCGGGGCATAAAGTGGGGGTAGGGCTATGAAGAAGAGGAGAATATCATTGTATCTGTCCATATTACTGAACTCGAAAAGAATAACTCATTTCATAAATGTACTCACCACTGTGAAAAGCTCCTGCGACAGTGGATCATGGTGCGAGAGGAACTGGAGTGGGGTGGAGGGCGGCAGGTTGGTGGGAGGCTGGTGGTGATGGTGATGATGGTGGTGGGCATAGCTGAAGCCTCCACCCACTGAAAGCTGCTCTCCCAGAAGCTCAACCTCATTTTCGATCGTCTGTAATGGCTGGGAACAAACACACTACATTATGGATCGTGACAATTGCATAACAGGCGTCACGTTGCTTTATCTGTAGAACAATAAAATAATTCAGGACAGCTGATTTTAACTTTAGATGCTGGTTTATGCTGCTGTATGTCGTGTAATAAGCAATGAAGAGGACTTTAGCATATGCTATGACATCTAGAATTAATGTAATTTAAAAAAATGATGCCAAACAAACAGAAAAAACGGACAGTGATTATATAAAAAGCAGACAGTGATTATATAAAAAGCAGACGCATTCATAGTTTAATTTCAATTTGCTAGAGCTGTAGTCTCAGATGCAAATAAATGTGGATCCTCCTAAATTATCTGAAAAGAAGACTAATGAACACCAAGTTCATTATTCATTGGTATCATTTGGAAGTCATAAATAACTGTTTCAAGTGAAACCCAGTCCTTTTATAGGATATTTTTAACAAGTGGATCCAACATTAATAAAGTTAGGATTATTCAGGGCTCACTGAAGGAAAAGTCACTGGCCTGGATAGAACAAACAGTATATTTTCTAACAAAAGAAAAAAGAGAATGGGCTTTTGTTCAACATCTCACAGTGCAATATGCTGCACATCAATCAAAAGTTCAGATTTCAAAACTGCTGTAAATAGTAAGACATACTTTTTTTTTCAAGTGTGTCATTTAGCAATGTAAATTTAGCACTATTTTAAGACACTGTGCTGAGTTACATGTGACTGACTCACACCTATTGATGTCTATACAAAATTGCAAAATGCTTTATGCACTCTCTTCTCCATGTAGCTAATGTTTGGCTGTTCTTATCTAATCTGCCATGAGGTTTGTTTTCGGCAAGAAATTATATAAAGTCAACTCTATAGATAGACGAGCCACAACCGTGGACTTTTATTGAAGATAAAATGGTAAAGAGTGCTGTATTTAGTTTCTTGTACAAATCTCCCAAAGAAGAGACCAGAAAAACCATGATACTTCATAATATTAAGTTTTTAGCAATCATAGCAGTAGTCTACATAATCTATGTCATTTCTGTTAGCTGTGACAAGCTTCAGACAACACTGTTATCAACTATTTCCTGAGTGCCTGGAAGAGTGCGTTCCATTAGTTGTTCTCTTTTTTTTTTCCACCAATTTGAGCACTGTGACTATTCCAGCTAATGTTTAAATATGAGACAAGAATCATTACAAAAATAAAATCATTAAAATAATGATGACGTTACTACATTGTACTTACATAGAGTATCTTATGACATTGCCTTGCATTCCTTACAAGACATGGTAAAATACATTGTAGTAATAGCATATTTATTATGATTATTTTTTATAGTGTTGATAAAAGCTAATGTAAAAAAATTAATAAAAACTATAAAAAGTCACTTACAGATCGAGGCTGTTGTGTCTGGAAAGGCAGGAACTGTCCAGGTGTAGGGAGATGAGGTGCGTGGTGAGAAAGATGAGGTGGAGGAGGAAGCAGGAACTGAGGGTCACTGGACAGCAGTGACGGGAAGGCATAGGGCACCGGCAAATGTTGCATTGAACAAGCCTGCAGCATCTGGAAGAGGGTGAATGAGACAAGACAGTTGAAAACACAAGAAATAGTTTTGAATGCATAGTCTCTTTTTTTTTAATGGTGGTGACTGAATCTTGCCACAAGATGGCAACCAAGTGCTGAAAGACTAACAAGCCAGTGGATGATGTTCTGCTGGTCAGTGCTACTTAAGACCCACTTTCTTCACAAACATTCTCCTTATTCTTTGGGTGAGCAGTAGAAGACACTGTACAGCACATGGTGTGCTTTTTATTAACAAACTGCTGTGTTCTACTCACCGGGTGGTAGTGTTGTCCAGTGCTGAAGACCACACTGCAGGCGGGGACTTGTTGTTGAGAGGAACAGGTAGGGGGAAGGTGCTGACCGCTACACAAAGGTGTGAGACCGTGAGGAGGGACTGGTGTCACTGTGTAGGAGACTGGTACACTTCCCTGCTGCAACTGAGGAGAAATCGATTCACAGTTGATACACTGTCTCACACACACACACACTAAGAATGACTGCTGGTTCACACAAGAGCAGAAAACATTGGCTACGCTTACCTGTTCATGCAAGTCCATAACCATGGCTCCTTGCTGTTGCTGCACTGCATGGTGCTGTTGCTGATGATGGAGGTGATGGTGGTGATGAGCAGCTGGATGCAGTAGCCGTGGAGACAGGGTTGGGGGGTGGAAAGCACGGGGCTCCTCCGACCCTGCCCCACCAACACTACCAGCTGTTGGGGGCTGACCGTAGGTGCTGGGTGTGTGCGTTGGATACATGTGGTGTGTAGAGGGATGGGGGTTGTGGTGGTAGTTTTCATCCTGGAGCTCTGACGGTGACAGGCGTGGTGCAGGGCCTTGGGTGGAGGGGTGGAGGTGGGTTGGCAAATGACGTGAGGGTCTGGACAGACGACCGCGCTGACGTCTTGCTGGTGGGCTAAAACATAGGCAGGGAGGAACAATGTTATGTTTGAGAATGTCAGTGGAAAGCAGGCTGGGCAATAATTAAACAACAATGCACACTGGCTGGCCTGGAAATCTTTGGGATGTCTTGGAGAAGATTTATTGCAGTGGTCCAACTCCAGCATAAATACAAAATCATGGTGGAAAAAAAAATGCAACTGTTGACTGAAATACATGCCGTGACTTGTGACATTGCATAAGTTCATCAAAGTGATGCCATGGCGAATCAAATGCTTTAAGCAGTCAAAAATTCAAGTGTGTGTTTTGGCCAGGCAGTGTGTATTGCAATAGAATTTTCATCAATATCGACATGAAAAAGTTTCAATATATATCTATGTTATGTTTTGCTCTGTGCAAACACATGTTGCTGTGTTTGCAGTTTTCTGTCCACACAGAATTTCTAAACCACAATTATCGGGTTTCTTCAACTTTCACTCCAAGACAAAAATCAATATTTAATTATCTGACATTTTATCATGATGATTATCAAATTCAAAGTTTTTTTATTATAACCATATCAACCAGCCCCAAATTGAATTAATTTGAATATATTGGGGAACTGCCATACCTGCGTCTGTGCCGGGCAGGAGTGAGGCATCTTTCCTGGTGGTAGTGTGGGTGAGGGTGAGGTTGTCTCCGACTTGGGGGCCCTGACTCCCAGGGACGGATGGGGGGAGATGGGGTGGATGGTGGGGGGGCGGATGAGGTAAGCTGTTCCAAAACAGACTGACTGGACAGCCTCTGGCGCTTTGGACTGGGGCTTTCCTCACTCTGCAGGGGTGAACAACGAAGAGGGACAGAAAGGAAAGAATGGCAAGGGTGGGAGAGGGAATGTGAATTATGGTTAGTGGCCCATAGCACTCATATCAAATAAATCAATTTTTACCATGCCTGACATTCCCTCTGGTTTACAATCCATACTACTGCATCAATAGACACAATGTTCCTTTTGCGACTCATGGCATTTCCTGCATGATCCAGAGTGAGTGTATACTGCATTTGTTAGCATGTGTGCACAAGAAGGAGAGCATATTTCACCACCAGCACTCAAGAGGCCCTGAGGTTTCAAAGTAACTTCCTCTTTGAGTAAGGAAATGCAAACGAGAGACAAGCTCTCACAAGCCTGTGTGCGAGTCATAGTGTACATACACACCCTCCACTGGAAAGACAGATAAATCCTTCCCTGGGCAAATAAAAAAAAAAAAAACTTTGTGACACACAAAAACAATGACATAGTTGGGTATGGAGTCACCAAAGTTAGAACTGACTAGGAGTCATCATTTTCTCTTGTTTCAGTCTCATCGACTCATCTGTGAGTCACTTCACTTACAGTCAAGCTATGACTCGCTCGCTTGGCACCTGGTGAGGCAATAACACACACACTCAACACTCATGTGTCAGTGTTTAGTCATTCTTACCCAGACCTTACTTGTGCTCTGAAGAACACAGAGGTTCCTCAAAAGAGACACACACATGATTACCATTTATATCCTCCCCCAACCGACTAGATCCACCTCCCCTCTTTGTGGGAGCGACGCACTGTAAAGGTGTGATAAAAAATGACTCAGCGGCTGTGACTTGCACACATGCACACACATACAGCTCAGCAACCTTGAGAGCAGTGTGATAGCTAACAGGAAACAGCTGGAGAGCAGGCAGCAGAAACACACACACAGAGTTTTATGGAAACGCCTGCAGACATGTGCAAATTCACACTCACATGGGCAGCTGCCACTGTTTGAGTTCCTCAGCCCATGAGGAACAATACATTCTCTGAAGCTGTTCAGAGTCACACTCAGCTCCTCTAACAAACCTGAGCGTCATGTATTTGTTTGAACACACTGTGTCCTAATGGTTCTAATCGCTCACTCTAAGCTTGACATAACCGGAGCTTGAGTACCTTATGGAAAAGACAAATATTACTAGCGACTTCATTTAGCTTTGACAACAGTGATAGGAAGAAGGAAAGGCAATAGAGGTAGACCAATAAATCGGTTGGGCTGATTAATTGTTATCATTTAAAAGTTATATTTTTATCAGATTGAGTTTAAAAAGAAAAGATGCTAAATACGTGAGAAAAAAAAATCAACATCAACTATCGCTCATTAGCTGCCCTGATTTCAGCATCGGCCATGGGAAAACCCATATCGGTTAAACTCTATTGTGTAATACCCCTATTCCCACAGGTCAAAAAAACCTATTTAAACCTGGGTTTAAACAGGTCGACCAGTGGGAATGTGTTTAATTGGCATTCACTCCAGGATCGAATGCCTGCAAAGCATGCAGGTTTGATCGGCATTGGTGTGAACACAAGACACGGGTGAACATGCCAATTTCTTCTTCAAAAAAGACATCTTATAGGGCACAGTGGTATGAGGCACATTCATCAAAGTAAGAGATACAACATAGAAAACCACTGTATCTTAGTCATTCAGCTCCATGGTGTGTTTCAACATTTTATTGTTAAACAACAGACTTTGAAACTAACATAAAAGATGGATGTGCTTTTGTCAAATTCAATTTCATGAATTCTGTTTTTGGTCATGTTCATCAAGTCAGAAAACAAGTTTGCTTAAATTAAAGGGGGGTGGGGGCAGACTATCTAGAGTGATGTACATACATACATATACACACACATTATTATCTATGCCCATTTCTACACAAGATTGAGGGCATCAGATCCACCCCACCCACAAACCTCTCAATTCATCTCAACAACAACCCCCCTCTCAACCAACCCAACACCACACAACCTCTACCAGCCCAGCCCCAACCCCAAAACCCTTGGGGGACATCCACTGTGCCCATTTTCATATCTAAGCCAGCCTCCTCCATCCCGACACTATCCCCGACACACACACACACACACCCCCACTCTTCAGCAACCTACTCCCATCCCCCCTTTCCTTCCATCAGATAAGCTGAATCCCTCTACAGTCCCCTCTTCCTATTACTCCCGCCCCCTTTTTCTATTTCCCTATGTGTGTCTATCCTGTCCGAGACCCCTGCCTGAAATGTGAGGGGACAAGACAAGACGTTCCTGGATGGGACACACACACACACAGTCTGTCTTAACACATGCAGACTATTGCCCATTAGTATGAAAGTTTGATGGGCCTGTCTGCCCGTGTTAGTGGGAAGGAAGTGGTGTCAGACAAAGGCATGTGTATTAAGTGTCCTCAAGCAATGTAGCCTTGTGTTTTAATAGTGTGCACAAACACACATACATCTGGTCCAAATGGGTTTTACACTAAAGCCAATATATATATATATATATATATATATATATATATATATATATATATATATATATATACACATATATATACGTATATATACGTATATATACGTATGTATGTATATATGTATATATGTATATATATATATATACAGTATATAAATATATATATATATATATACACACACACATACATACACAAATATACTGTATTTATTTAAAAAAAAAAAAAGATGCTGTACTTCAAAGGTTGAACAAATACACTAGTGACTACCAGCATTGGGCAGAAACAGTGCAAACTGCTCTGTGGATTATATTACAGTACATTTGGTGATGTTCACAGTGTAGAGACCACACACACACACACACACCCAACCATCCCTTTTACTCTGTCCACATTCACTGGGTGTACAGTACACACCAGGCTGAACAGACGTCCTGAAGCATGAGTGCAGACACACCCTTCCATGTTCTTTTACACTGTGTCCACATTTGGGATAAGCATGCATCCACTTGCACACACACACATTCTGTGACTGTACACAGCAGCTGTTGTGGCTTCGCTGTCATTGCTGAGAACCAAAATAAAGAGCAGCCCACAGAGTACAGTACGACTGAGGCCACTTTCCTTTCCTTCAGCATGCCTGCTCTAGAAATTCTGCAAGAAAATATGCACACTGAGAAAATGGTCATTTACTTTTACTCGGCTTTCACTATAATGCTCAAAAACTTTTCCCTCCCCCATGTATTTTCCTTCCATCAACTACATTTCAAAGCTAATTTTGTTTCCTCTGCCACTGTTCCTCCCTTCCTTCCCCTCCCTCCCTCCTTTCCCCTTCACTCCCTCCAACCAAGTCCCACAGCTGGAGGTGAAATCATTAGCAATACCCCCCTCCCTAGTTTTGGCCTTGCCTCCTCCCCTCCTAACCCTCTCTCCCCCCAAGCCTGCTGCAACACCTTCCTCAGCATCTTGCCTTTCCTCTTCCCCTTTTTAGCTTCATCTCCCTTCTTTTCACACAGTCCTTCACTTGTGATAACATGTCATTTAGTCAAGCATTTTGATTATGTTTTAAGTTATGCCTGCATGAGAAGGTATATGGTGATGACATATGGTATTTAACAATGTGAATTTATAAGGGTTTATTATTGTGTTGTTTAATATTTAGCTTCTACAACAAAAGCTACAGCTGCACATAAGGAACATGGGGGGGCAACAAAGTAAACCAAAGAATTACTATACATACTTGTAAATCAGAGTTGCCATTTGCAAACTGCACTGTTTGAGTTTCTAAATGAGGAACTTGTCAATAACAGTCCACCAAAGAAACTACACGATGAACAGCCTCCAAGCACGACATCAGGAACCCCAGACTTTTCTCAGAGCAACAGCTTCCATTGAAAAAAAATTGGTTTTTTTAGGTTTTTCATTTTAGTATTTCAGCACAGATGTTCTTTCATTCGCTTTGATTATTTTAAAAATACTGTCTATGAATGCTAGTGAATTATGTTAATCAAAGACAGATTTTTAAATTAATACTAGCTTGAACGAAACATTTCAAACACCATTTCCAAATGGTGGGCATAATTTGTATATCAGAGACACACAAAATACCGAAGAAAAATATAATTTAACTGTTAATAAATTTATTTCTATTGTACCTGCTCATCTTTAGAACAAATTAGAAAGCTTTATTTCCAGGCAGGTTCACATTAACAAATCTGTAATTGAAATTAAATTAAAGCATTTAAAAAGTACTAGGAACAGCAGAGTGATATGCATGACTCACAGTAAGTCAACATCATGTGTCTGAGATATGATGGGGCAGTACTTTTCAAACAAAACAAATACCGAGTCATATTTACGGTCAAGACAACTATGAGTTCACTGGGGGAGGATGAGGTGTATACACTGCACACAGCATAAGTGTACACACATTATCAGGTTCTTGTCTGGTTGTTCAACCTTGTATTGGAATATTAATGCAGTTTTTGTGTGAATGCAAGGTTTTATCCAACACGGCGAAGCATGATCTCAATTAGGGGCCAAGATAATGTGAAACATAAAAACAACCTTACATTTCTTAGGTTAAAAAAGTAAATGTGTGTGGCTCACCTTATCACTTTCATCTCCATATGCATGGTCAGGGTGACAGTGGTAAGATCCTCCAGAGGCACCTACACAGGAGGGGACATAGGACAAGAGGTCACACAGTGAGATAAAAACAAAACTTCAAATTTTTATACAGCTTTATATTTGTGTTTGCTCATGGGTTCATTACCATAAATATCAAACTTTTACAAAAAAAACCAAAAAAAATGTACACCTCTGACCTGAGATGTACAGTCACTAATATCACATAAATTATACTGTAATTCATATACTGTATGAAAATATGGGTATTTTCAACAATGTAATGTATTTTTTTAAGTTAAAATGAGAATGACAGTTTTAGAAGGAGCAAATGTAAAAGAAATTACAATAATATTCTAAATAACTGATCCTATTGTTCTGCACTTTTCCATATTTACATGAGCACAGTCACTTGAACAGATCCTTACACCCTTGACAAGTGTTATTCTGTTCTGTGCAAGTGTGATTGTAACTGAATTAATTACAGCGCTGGGTTATTATTTTACATTTCAATATAAACACCACATCGGTACCATTTGTTGAAACTGATAGCACCATTCCACCCAGGCACAGTGGGGAGTCCCCCGTTTATCTAAATCCACTCTATTTAATCCTTTTGTTTTTATTGTTCTAATACAACTTGGATTTAAATTCACAACAGCAAAGACAAAAACACAATGAAAACATGTTTGTGAGGGGGCTGCTGGCCATGTGTACCAAACTAAAATGACTAAAACACATATGCTATACTAGTGTCTCAGATCAGAGGCAGTAGATGATGCGTGCGTGCGTGCACACACACACACACGCACACACGTACACACACACACAAAACCACAAGATAAACACAGTAATCCAGGATTAGAGAAGCTTTCTGATGATACCGCTGCTTGCATCATGGCTAAGACTTTTACTCTTTTTGTTTTCCCACAATCCTTTCATCTTTGTATTGTCTTTTCTATTTATTCTATGCTTTTGTTCCCCTTGTCATAGGCAAGTCTTTAGCTAGGGACGTCCTCACCACAGATGGTGGCAGTGATATATACTCCAAGGGTAACCACTCCCAAGAGCAACCCAGACTAGGCTACCATCACGTCTGAGATGAAGAAAGCTTAACATGAGGGGAGTAGATGCAAAACAGGCTTTTTAAAGAGAATTTTTCACCTCTCAGCTGTTTGTTTGTGGGATTGTTCCTGCTCACGGCCTCTCCGTTTGAAAATAAAGCTATGATTGACAACAAAGAAGAGAGGGAGAAGAAAGAGACAGAAGACCCAGGCAGATTGAGGTTTTCATAAATGAATTTCTCAATCCTTCCTCTTTTCATCTCAATCCTTCTTATAATGCATACACTCGGTAAAATAAATGGAGTCAAAACCCAGAGGTGAGTTAAATGGCCTGAGCAGCTAACAGGCCATTTTCATCCAAATGACTTGGGACAGACAAACAAACTTTCTGGCTACATAGAGCTTTTCTCTGCCAATGCTCATTCATTCATCACAATAGGCAAAAATCCAGCTCCCTTTGCTTAATATGGTCTCCCTTGCACATTGTCAGAGTCCAGTAAATTGAGTCAGAGACGAGTCATTCAGATGGAATCATTCAGACGCAGTCACTCTATGGAGCACAACACAGAAGCCACGGAACAGGTTTAAATGTTTTGATGACATCATGTGCCCTGCTGAACAGTCCACACAACATGGTTTCTACACGTATGGTCACAAGGACAGTTGAATAATAAGATTACGGTGTGGAATTATTTCTCCTGCATTTAGGGAATATTAAAGGAAGCTAATATGATGCTTTCTCATGTATGACCTCATTTGTACAGACCAGGGATTCAGCACAGCAAGGGGTTTTCCTGAATCACCTTCCCCATGCTGGGACAGAGTCACTGTTGAGAGATTCATATGTAATATTATTATTTCTTGGGTGTTTGTGTCGTCTCAGGATTTTGCAAACAAAAGGAGTGAGAGCTGCACAGTTCAAGAGGCCGAACGGACTCAGAGCAGTGACACTTCAATTAGATAGAGAATTAAGAAGAGGACTGTCTGCAGTAACACAAAAGTATAATGAGTGGCTCTCAGTTACTTGGCAATAAGTTAAATCAAAAGGACAATCTATGACTTTTTAGTTTTGATAAAGAAAAGGTAAACATGTTTCCCCTTCAACTTTCATAACTGCATGCAGTTAACTTACTTTAACCTGTAATAGTAATTGCATATGTTTATATGCTAGTATTGTGCCCCAGTACATTGATCTATGAGGAATTTGAGAAAATCAATAGTCTATTAGCAAAATTAAAAGGGTTAGTCATGTGAAAAAGTATCAAATTTCACATCACCATAAAAAAGAATGCAAGCTTAGAGGCTTTTAAATGAACTGAATTGACCACAACAGACAGCCAGGTTGTAGATCTCTAAACCTATAGATGAGATCAGTATTAGAGTAATTAGTTATATCCAATGATAGAGGAGATGCTAGTCATGGTAGATTTGGCAGGAAAATAATACACATTAAAATTATGTTGCCCCAACACAGTCATAAAGAGGGTCAGCCTGTATAGATGGAGCTGCCAATTTTACGATGTAAAATACTACAGATAAGAGATTCGGATTAGAGCTGAAACGATTAATCAATTACTAAATTAATCGACAACTATTTTGATAATCGGTTTGAAGCTTTTTTCATGATTAAAACAAGATTTCCAATTGTTTAAGCTTCTTAAATGTGAATATTTTCTTAATTTCTTTTCTCTGGATAACAAAGAAATCATTAAAAGTGAATAATTTTGGTTTGAGGACATAAGACATTTGAGAACATTGTCATTTCCAGGTTTGACAAACACTGATCAACATTTTTTAAGGTTTTCTGATATTTTATGGACCAAATGATTAATCGAAAAAAGAATAGATTATAAAAATAATCGTTAGTTGTGGCTCTAATTAAGATAAATATAACTAAAAAGGTTACAAGTTAAGTAAGAGTGTGCTGCTCAAGTAAATGAATATGTGCAAGCAAACAGAACACCCAATTAATATTTGCTGCTGTGAGTTTTAATTTAATACGTGGAGAGTAATTCAATGTAGAAGGTGAATATGGAGATTAAGCAATCAGGAATAGTTAAGTAACAATTTAAAGAGCAAATGGGTTTTTTGCAGACAGCATAAAACCATACCCATTTTCTCCACACCTTGACTTAAAAACCCACAAGTTGCATGGCCCTGTGTTGTTCAGCAGGCAACTGGTACGAGTAAAGGGGATGAGAGAGAAAGACAAGAACGGGGCAACAGAGGTGGGAGGTGAGGATGAAGAGGGGTGTGAAAAAGAGGAAAAATGTGGGACAAGAAGTGGGTAAAGTGGTAGTACAGAGGCAAATGACAAGGTTAGAAACTTGTATGTGAGGGTGAGAGCACTGAGGAGGAAAGAGAGATGAGAAAAGGAAAAGATGGAGGAAAAAGCATGAGTGTGAGAGAAGGAGAGAGGGAGAGAGGGTGGGGGTTGTGGCTTCCCCTCTTGACTGCTATTGATTTTCTGTAAGCCTCAGAGTGCATCAGCTATTTCTATCCATTTCCTCCACTTCTCCCTCCCTTTCTCACCCACCTCCCTCCCCCACTGCAGTGTGCTCAGACACCCTCCTCACACATTCTCCTCCTCCTCACACTCTCCATCACTTCATCACCATCCCTCCCTGCCACCAATCTATTTCCCTATCTGCCGGCCTGTCTCTCTCCCATATATCCCTGCTGCTCTATCTCACAGCATCCACATTTCCTTGCTTTGCCTATCGTACCATCTCTTTCCATGAGCTCCATCACCCCCTCTCCCACAGCCTCCATTAAATTACCTACTACCCTCTCAAGTCAAAACAGAAACACACAGAAGAAAGTGGGTGAACAGCAAAGCTGGCTGGACAGATAAGTTGATAGATAAGTGACAGTTGTACTTAAATCACCAGCTCCACAGTAACAAATGGGAAAATGGACAGAAACCTTGTTGACTGCTGTAGGACTTGTACCAATTTACATAATATATACAGAAGGTAAAGGCAATTTCAGTCAAGCATATGTGCAAGGAACACACACATATATATGCACACACCTCTTACATCACCCCGCCTCCTGAACACATGTCACAGCGCACTTCACACCCTAACGCAAAGCAGAGTCAAGTAACAAGCTGCCATACAGGCTTAAAATAGGCGGGCATGTAACGTCTGCCCAACCATTACCTGCCTAACACTGCTTGTGTGTGTGTGTGTGTGCGCACGCATGAACAATACTATAAAAACTGGGAATCATTCTGCCTCTCTACCATGCCCTACCATGCCTTGTCCTCCATCTATTTACCATTTTCCCTTTCCTCATTTTCTTTATCTCTGTCCCGTTACTGCTTCACACAATCCTGCATTTTTTCTTAAGTCTGAAAACTCCCCATCTGTGAATATACATCAGTCTTTGTCAAAAAGTTACTTTATGTGTATAGGCAGCAGTACCAGAGGTAGACCAATTAATCTGTTGCGCCAATTAATCAGGCTGATATTAACTTTTTATTATTATAATTATTTATTAACCAGCCAATTATTACAAATAGTTTGTAATTCTTAATAATAATTTTGTTCTCAGAAACTTGATACTTGTTGCTAAGTCACTAAAGCTTTTTCATCCAAAAGTTTTCTAAGTCATTTGATGACTAATTAATTTACAACTCTGATAATGTTGATAATGCAGCGAGAGACAGTTGCTAATTCCAACATTCTGGTCGCCAATGAAGACGTTCAGAACAAAAGAGTAAAATATAAAAGCTGAAGAAGCTGATTAGTTTTTACTTTACTTAAATTATATAAAGTGGGGCTGGGTCATTTAAACAGCAAAAATTATTACAAATTTTCAATTTAATGATCAACATCAATACATTTTATGCAAAGTTTTACTCAAAAGTACTGTGACAGATAAATTATATCTTAAAATGTATTGCCCCATTGCAGGGAAATGTTCCTGTTGTTGAAGTGTTTGTTTTTATATATACAAGTTTAAAATTACAGGAACGTGTTTCTTGAACTTTGAGGAGCAAATATGCTAATATGATAATGTTTTCAGCGAAGATAAACAGCTCTCCTATAAGGTAATTTTAATCTGGTCGTTACAGATTGCTTGCTTTTAGAACACAACATGTGAAGTTTATGTTCTTTCTTTAATATACTTCTGTCAACTTCTTTGCATACTGACAAAAGAAAGTTTCTATGATGACATTATTCTATACATATACACAGTGCATGTTTCTGACAGTGCTGTTCCCAGCCCACCAAGGGGCTTTGCACACACACACACATACACACACACACACTCTATACGTGCAAAAGGCCAAACCTTCACACTCCTTCCCCAGCACTCTTCCCTCAATCTCGCCATCCTCCCTTTCCCCGATGAAATACAGACACAAGATGAGAGAGTGTCAGTGGAGAGAAAGTGAAGGACAGAATGCCAGAGACAGATGTGTCTCGCCTCTATTCTCTCATCATAAATCTCAACATCACTACAACCACAAACTGAGCCATTAACTCATTTACAGCACCAGCTCATAAGGCACCATAAGGGGAAAGTTTGTAAGAAGTTACCCTTTTCTGTGTCTTTCAGCTGAACTCATGCACAATTCCTTCAGTGGACCATGCGCCAACATCAATACCTGCATGGAGAATTTTGCACAAAACTATGCTATTTCAGCTCAAGTGATGCTTATATTAAAGAGGTCCTTAAGTTGTCACTTTATAAAACCAGAGGGAAAACATGTGCACACGGTTGCTATGTCTTTTAATTCAGTTCAATTTAATTTTGTATAGTGCCAATTTATAACATACATTATCCCAAGGCACTTTACATGGTAAGGTCAAGACTCTTACAGTTATTATCAAGAAACCCACAAGGGACACAACAAGCAAGAACTTGGCAATGGTGGAGAGTGAAAAATTCCCTGTTAACAGGAAAAAATATTTGACCAAACCAGACTCGGAAGAAGAGGTGGGTGAAAATTAGAATGGAAAGGAGATAAGAAGATAGAGAGATAGAGATTAATTTCTAAGAGAGTGTCTATGACAGTAAAACTCAGAATCTTACAGCACATAAACCCATGTGATGGTGAAAACTTTGGGGCAGGGATGTTTTCCCACATTTGTACCACTCACAAAAACACCTCAAAGAGACCTCAACCCACCTACTCAGACTTGTAGAAGTGTATGTCATTGCACTTACCAAAATGGCAGAGAGAGGTGAAGAGGTGACATTAAAATAACAAGCAAAACCTGAAGATGCGAACAAACTGCTAAAACAAACAACTAAAAGTTAAATTTCAACAGTGAGAAAAATAAATGGCAGAGATGATATATTTAGGGCCCGTCCACACGGAAAGAGGTTTAGGTGACTATGCATACTTCTTTGTCAGAGAGGCGTTCCGTCCACACGGAGACAGCGTTTTCTCTGTGTGCATGGACAGCAGAATTTACAGTGCTGGAAAATTGTACTACAGTGTTTGAGTGGTTTCAGGTGGTTCCATGTGGACGGAGATATTTCCTGAAACGGGGCCGTCTATATGAGGCAAGAAAAAGATTGTTTACGTTTTGTGCCATTTCTGTCTGGACCTGGTGGTAGCGCATCTCACTTTATGAAGCAGATGTTGAGAGTTGGGCCATAGCGGCTGAAAGCGCCTTACATTGAACTTGAATGTATTTCTGGGATGTTAAGGTGACCTTTGTTTGTTTATCTCACAATTTATGTCATGTGTATACTCATTGGAGTATGTCAGTGATGCAAGATGGAGCCTGGCCATTTAAAGACTTTAAAAACAAAGAAAAACTATACTCTTTACTATACTTTAATAACAACATACAGTATGTTTTAGTATAATATACAGCTCCCAATTCATTCCATGAGAGACATCATGAGGAAGAGGACAAACCTCAGGCTGTCTGACAACATGGATCAACCATGGTTTTGGACCCATGACCATCCAACACACATCCAATGGGCATTCCCAGTTATATCAACAAGAATCGATGAAATCCATAAACTTGCAGAAACCGTTGACTGTCTTTCCCAAACCTCAAATTGACAATGTCCTCGAATGTTTTGTTCTGTCCACAAACCAAAGACATTCAAAACACATTTATATTCAGAGAACTTCATGAACACTAAATCCGTAATTTATTAATATTCTGTAGTGTGGTTCATTTAGTAACGAATAGGCCATTGACTTATCACTGCAGCCCTACTTAACATTGATGCCTTCATCACAGTGGCCTTCACCCTGGCTTCAGTAAGCTCTACAGTCACCTCCTCAGGCCTCTGTCTCCTCCCACCCAATTGTTTTCATCTCTCTTTCCAGTCACAGGATCCCTGCCTCCTCCAGGCTAGCAGACTTAACTGCTATCTACGAGGCATGCTTCCTCTTTGCGCCTCACTTACAAAAATATGCACAATGTCCTGTGTCTCGTCCAGTCAGCCCTCTTCCCTAAAACATGTTTACATTCTCGCTTTTGCAATGTGTCCTGTGCTGTCAATGTAATTATTGCTCCCTTACTGTTAGTCTATGTCTGCATTGCACCTAAAATTGATTGAATTCATGCGTCACATGTACTTGCTACATGAAATTTTCTACAACTATCAAACTATCCCATGGTTTTGTTTTTTAAACAATGCTTACGGTATATTACTTTTGAACGGGTTTGGATTACAATACATGACCGTACTCTTTATTCTCTCTATATTGACCTCAAGAGGCTTTTAGTAACATTAGACATTATTGAACACATTGGATTCAGAGCTGATTTCAGGTCACTCTTCTCCCTCTCCTCCGGGTCTTGCTGACCGAAGTGACTGCTTTGTTGTTTACTCGGATTGACGGCTGCTACTTGGTCAATCCATGTGAAAGAGTTTCCAGTCAAACTGGAGGGGGTTGCCTGGGCGACAAGACAAAGGAACGTTTTAAAAAAGAAACAGAGTACATGTTTCCACCTGTTGTAGACAGAGGGATGGAGAGCACAAAAGTGGAGTGGAAGGATAAAGGTAGAGTAGCAAGAGCGTCTGTTCCTCTGCTTCTTTGGGCAATGCATTAAAACGATCCCTCCATTAGACAAATGTGAGGGAGGAGGCCATAGAAATGGACTGCAGGGGCACAGAAAGGGTTGACTGATCCAAAGGGGAAGGCGAAATAAATGTGCAGACAGGCTGTGACAGAGGTGGGTCAGAGTCAGGATAGGATATCAACTGCTACAGAGGATGTTTTTATCCACTTGGACCAACCTGGCACCCATATTAAGTATTTCAGTGGACTCTTTTGCTCAAGTGCTTCTGAATGATATGTGCCTCCTTTTCACACATTCAGCCTAAACTTTGCAGACCGGACCTGTGTTTTTTTTTACCTGATTACCCATATTAATTTCCTAACATGGTGGGCAAAGTCATGTGAATCCTGCCTGAGAAAGAATGATGAAAAGAAATGTCAGTGCTACAACCAGTATGAACAGGCATGAAAGAGAAAAGCAATGAAAGGGGGAAAAGGGGCCACAATAGTTAGACCAGACTACAAGGAGAGGAGGCACAGAGAGGGATTGAACGGTACAAGATATCATTAGCTTTCAAGCTCAATGCAGGTGACCAGCACAGAAAGAATGGCCCAAGTATCTCTCATGCTTTCACTCTACCAACAAGCAGGTCCCATTTTGGAGTGGAAAAAGGGTCTAATAAAAGGTGTGCTGTGTTGAGAAAGGCAAGCTAACCAGCTGCCTCACTTGAATTAGAGATTATTTAATTATAAATTAGCTCTAACGTTTCCATTGACTACATTAGTAATGTTAATACAATTAAGTAGTTTTGTAATTAAAATAAATTATTTAATGTTTGCCAGTCTGCTGTTTCACAGTTACCAACAAAAATGTTTATGCTCTTGCATTTTTGCTAAACGTCAGATTTCCAAACCCCCCATGACTTTTACATACAAATACTATATTTTAAGAATGTAATTTTCCAAAATACTGCTCTTTTAGGTGCTCTGCGAGTCCGATTGGATTAAAATTAGCCCAGATAATGAGTGGGTGTCCATAAAATTTCACGCCAGTGCCTGCCCCTCTAGATCGAAATCAGTTTGGAAGGAAATACTATACAGTCATTCTATCCATTGATTTGTCCTATCCAACATGTCATAGCCAGGCTACTGTGAAAGAGTTTGGGTCACAGGTCATAGCAAACCACCCATCTCTGATGATGGCTCCATCATTTCCTCTGGTGATGCTGTATGACTTGGGAAATGGATCTCTTTTTCATGTCATTCCAACACAAACATATGTAGAGCTTGATCTCCCAACAACTCACTAGGCCTTCACAATGCTAGACATATAAGACAAACATTGTTTGCCAGCCTTAAGGCTGGGAGTGTAGAAAGGACCTTTGTTCGTTTTTATTTTAAACTGTTTAGTTTTGTCTTACATTCATCCTCCCAAACAGGTAATTCCAGTCTCAGAACACAGTTACAGTTATTAAACAGAGACCCCCTTTAAAGGGTATCCACTGGACCTCAGGTGACTAAGCTTACCATTGTATGGCTTCTGTGTTCCTGGTTATAGCTCGACTTAGCCGCCTAGTAGGGGAGAGATGACTGAGTTGGTAGTCTCCAGCATGTGTGACAACTCAGTCCACCATGCAGAAACAGTGAGAGAAGTCAGTCTGCTTTTGGTGCAACTAACTATCTACTAGAAGGTTTTGGATAAGTGGCTATAAACGTCCTCTTTATATTCAAGCCATTACATTTGTTTAATATTTAAAAATGTAGCACATAGGTAACCCTCGTCAACATTGTGATAATTAACCATGATGGCTGCAAACCGGTATGACTGAAAACACAAAGAACCAAGAAACTTTTTTAGAAGTACATTCTACTTCTTACAAAATCTGACCATTTCCCCATCACACCGCTATACAAACACGCTCACACTCACTCAGGTCTGATAGTATTGCTTGACAGAGTCCAATTTCACATGAAGGAAACAGCATACAATTAGTGCAATAACATATACAACAACAAAAAACACTGCAGCTTTATCATATATACTTTAAAGTGTAAATTGAAATCTCTGCTTACATTTCCAGTTGTTTTTTTTGGTTTTTCAATATTGCCAAAGCACCACGGGACACAACTAACCACCAGGCACATTTTTCTAACCTGCAAAGCCTGTTAGGACTGCTTGAGAAAAAAAAAAGCTTTCCCACAGCATTGCTGAATGTGAAACTCTAGCTGTGCCGTGCAGTGTCTGTTATGGATAGGCTGCACTGCATTTGCTGTGTGAGAGTGCCCTCACATGTATTCTACACCCAGCATCAGCCCATGCTCACTTTTGCTTTACAGTGAAGCACAAATTATGAAAGCATTGCTTACCCACATACTTATAAGCACAGAAACCCCCATGTCTAAAACAGTATGTACTGAGATGATATGTTCATTACTACAGAAGTCATGACAAAACCTTTTGGGTGTAACAAATAGCCTTACACCAAGTGAGAAACACTATGATTTGTGTGTTAATAGAAAAAAAATGCATCATCCAACGAGATATGCATGAGTATGCTTACAATGAAAATGAGTTTCACCACAGAAAAATAAGTGTGTCCGTTTTATTTCTTGTTTGTAACTTTACAATCATTAGTCTGTGACGCCAAACCTGTCATATATCTATTATCCATCAGGTATTTGCTCCCAGTTGGCTAATATAGACAAAGATTGCCATGTACGTACTATGAGACTTGTTACCTAGCTACATCAATATTTATGCATTTGACTAAAAGTAGACGTGCGACAGTGCCTTTCGAAGCGCATTCAGGGTGACTTAACTAAGTACAGCAGTTGAATAAGCTTGAGGTTACCCCCAGCCCACACCACACACTCCTGTCGTGCATTTACCAACTGTATGTGCCAAATGTGCTCCACATTCACTCTCCGTGGCAAGCACATAAAACCCCGTTTACTTAGAACACAACTCCTGTTTTCAGTTCACACAAGCACACTTTAGACGCAATAGCCTCTCCTCCTCTCTCAATTGGTCTTCATGGTTTTAAATAAACACTTCTATCACTTGTATTTGGTCAAGGATAACCGGGCAAATACGCAGCCACTGTCAGTAATATGTGGGGTTATTTACCTGCTACCGGGATGCGGTGCGCTCCGGGAACGGAAGAAAGCCTCTGAAAGCCGGGAGAAGCGTTACTTCCTGGCACTCGCTGCTGGTTGTCGGAGTGGATGTTGTGAGCTCCCAATAGTGCGCAAGCGGCACCGTGCTGTTGCTGCTGCTGTGGATGTAGTTGCTGCTGGTGATGATGGTTAGATCCCATGACTGCGCTGCTGGTAAAACCTGTGCCACTCGCACCTCCGTACTGCTGGTAATATCCAGAGCGAGAACGCGATCGAGTCCTTGGGGGCTCCATTGCCATTTGGTGGGAGTGAAGGTGGTGTATGAGGAAAGAGGAAGACGGGGTTGGAGACTGCGGCGGAGAGCCGTTGGTGGATCCGGGCTGTACAAAGCCCCTAGCGCCGCTCTGGCTGTAACTATAGCCCCCGAGTCCTCTGCCCCCCTCCGCGCCCCCGTACTCTGTTCGCTCCGCCGACTCCGCCGCCCCCGCCTCGTCAAATAAATCAGCCCCTTTAGGGACAGGCTCCGGGGTGGAGGGCAGCCGGGGGCAAACTCTAGGCTCCTGGGTCGTTGGCTGTCCAGCGGTTGCGATTGGCATTTCCTTTCGGGGGATTTCCTCTGTTTCGTTTTTTCTGCGTTTTCCTCTCGTTTCCCCACACAGAAGAAGCTTGTATTCACTGGTTAAAACACAAATATGGAAAGGGAGAAAATGACTGTTAAACCCGAGCAAAAGGGGGTACTGCTTTATTGACACTGCATATCAAAACAGTCATCACGCTGAACTGTTTACACAACTACTCCATGGTAACTGCCAGGGTCTGTTCTGACAAGCATGTGTATTCTAACTTTGAATCAGCGACTTCCCTGAAGTTAATCAAGTAACGCTGCTTAACAGCATTAT
The DNA here is from genome assembly GCF_019176455.1 of Solea senegalensis. Classification (NCBI taxonomy): domain Eukaryota; kingdom Metazoa; phylum Chordata; class Actinopteri; order Pleuronectiformes; family Soleidae; genus Solea; species Solea senegalensis. The sequence goes on from NC_058026.1 coordinate 17,945,783, forward strand.
GCCCAAACTGGTTCAACAACTAAGTAACGACGTATCTTTACGAAAGTGTAGATAAAAAACTTAACACAACGTGTGTCGAGCCAGTACCTTGGGTATTTGTTTCATTTAACCTCTTTCGCAATATTAATTAATGTGGCTCAGCGACGTTTAGTCCAAAACAACCGGTACGGCCATGGCTCGCTAGCTCACAGGAGGCTAACATCGTGGGGGTATGCTAACGTTAATGCGTACAAACCCGTTCATACGCAAATTCCAGCCCCACGGCAACTGCATTATCACACCCGACTATTTACACACAACCACATATATCCCCAAACTGAGTTTCAAGCAACTTTAGCCACTTTAATAACAATTTAAACTTGTTTAGCTGGTCGGTGTAACGCCGTTCGCTAGCCTGGCAACCCCTCCTCCTCCATGGACTAACACAGAGAAAAAAATCATAGCTACTCACGCCTCAGAGCCATTTAAATTTCTAGTTTTCTGAGTGGAAAAACTAAGACATGCTTTTCATTAAAACTTATTCGATGCGATTTGATTGAGATAGTGGCCCGGCAATGATTCTCGACTGGAAACAGCAAAGCAGAGTGAGAGAGAGAGATAAAGTGGTTAACCTAAAACATCACAAAGAAAGAACCACGGCTAAAATTAACACAATCTTAAAGCAACAACCCCGCTTTTGACTCTACCGCTGAAAGCAGCTCTAATTTCCTGCTCTAACTAGTTTTAAAACACCGCTTACCTTCAATGCTCTCCTCGGCTGAGCCCCTGACGCGGATCCGTCGGTGGTGTGGTGAGACCTGCGTGAGTCTCTGTGAATGTGTGTGTGAGCCCAGTGTTCGCTCGGTGTCAGCGTGAAATGTGACAGACCGTCAACGCTCAAGTCGGATTTCACAAGACCCGCCCAATCGATACCAGAAAACACCAAGCGTTTGTAGTTTTTTGCAGGTATCCACGTTTCCTACTCATCCAAAGAGGGCAAAAAGAGCTCGAAGAATAGCCCAAAGTGATAGATTGTGGGTTTTTTTTCGTTACTTCCCCTGAAATAGCGAGTTTATTTGCAATATTGTTTTAGTTGGGACCGGTAGTCGATTAGAATGGCCTGTTAAATCAGAAGCTGTGGAGAGCAGAGAGGCAGGCTAAAAGGGGCTTTAAATTATTTATTTACAAATACCAAGCCTACCCAATGCAGCTGTTTCCTCTCTGGGGCCGAAAGTTCGCTTTAAAAATAAGTATTTACTGTGTTTGCAAAAGTTATATAGGCTTTCAACTCAGGACAGACACAAAACGAGATAAAATTGTACTAAACAGAAGAAAAAATAGGTTTATTAAGCCCTAGCAGTGAAACTGAGACCAGAAAGGATAAAAGAAGTGAGCGTGTTCGTGAAATCAAATAGACATTTCTCACTGACAGAACAGGTTTGTGCATGTGTCCACATCCCGACACAAACCAGCTGAGCTCCTTGTGTTCTTACAGCAATGAGTTAGTACAGTGTGTTGCCGTGGGTTTTTTCCCCCTTCAGCTTAGTGAAGCTAAAGGGAGCACACTTTTGTGGAAATATTTTAGACAATGAAATGGCCTGTATGTGAAACACTTCTAAGATAAAACCAGTGTCAGTAAATAGTGCAGTGTAGATATTATGTTCAAGTGGGTGTGATATAGATGGTATGTGAGGGGAAATGTGTGATCAATGTCTGTCTGTCATTCCACTCTCTCGTGCACACTATCACGTGCACACAGACCACAACATGCTTAACCCATCCCAGTCCATCTCACCTCCCAACCTTCATGGTTTTGTTCTCTCATTTCACATGCACTCAACACTACTCCCAATACACACACACACTCACACACACACATTCTCTCCTCATTACACTCCCTTTCTCTACTTTGATGATATGCAAATATCCCTCAACCCTCCTTCCCTCACTCCTCCTCTCTCCCACAAGCAGCACGCCTCTACACATGCACGCACAAACACACACACACACACACATGCACACACACAAACAGAGAGAGGCTAATGCACTGTGGCAGCGTCCACAGACAGGCAGGGAGGATCAATTTTTCACCCAGTGTGCTACCGATATTCATACGATAAGGCCACAGAAGAGAGAGAAGAGGTGGGGGAAGGAAGGGGAGTGGCAGGGATGGGGATGAGGAAAATGGCGAGTGGGTGTTTAGGGATGGGAGTCAGTGGAAAGGGTGTCCAGGAAAAATGGGTGAGTGGGAAGCTGAGTGAGAGAAGAGGAGATGAAGAAGACTGGGGAGCAGTTAAGTATAGGAGAGAGTGCGGGTGAGAAAGTAGAGAGGGTGGGGAAGTCTCGTGGGTGTGTGGGAGGGTGGAGGCAGGATGAGTAAGTGGGTTAGGGGTGGTAGGAAAGGGGGATGGGGTGTAGAGAGGGCTCTGGGGGATGGGGTTGGGAATGGATGGGGTGGTAAGGGAAAAAGAGGGATGGTGTGTAGGGGAGGTTATTTTGCTGACGTGCTCTCTTATTGGCTTGTTCAAACGCTGGGGGGAGGGGCAGCCGCAAACCATACTCTCACCAGCTGTAGGGAAGAGCAGAGAAACAAAGAGAGAGGGGGGTTATGTGTATTAATGTTGATATTCTGGTCTAATTAGATTCCTGTCTAAGTGGCGGAATGAATGGTGCTGATCAGATAGAAATGGGCGTAGCAGAAGAGGGAGCGGGCCTCGCTTGAGTTGGAGAATTCTGTTTTTAGTGCACACAAGGGGTTCTTGATCTATAATTCAATTTCACTTGAGAGACAGTGAGGAGCAAATTGCCTACACTGCCTCTTTTGGAGACATTCAAACTCACACTATGTTGAGAAAGACTGAGCGTCCTGTATTGAGCAGTTGAATTTCTGCTGTCATTGCTTCAATGCCTTCAGCCTTGCCTAATGCTTATGCAATATATTTTTGAGAACTACATGTGACGGTCAAGACACACGTTAGGACATTTCAAATGATCAAGGTGATTACAAATAAATAGTTTGCTGCAAAAAGACACACAAAGGCTAATAAACTGTAGGTCTGTTAAGTCTATGTAAAAATGTACAAATACTTTTTTTTTTACCACTGCCATAAATTAAAATAATATTACACAGATTGCATGAACAACACAGAAAAAGAAATGTCATTCCAACACATGCACAAAAAGGCAGATTGAGAGCCATGTGTTTGTGGAGCCCAGCTGAACCCCGCCTGCTAAACCAGTCCGCTGGCTGTGTCGGACTGACAGGCAGGGAAGAGCGTTTTGTGTGTGTGTATGTGTTTGGTAGAAGAGAATGAGACATTAAAAAGAGGAGGAATTAAAACAAAAGAGGCAGACACACAAGACTAAAGCGAATAGGAAAGAGACAACTAAGAGAGACATAGCGACACAGCGGAACATACAAAGAGAAAGTGAGAGCCATGCAGACTGTGTTCATACATGGAGAATGAGAGAGAGAAAGCTCAGAGTAGATGAGGCCAAGCTTTCTGTGGCTTAGCCAGACTGAAGCGGTGGGACTTGGCTGGCTATGGACCCTTGGCTTCAAGAAAAAAAAAATCACTGTTAAAAAATGAAAAGGGCAAAGAACTATGCCAAGAATGCACAGACAAGAAGCAACACATTAGGTTCTTTCCTTCTGCCTGCCTAACTCTTTCCCCAAGCAGATCTAAACAATAGGTGGGACCAGCCTTGAGAACTGAGCGCTGTACACCCAGAAGCCTGCTGAGGACTGACTAAGGTCAACTCTGGAAGTTTGAAACTGCATAGCATCACCCTCCATTTAATATGCAGCATGTCTTTTTGTTTTCCCTCTAAGGCAAACTATTGAAATCATATTGTTTCACACATGTAAGAGTTTGTTTCACGTCTTCACTGAATCTCTATGATGCTCATACCAAGTGAGATATTTTGAACTCAAGAATGTTTTTATGGTTGCGTCACTGGATCAAAAGCAAATATTTTAGATGATTTTTTTTCCCCCATGTTCCTCAAAATGAATTTACTTAATTTAAAATGCTGTCCTGTTGGTTTGGACTATGTTTGGCAGTAAGTATTTAATAATGTCAGTCCCATCAGAATAGGATCTTGTTTGAATGTGTCTGTAGTCAATGCAAGGCAACACATCTGCGATGGAATTTCACCCTACAATAATGTTCATTTAAGTTTTGAGGTTTTTCTACTCTGTGTGTGGTGAAATCATTCTTTATCATAAAAGAGTAAAAGAAAAATGGCAAAGCCAACTATTTTTGAAGAAAACACAAGGAAAAAAATGGTCCGTGAAACTCACAAACTTATCCCCTCTTTATCAATATTCATATATATATATATGTACTGTATATGTATATATATGTATATATATATATATATTTATATATATACATATATTTGTCATTTAAGTTGTCAGATGTGTCAAAATACATTATTCAGTTTATTGATGCTTATTTGTGTCAGTGCAGCATTAGTATGAGCAAATGTCTAGCAGAGATAATGTTGAGGATGTTCTCCGTTTTAGTGTAGTGTGTGTGCATGTAAGCTTGTATAACTGGGGAAGATGAGGATGTTATTGCAGGCATCGTACAGATAAGAAATATGACTTGCTGATAGAGATAGGTAGACATTTAGGAAATCTATAAAGTTGTAATGTGACTGGGCAAATGAGTTTCTGCACTGAATGTTGTACCAATCCATATGTCGAGAATACTATCTGGATACTCTAAGGTGTTTGTTAAATGTATTTGAAATGATTGTTCTCTTGACATTGTCAAGCATTCTGACTATTTCTAATGTTGTATTGCTATTATTATTATTACTTTTATTATTATTACAGGAGTCAGTACAATTCACAGTTCATCATGGATGTCTAGGATGGTCTTTTCTCTGTTTACTCTCTCTTGTTGTTGTTGATGACTGTTGTGGAAAAAATGTATCTCAAGATGTCTGATGAGGATATAAAAGTATCAAATAGATTATTTTCCATTACAATGACATAACAACAACAGTTTCTTTCTCACTCACACACACACACACACACACACACGCACATCTATATACACACAAATATGACACAAAACAACAAAAATCTGACTGACCCAGCTACTCATAGCTACTAATCATGTATCGCTGTCATGCCATAATCATATAGGTATATAGAGGTATATAAGGCATCTTATAGGCTTTCCCAGATTAGTAATGAAAAACATGGACTTATTTTCTTTACTTTTCCATCCACTAAACAGAGGATTATAGCCCTCAGATTATAGCCGTTTGACTCCAGAATGGCCATCACAGAGGGGGATATTTGTGGAAAAACACACCCCAGTAATGCCGTAAATAGGAATCTCCACCACATCAATAACAATAACAGAGGATGAAGAACTTTAATCTGTTTATCTATCCATCCATCCATCGCCACAATTTCTCTTTCGTCATTGTGATTACATTGATGACATGAATGGGACTAGTGTGTCACTTTTTGAAATCAACATTCGACTTCAGTTTCTGTCTCGTTTTTTCACAGGTTTGGGGATTTCTTACTGAATTATCAAACAGCATTTCAAATGTGGCTGCTTCCTGTTTCCACACAGCTTCTTCCTGTGTTATCGTGCTGTGGTGCGAGTGCTGAAGTTGGTGTCAGGGAGAGTGTGTGTACGTCGCTCCCATGCCTTTGTGTTCAATCATGGCAAACTTGACATTTGACCTTTAAGTTGAGACACACTCCTCCTTATCCACTGACCCAGAGGCTGTTCTGTATTAACTTTTTTCATTTTCAAACATACAAACGACTTGGCACAAATGCTAAATTGAACAGAGCCTCTGAAGCCTCACCATTAGATGTTGCTAATCCATACACAGTAGACCTTAGAAAAAAAATTGAATTTTGTGGAGAAAGCATGACGCCTGACAATGTTTTCTTTATGAAACAGATTTTACACACCATCAACAGTTTACTAATTTCAGAGATTAATACATAGCCTGTATATAAACACCGTTATTTATTGTTGTGCAAGAGGAAGCCACCAGCCACAAAAACATATAAGATGTTTTTGTTTATGTTTTGTTCCATTCATGGCCATATGTGTCACAGGAATAATAATGAAGCCTTTCATTATGAACACAATTTATTAAATTACAATGTAAATCATTATTTTATCTCCCAGAGAAGAGAAGTTCGAGAGCACAGGTCATTTTGTCCTAAGACCAAACCATAAAACACATTTCTGACAATTAAACACAACAAAGTGTTAAAACAAGGAGTAACTGGTCAAATGTACACGCTCCACGCACAACATTGTGGACATGGATGCTGGACGTAAGCCGGGTGTGATATCACCTCTGAGTTGACCACATTCATGAGAAGTTGCATGCAAATGTATCTTGGGTTTAGCCATTGTTACCAGTACCAGTTGATAAAAATGCTTGACACACAAACAGCATAGCAACATAACAAGAGAACTTACTATGTGTAAAACTGATTTACTATGAAACAAATACAACAGAAGTACAATTAACAGTAAATGGAATGGTGACAGCCGTCCTGGAATCCCATGTCATGATGGGTGAGGTTGCTCCAACTTCCGACTACAACTGGAAGACACCTATACACTTGGTCCTTCTGTGTCAAAGATAGACCCTTTATGGCCCTTGGCGTAAAAAAACTGCCTACAACTGTCACTGTCCAAATGATCCCCAGACAGCATCAGAGCAAAGCAAAAAAAAAAAAAGAAGAGAAAAGTTTTCCCTCTGTGCTTCAAACAACTGTCTCAAAGCCAAGAAAACCATGTGGTCCTTTGGTTATCGTCATCAGTCAAATGTCTAAAATGCCGCTTGATTTAGTTTGCCATATGTCTTGTACTGTGAAGCTGATTGTGTGTATATGCAGCTGAGATGTAACCCCAAATGCCATGTCATATTCTGGGCTCGAAGGAGAAAGGAGGATGCCAAGAAGTGAAACGTGATGATGAGTGGGTGTGTGGGGAAAAAAGGAACCCTTCCAAAGGCTCCTCTTTGCTCTTTGTGTGTGAGGGTGCGTTCATGTGTACGCACATGTGATCAAGAGTGCATTTATGTGTGGGAAGAAGGAATCCTTCCAGCGTTTCTTTCCTGAGCCTCTTCCTGTCCACCCCCACCCCCACTCCACCCCCATGCACACACTTCTCTAAAAGCCGGCGTCTGAGGGCTTGGCCTCGTCAAGAGCCAACCCACCAGAGGAGCCAGTGTTTCTCTCCCTTTCTGTCCTCCGAGGTCTGCCTGTTTCCACCACTCACTGAATGTGACTAAACTCCTGCTCTCTCTCTCTCTCTTTCTCTCTCCCTCTCTCTACCTCTCTGTCTCTCTCTCTCTCGCTCACACACACACACATATACACAAACACAGTATTCCCATATCTCTCCATCCAGTGTATGTTGTTGTATCTCGTACAACAACTTGCTCGGCAGAAGTGAACGTATGTGCATGCTAGTGTGGGAATGTGTGTATCTAAAGAGTTTTGGCAGTTTCCTCAATGCAGCCTTACCAGAAAATCCACTGGGAAATTTGGTTTTAACGCCCCCTCTCTTCTTCTCTTGTTTCCTTTCTCTCTGTTTCACAATTACACTGCCTCTGTTTCTCCGTGCTTCACTCCCATTTTACTCCTTTTCTCACATGCTGTTTCAAATCCCTCATATTCAACATGTTGAAAACCACCTTTCTTCTTCTCCTGGCCGTTCCCCTCTCAATGTGGCGCACATTTGTGTGCATATTCACTTTCTGCTCTCTATTAAAATTACAACATCATCATTTGCATCAAAAAACATTGTCAGATGGGCATGCATATATATAGGCCTCCATTTCAGGATGTAACTCTCCCAGCACTGTCCACACACAATGAATGCTGATGGAGAGACATGATAGGTTATCCTGTAGGGACGGCTGGACAGATGAAATAGCTACTTGGTATTCTATCCCTCTGCGAAGCATGAAACACAAGAGAGGCATGCTGGTACGCAAATGATGAAATTCTTCATATATTTTGTGACACTATGAAGTTCATCAGTAACAGATATGATACGCAGATGTGTTTGTGATGTGGGAGGGTTGTGAAAATCTAATTAAATACACCACAAATGTCAGATAGAAGCGTGGTGATGCATTTTTATGTGTGTACTGTACAGTATAACTTCAGTTGCTATCTATCTATCTATCTATCTATCTATCTATCTATCTATCTATCTGTCTATCTGTCTATCCATCCATCCATCTATCTATCCATCCATCTATCGTCTCCTTCTAGGTGGCGGGCGTACAGCCTCTCCCTGGCCCTATACGTCAGCTTGAATGCTAATGCTAATATGAATATGCTACAGTTTTACTTCATTCATGACAGCTGCAGTGATGACCTAGATGGCACCAGTATGTCACTTGTCTGTGTCAGTTTGTCTTGAAGGAACATTGTCAATGTGGCACAAGATATTAGGACAACAGCGCATGAAAATTCTTAGTTACTCTCAAGAAAAAACAACAACAGACGTTACAACAACTGTGATTTGTGTGAGAAGCTGAACATCGAACGCCAAGGTCCATATGTGTAACCAGCTAATGTGCCATTCACTTTACACAACGCTTACACAACACAAAGCCATTGAGTTTAAAGCAACAAAAAGTGGGTACAACAACCAAATTGTACTTACATTTTTGAAGACATGGACTCAAATGGATTAGAGATTGTCTTCTCAACTGACGTCCTCTGACCCGCTGCAACTTCACAGTCAATTGAAAGTTGTTTTTTCACTTCTTAGCATCCAGACATATATTAATTTACAGCCACCTCCACAATATTAACAGTGTACATAACACTTTTTCGTTTTTCAATGGTTAAAATCCTATCTCATGTTACAGCAGCGTGTGTAGAGCTTTGAGCTCTCACTCCCTCTCTCTCTCTCTCTCCCTCTGTCTTTCTCTCTCTACAGACACACACAACTTTAATTAATGTAATTCAGGTTGCATGGGTGAGGCTAGATCCAACCTCATGTGGTCACAGCAGATGCAGCCAGGACATTTTAATGCTGTCAGGACAGGTGTTAATACCAAGTCTGAACATGGACCCATTTCTTCTCAAGACTGGCTGAACAAATGGAAAACCAGCTGCAGCATAGCATTATCATTTAACTAAAGAGAAGTTTAAAAAATAACAACTTAGAGGTTATGTATTCAGTAACTTAATGTAGCTCTCAGTCTATTTTTTTACTTAAAGTGAAATCATTTTGTCTGCATGCATGTTACCGTAAGAAGCTCACTATTCTGCTGATCTCGCATGTTTTGTATTTGACAAGATTGTTTTTTCAGTCTTAAGGGTCTGCAAGTAAATATAGGAGAAACATTTCCAGTATCCCACATTTGCTATAATCCGGAACGAGGACTATGTTGCTGCTGCATAGCCGCTGGCAAAGTTAAGCTGTTTGTTTGTCAATAACAGCAGCAATGGACATAAGGTAAACTAAAATTTAGCCAAACGATATCACTGATGGCAGCTTTAATTATAACGTTGTATCATATGACTAGTGCTACTTTTTTGACCACTTTATTTTCCTGTTTGTGCAATCGGTCATGTGTTTCACTCGTTAATACGGCAGAAAGAGTCCCACTGTCAGTGATAGGGATCGAACCACACAGAAGTTTGCCTGTCTTCCGCAGTGACTTCAGCGGCTTGTTCTCCTCTGCAAAGTTCATCACAGTTCATCTTCTTTGTCCCCGCTGAGCTGAGGCTGGCTACTGTCTCCATCCTTGTCTCGCTCATCTCTCCTCACCCCTGTCCCTCCCCAGGTCTGCTTCTATCACATATCCCGAGGGGATAACTGTCTACACACACACACACACACACACACACACACAGCACTTCCCCCCCTCCCCCGCCTGTCCCCCGACCAACCCGGGCCTCACCCTGCCTCTCCCTCTTCTCTCTGGGTGCAGCCTCTTCATGTGATGTCATTGAGAAGAAGTAAATGGGCGTGTGTCCATGTGAGTCAGTGTGCGAGGGCGTGCATGTGTGTGAGTATGTGACGGTGAGAGAGGGAGAGAGAGAGAGAGAGAGAGAGAGCATCGACAGACAGCAGGAAGAAAGAAAGGCACAAGTGTCAGGTTTCCCTTTTCAATTCAGGGACACTCCTTGTTTTTAATCTAGAAAACAGGGTGAAAAGAGCAGGACAGGAGAGGAGATAGCAGGGAATTTGAGCTGCTGACAGCTGGTTTTGGTCCCTTCTCTCCTCATCCCACTTGCTTTCTTTTATTATCTCTCTCACTTTTTACAGTGTGAAGTCCAAGCCCCTTAGACCATCTGATGTAAGCAAATATACAACCGACCCTTTTATATATGTTACCATATAGACCTAATGAGAGATGCTGCCTGGCACTGATGATAGTATTTACTGTTGAAATCACATTTATTTCTCTTCCTGTGACGTCTCACTCACCACATCCTGGTTCTGACTTTGAAGCACACCACAGCAGTTAAACTTTTTTTCTGTCAATTTTCAGTTCACACACACACACACACATACGGTATATACATACGTGAGGGATATTTTCTCATTCCTCTGTCTTAATTTCACTCAGATACACACCGTGTGATAAATAGACAAATATATAATCATGGTAGGCTACTGTCCAATTTGTGGGAAGCCTGTCTACTTTGGTGAGTGTGACCTCTTTACTTTGTAGAGTTTGTCTTCCTTGTTCTTATTTGTTTTCGTGTCTTATTTGAATAATACAGCATGAAGGGGGATTTTAATAATATAGATTATTTCAGTTAAAATGTTTGCAGCATAAGAGCAAATTTGAGCCAGTTGAAATGTCGTCATTTCGGCGTAAACCAACCACTTGTGCAACTAACATTAACATTAAAAATATTCCATTACTATGTAACATATCGATGTAATGATACTGTGTCTAAATAAATCTTAAAAGAAGTAGGTCATTTCTAATATGCATATTTATCCCCATGTTTTGTCTGCTACGTTGAAATATCAGTTTTACTGTAAAAAAGAAAAAGGGGGGCAACGCTATCAATTCTGATGTGTGCTATAAAAAGGGGGAGGTTTAATTGGAGGACAAAAAGACACTCTCTTTCTCTCCCTGGCCTCCTGCTTCTCTTTCAAGCACACAAACGCAATTGCACATATCCATGATAGCAACAGGATGTGTGTCTAGCCAAACTTGCTTGCATGCTGCTCTCTGGGTTTCCTCCTCACCGTCTGTCTCTTTCTGTGAGGCCCTCTCCCACACTCCGAGTTCACTGTTATACTCACAAACAGCACCAGAACCCAACCACTATTCAAGTCCAGTTGAATAGCTGTTCTTTTACTGCTAGTTTTACTTTCCAATTCATGTGCCAGCTAAGTTCAAATTCTCCGATGTGACCTGGCCTACTTACCTCTTTTCCTCCAACAACACACTCTCTGGCCTATTTGTGCTAAAGTGAGTAACAGTCTTTATATTCTGAATCACACATTATTTTCTGACAAGTTGGATGAAAAATGCCGCTATACAATTGATTGTAACATACACACACAGAAAAGGATGGGTGTGGAAATTCCAAAATTTGACTTTGGTTGGATGACCAGAAAAACACCAGTCCAATCTTTAACGTAGCACTCCTCTTTCTTGGGTCCAGCTGAGAAGAAGAGGTCCCTGGGAAGGGACTACCACCCCCTGTGTCTGAAGTGCCAAAATTGCAAGAGACAGCTCACAGCTGGACAGCATGCTGAGGTATGTGAAAAAAAATGTACATAAAGGAAATCATTATGAAAAAAAACAGATTAATGACTGTAAATAAGTAGGTCAAGCAAATGCATATGTGATGCAGTAAATATGTCCTGCTGATTGTGTTTCAGTGTGATGATAAGCCATACTGTACACACTGCTACCTCAGGAAGTTTTGTCCAAAAGGTACCGCTTTCTCACTGTGAACACACAAACACACATACTGGTACGCATGTGCCATTTCTGAATCCCTTTTTTTCCTGTGTGAATCACCTTTGACCAGGTAACAGGTGACAGGTGTTGGCCGTTCATCTCCTCCACAGAAACCAAACTCTGCTGACACACATCTGTATATTCACTTCAGCTGACTGTCATTGACATCTCTACAACATAAATGTTTATAAATGTATGATGACCACTTCATTCCACATGTACATGTTTTTTTTTCACTTTTATAACTGCATGTAGAAATGTGTGGATTACTGTCATGCATATAATGAACATTTCAACACCAAAGTCTTGTGGAGTTATTGATTTCTTCTATCACAAATAACCCTCACTTCCCCCAAAAATGAGTTTATTAGGCACATGTAATTAGCCAGTTGGCAACAACTTAATGTAGTTAAGCTTTTATATATGGTTCAAGACAACATTTATAAAGTTCAAACAGAATGGGGATGAGACATGATTTTTACTTTGAACTTGGCAGGGTTGTTTTCTTCTGAAACCTCCGATTAGTGGATCAGTGGTAGAGTGAGCTGTCTTCCAACCAGAAGGTTGGAGTTTGATCGCCACCTCTGCTAGTCCACATACCAATGTGTCTTTGGGCAAGACAATTAACCCCAAGTTGCTCTAAATATGTCGTGTGGATAGGTATGACATATTTGCAATGGGAAAAGCACAGACACAAATGGACTATAAGATTGTGCGAGTGACTATGGATGAATGAATAACATGTTCTGTAATGCACTTTGAGTGGGCATCGAAAATAGAAAAGCTCTATACAAATAAAGACTATTTTCCTTAGTGGGTTTTCACACACAGCCATCTCTAGGGTTTAACAAGAATAATCCCAAAAGGACAAAATGTCCAGCAGTTCTCTGGGCAAAGAAAGCCTTGGTGATGTCAGAGGTCAGAGGAGAATGACCAGACTTTTTGAGATGATAGAAATGAAATAGTAACGAGGCGGGTCCGTCTCTGAACACACAACACGCTGGACCTTGAAGCAGTTAGGCAACAGCAGCAGAAGACCACACTGGACACTTTATTAGGAACACAAAATAAATAAAGAAGAGGCCGGTGAGTGTAGGGTTCTCCCCTCATCAGGTATACAGGGGAGCGAGAGGGAAGCAGGAATGGATCAGGGTGGTTGCTGTTGGCAGGGTAAACCTCATCTTATGCCAGCAGAATCTGCTTTCTCTCTCTCTGTAACTCCCTTTCTCATACACACACACACACACACACACACACACACATACACCCACACAGCTATCCTTTTCAGGACTCTCGTTGACTTCCATTCATTTGGACAGCCGAAGCAGAGAATTATCCCTAACCATATCCATAACCAGTTAATAACCTTAACCTAATCACAATTTAAACCATTTTGGTCTCCATGAGAACTACTGGTCCTGACAAGGTCAGTGTTTATGCAAGAATAGGTCCCAAAGAGGTAACAAATACAAGTATACCCACAGACACACACACACACATGCACGCTCACAGTGAGTATGTGTGCACTGTGCTTTGACTGCTGCAGAGGCTTGTCATCCAGTGGCGGGTGAAGTGCATAGGTTTCACACGCACACGCATGTGTCAGACATGCTGATGTGCTTTCCTGTAAAGTGTCATGTGTCACACGACTGTGACATTTCAGGTGTTTGTCCTTGAAGAACGGAAGGATGCAGAAATAACAGGTAAAAGAAGGCTGAGGCAGAAACAATGAGGAGGACACTGATGGACAATGGGGGAGAGAGAGCCTATTGGATTACATTAACATCCCACAGCAGAGGGAATTATGTGTGTCTCTCTGCCGTGTGCCTTTGAACCTGTCCATCTCCCACTCAAGCCTCAAGATCCCTCCTTCATCCTCCCTACTCCCATATCCCTGTGCACCTCTTCTTTCCCTCCTCCCTCCTGTCTCCTTCACCCCCTAACCCCCTACCTTGATAGATCACATGACTGCTGTGATACCAGCTGGCTGGCTGCTCATTTGCATGTGTTTCAGCTTCTCCCTTATTAGAGAGCCAGGATGGTGGTGAGGGGGCTGAGTTAAATAGGTGGAGAGAGGCTGAGGGTTAAGGGGGAGCGTGTCGCTTTGCAGACTACTGGGTGATTGAGGGCCACTGAGAGAATAGAAAGAAAAGCGAGAGACCATTAATTTACATGGGCAGATAGAGGAGAGAGAGGAAAGTAAGGTGGGGGGATAGAAAATTACTGCATTAAGCCTGGCAAAGTTAATGCAGAGGTTATTCAACCTGCATTAACTCACCTTGTGTGAAAACTGGAAAAAAAATGGGCCAAGTTAAACTGATCATTTTCTCATCATAAGAGAAAAAGCCCATTTTTTTTTATCTTATCTTAGTGTAAGAAACAGCCTGTGGGTAGACAGGGAATTACCCCTGTGCTGGAGAAGTGAGAGGAGTGATGACACATAATAAGGAAATAAAATAAATCAATATAGAGCATCACTATTTTACATGAAAAGAACAAAAAAAGAATCAACTCTTTTTCTGAGGAAAACCTTGTTAATATAAATATTGTATTTTGCTATTTCTTTTTGCTTATCACTGTCGACATCTATTGGCCAAAACAATTACTGCACCATATGACAGGAAGGCAAGTAACAACATGAGTGGATGAGACAGTGAATGTGTCATTGTGTGTGATCGTGACTATCAATTAAACCGGAAAATGCTGCTGTGACAGTAACCCTGACCCCTGGAATTAATGAAGTCAAACATTTTATTATTTATACTGTAATTTTGTTTTTGCACATGAAGCTGAGATAGATGTAGAGAACTTGCAGCACCGTAACTCTACAGTTGAACATTAATCTTAATGTAATTACATTAAATCTATTAGTTTTAATACATTTTCTTTTCCACTTGTTCGTTTGTGTCCATGTTTGTTTTACCATAAGTGCCGTACTTGTAAATTTGCACAATAGTTAAAAGAAAAGAAAGGGAAAATATTCCTCACTTTTTAATGGAGCATTTGAAAGCAGCCATAGCAGCCAATGGATTTGTGCCTTGAACGCATGCGCAGTGCATAAAGTAGGAAGCAGATCGGAGAGGGCTGAAGGATTATGTGGACATTTCGGCAAACGAAAGCCGCTGCTTTACATTAATTTATCTAAGATTTGTGAGCTGGGGCTTCTTTAAAATGATACTCTGACAAGTTAAGCGTGAAGTCCGTATAACTTAATAATCAAAAACTCCGCGACAATGATGACAGAATGCGACCCGACTCAGACAGAGACCGGCGAGGACACCGGAGCAACAGCGGTGTCACTGCCGGAGTCCAACTTTCATCCCACGGACTCCTCAAATGTATCGGTCTATGACAGGGGCCGTTTAGCCTTGGGGCTCACCACGAACCCCGGAGGCGCCGTACGTATTTCGGACTCTCGTGAAAGCGTCTTGACCGAGCTGGAGACAGACGGCTCCAGCGAAGAGACACTGTTGTTGCCGTGCTTAGCAGGAGGCTCGTCATCTCCGCGGGGCGTACGAGAGAAGCGGAGCAGGCGGAACAGACATAGCTCCTCCTCGGATAAAGACACCTTGGCCTCCCCAGGTAATTATTTTGGATCAAGGCCTTTTTGAAATCTTATTATCGCAGGCAGTGTTAGGCGAATAGGCAGTAAGGTTCGTGTCCCTGTGCTCAGTGAGGATGTGTCCTAAAGAACACATGGCTTTTGTCGCTTTAAAACTGCATAACTATGACTGTGAGGTGTGGGGACAACAGATTGCGACGTGGCCACAATTTCCTGCTTGATGCTTCAAACTGAGACCCTTACATTTTTGGTCCTAAATTGTTTAAAATACATAATTGTAGAATAGTGGGAAACACTTACATTTATTAATTGTTATTTAAACTGCCCATACTTATGGTGTCACATACATTGACATTGTTTGGCTTGTGTTTGCATTGAGATGAAATCTGTTATTCCTCTGTGTTTACCAGTCAGATGATGTCATCGTGTGTTATCATCCATGTCAATGATATGAGTTGGCACTTGACCTTGGACCCTTCAACAGTACAGCATTTCATTTACTGAGTGTCCTCAGTGTAAAGGCGCATTGGTCATATACCATGTCTATGACCATTTTAAATTTCAGGGACGGATGACTTTTGGTTTTTAAGTGTGATTGTATAAAGTATTGACTCAATATCAACTCTGACTTTGCCAAGCCATTTCAATGAACCAGCTTGGGACCTGGACACATGCTGTCAGTGATAACATGGCTAGCAGCAGGGACAGAAAATTGATAAATGCTGGCGTATAAGTCTACAATTTCTGTTTAATATATGCCATTTATTTTGCTGTTTGAAATGGCTTCACACCCGGGAACTAAAATTTGTATACTGCCCACTCTCCTGCACCAACCAATGCTGTTTTTTTTAGGTTAATATTGGTTTCTATCATGTCATTGATAGTAAAAATGAAAATGAAAATTTAGAGTTCTACAAACTCCAACACAAAACTTTGTTTATGTGGTCTCAATAACGTGAAAGTTAAAGTAAATAAAATAAATGAATAAAATGATGCATAAGTTGTCCTCCAGTTCTGGAACTGCGCTCTAATAAGCTAAGTGCAAGAAATAATGGCACAGTCTTTTATATATATTTTTTTCATGTACATTATGTAATTCATTTTAATTTACATGGTCATTTGGTAATGAATTCTAATTAGCTGTAAGAGACTCCACGTCGCTGTCAATTGTCACTTGAACCAGCATCCTTGAGAGCAAATGACCCAGAGACGGCAGCTGAGTCACAGAAGCACACTACTTAATAATATTGGTAATTGTTCACATAAAATGGCAATACTGATACACACTACTACTGATAATCAGCTCTTAGTTTGTACCTTGCGATGACAGGGGAGCTGCTAGTCTACCTGCTGCCTTGTTTGGTAGTTCGTGTGACCCACACTCACACACAACTCTGAAGTCTCAAGATAACACATTTGAACATGCTGATTGAATGCAACAGTGGATTGACAATGCCTATGTACTGTAGTTAAAATAGCTGATTATCTCAATGGACTTTGGTGCACAGTTTGAGCAGCACACAAGCTTCATTTTTCAGCCGGGAAAGGCTGACTATTGAGGTGGAAAAAGTGGCAAACTATTCTTAAGACGTCATACACTTAAGCAGGTGTAGATTTTATTTGGTTAAATGTATTTTCCCTTCTTTCCCAGTGACAGTTGTGTTATGTTATCAGTGCGAGTGAGTATCTGGATCCCCGCCTGGTTCATGGGAACACCTGTGTGCTTAGTAAAGTTGGTGCTGACTATGTATTAAATAGCTCCTAACCATACTTCAAAAAGCTTGATCATCCCATTAACACTGCAGATTTATGCAGCAGATTAAAGGTTTATGTGATATAATGAATGATATTATCTCTGCGTAGCAGAGAAGAATACATTGCCATTAAAATGAAGCTATTGTCTTTTCTATTTTTGGGTTTATTTGTCTGTTGTCACTCCTGTGTTTTATCCATTCACAGTAATGGATTTGTTCTGGCTTATAAAAGAGAAGAAGTTGGTTGGTATATGGGAAAACAAAAGAAAAGGTGATCTAGTCACCATGGAAGCAGCACTTAACCGCTAATTAAATTTAACACCACTCCCCCTCATTGCGCCCCCCTTGTTTGTTCCTCTGCAACATTTTTTGCATTTTTTTTCCTATTGTCACTTCTGTCAGCCTGTGTCTGTCTCTCTCTATCTCTCTGTGTTGAGTGTGATTGTTCTATCAGGGCCAAATATCTAGGCCACAGGTAGACACACTGAGTCTGAAATCGCAGGTGATAGTGTCCCATTTCCTGTGGTGCCCTTTTAGAATAACAGTGTTCTCAGATCTAGAATTACAACACAGTTTGCATTACAAAGTAGGTCTCACACAGTCCTGAGAGCTTTTGTGCCTTATCACACAAGATGGCTTTGCAATCTCCATTGCAAATTGTGGTAGTACAATTCTACCAAGCTTGTCTCACAGAGATGACCAAAAGATGAAGTTATGTTTTTGTGTGCAAAATCTAATTTGCATTCAACACTTTCCCCATTCTTGCTGCCTTCTGTCATTAGAGTCTGTACATGTGCTGGAAGCAGCAATAACTCATTGTTTATCTGATTTAAGGTTGCACAACAATCATTTTAATCTTGATTTGCATATTTATCATTTAATCACATAGAATGTAATTTCTGCCACTAAGGGTCTCTTAATCAAAACAACAACAAATGACCTAGTTTAATGACATCAGGAAGCAGCATGGGATCATGGTAATTGTTGTCTTATTTGGTTTCCATTGCATTTGCCCTTAATAGGAAGAGCATCTGTGGCAGAACACGCAGCATATTGCAATAACTAGTTGTGTGACCCACTCAATAATATGAAAAAAAAAAGACAACACATTGGTTAGGTAGTAGTGCTGAACATTTCCTTCTTCATACTGATTTTTCATAGGTTGTAGCAGAGACAGGTAAAGCTCATTATGATGTAAAATGCAACTCAAATAGAAATACAGATTTTTATTTTAGCTTATGTAAGTGCACTACTCACAAAATTTACGAAATATTCTCAATGTTTTCAGATATTTTGATGCATTAAATGCTTTAAATACACATTTATTTACGTTATTTTACATAGATAGATAGACAGGTAAGTAGATAGATAGATTAGTAGTAATGTTCAATGAGTAAAGCAGTCTTGCACACTCTTGCTCAAGATCTGATCTTGAAGAAGGCTGAAGGCCAAAATGTCATCAAATAATTAAAAAACGTATATGTGTATGGAGCAAGAGTGTGTGAGACTGTTTTGCTATTTTCAGTGATCAGCGCTTGAAAAACAACATGTGTGTGTGTGTGTTACCTTTTCCACTATACAATGTGTAAAGCACTCTGGAGATGAGCCTGTGTTGTGACATCTCACACACCATGTGCGCTGCAGGTCAGCAGGTCTCTAAAGCTCTGAGGGAGCTGAACCTGAGCCAATTAACTGACCAAGGATCCTGAGAGATGGACATTAAATATGTATGAGGTCACTGTGCAAACGGACACACAAACAATCTGAAGTTCAGTACAGTGAGGCGGAATACAAGAGAGGAAACAGGCCCGACTCTGGCATCGCTGCAGGGTGGGACTGTGAGAGACGAGAGAAAAGAGTCATTTGTCTCCTGCAGTCACACTGCACAGTGACATTATCATACTTTCATCAACTGTACAATTCAGTGCAACCATACATCATTCATTAGACAAGACGGCTGAATAAACACACTGGAATTTATTGTTGGAAATTCAATGATGGAGACAAAATACGGTGTCATCTCTGTTACACACACACACACAGAAAACTGTGCTGTAAATCAGACACAGAAGCAGTCTGAATGACTTTTATTACAATCCGTCTCCTGATGCATGTTGACACATATTATTTCCAGATTAAAGTCGTGATGGTGCCGTTTTTGAGTTACTGTCATTGTCACTAAAAAGCGCAACGTTACTGAGCAAGTGCTGCTGGCTAACTTAATGCCAAAGCATAAAAACATGATGACGCACACTCGTCACATGTGCTCCAAATGCATCTGTTCATGTAGTCTCTGTGAATGTAAGCTTTATCATTAAAAGTGTTTCCATAAATAGCATACTCTGATAAGATGGTGAGCTGTTGGAGGGATATGTTTGTGTGGATATTTTAGTTTACCGCAGGGATTTTCTAATTGGCTGATATCGCAAATTACAGCGATAAATGTCAGACAAGAAACCTGTTTATTGTGGTTTTAATGTTCTTTTTGAGCAACAACCAACACTTTAACAGCTTTCTGAAGTAAAACATTGGCGTTGTATTTGATGTTGTATCTCAATGTGTGCTTGGGCGAAACATAAGCATTCTGTCAATATTGAACCTTTTGTCATGTAGCTATTGAAGGAAATTATATTGTTATTGCATTATTGCCCAGCCTGACTCTGGTTTTTGGAAATGCAAATCTCTCTGGAACAAAAACAGCCGCTGGAATAACATCAGACACCGACCCCCAGTGAATTTAAAGGTTCAGTACGAATTTGGCTTTGCTACAAGTCTGACTTTGGAAGTTTTCTCTTTAACACCGATAAGTATCTTGTATTAAAAACAAACAATCCAAATCCCTGACATAACATTTGCATATTTTCAAACTCCTATTTCTCTCCACCCTCCGTTTTTTAATTTGCTCCTCTTGCCTGCCGTTTCAAGTGAATTAGCATCAAAGCGGTCTTTGTTTCTTCTTATCTCTCTGTGACAAACGGCGCATTAACTGTCCTCCCGTCCCTTTGTCCACCCCCCTCCACTGTCTGTCCCTTCATCTCTCCCTGCGTCCCACTGTGATTTCAGTGTGAATGATGCAGAGCATATGGAGCCTCTCTGTCAGCAGACAGCTCTGGCCTGTGCGAGAAGGAGAAGGTAGAAGAATGTGTCATGTCACATGACTGAGCCTTCATCAAAGGAATAATTAGCACCTCATATTCATCCGAGAGCTGCCTTTCATGTTCACAGAACTATATTAGATCTGCAGGGCAGGAGGAAATGCTGTTTCCTGGTGTGTCACTCATTTAGAAATTCTTTGGTGAAAATCCACCGACCAGCTGAGGCTTCTCTCTGTGGCATTATAGCATGTTTGTTCCTGTGTGGGCTTTATACGGAAATCTAGACACATGGAGGGTTGGTGAATTTGTGCATTTCTAAATTGCCTGTAAATGTGTTTGTTAGTCCTGTGATAGAAGGGCCACCTGTCCCCCAGCCCTCTCCCAGCATGTGCTCCAGCCTCCTATAATCATGAACAGGTTAAGAAATTTAGAGAATAGATGGGCAGATGTCTCTAGTTGCCTCCTACATATACACTGAACCCATGATGTAATAGATTAGGTCAGAAGAGGTAGAAAGGTGTTGATAGGTTTACTTGTGCAGAAAGGAATATTGCATATTGAATTTTATATTTAACCTTTATTTAACCAGGAAAGAAACAGAATCATAAAAAATCCATACGTAACAGATGTGTCTGTCGTCCATCATTCTCCTAAAAACATCCAATGAGACCAGGACTTTAAAATTATTATTTTTAAGATCATGTTTTTACTTGGGCCACACAGTTAGTGTAATAGTTGGCACTCTCGCCTTTGCAGCAAGAAGACCCGGGTTCGCTACCCGGTTGGAACAAGTGCCTTTCCTCATGGAGTTTGCATGTTTTCTCCGGGTTCTCCGGTTTCCTCCCACAGTCCAAAAACATGCAATATGGGCATTAGGTAAATTGGACACTCTAAATTGACCTTGAGTGTGAGAGCGGTTGATTGTTTGTCTATGTATGTGTCCCAGCAATGGACTGGGGAACCGTCCAGGGTTCCCTATGTCAGCTGAGATTGGCACAGCACCCCCCGCAATCCTCACTTTTAAATGGAGTAAAAGAAAAAAACATAACTCACATCAGCTATGAATGCTTTTGTAACATACAAATGCTCAGTTGAGACAGGAATGATGGCATTTGATTGGAGTTTTGATTGGTTTTCTGCACCATGGCATTTAATGGCACTTAATCCCAACCTCTTCCCATTCTAGGTCCCAACAATGGGGATTTCAACCATTTCCCAGATGACCCAGAGTTTGCAGATATCATCCAAAGGGCAGAGCAGGCCATGGAGAATGGCGTCTTTCCGGAAAGGATTTCCCAGGGATCCAGTGGGAGCTACTTTGTCAAAGACCCAAAAGGGGTGAGTAAAGGATGAAGTAATGGTTTAATAACAAGGAGAAGAATCATGGACTAGCAAAAAAAAAGTTGGCCAACATTCTTTTCCTCAAAATTTACTGCACTTCAATTCTTATTTATCGATTTCTGTTACCAAGCTGCCCATTAGCCTTTATGACTCCAAGTTTATTGACCAGTGGTTCCGCACTTCAAGCAGAGTCGAAGTGCTGAAAGAGGTGAAGAGGAAGTGCAAATTTGAGAAATGCACAGGAAGAGGAATCTACCGACGCAGCCTCGCATAACATGACCACTGATGCTCACTTTGATAACGAAGAGCAGGCTGCACAATTAGCATCACTTTAACACGTTTTATATACACGACAGGGAAAGGACATAGACTTTATTTTTCCTTGTTAGTAACATCTGTACAGTTTTACATGAGGTTTATAGAGCTTGGCTCTCGCCGCCATGAACTGTAAAATGCACTTTCTGTAGAGTGAACATGGCTGTGCTTTGCTTTTCTGCGCTCTAATGTTTGACAAATTGTCTCTTGAAATGTTTTTTTTTTTAATGATTCCATTTTTTTCTGCTACAGAAAATCATAGGTGTTTTCAAACCAAAGTCAGAGGAACCTTACGGTCACCTGAACCCCAAATGGACCAAATATTTTCATAAGGTATGGGTATAATTTTGTCATGTGTGTTTTTTAAACACAAAAAACAGTAAGTTTCTTGTTTTGTTTTTTTTTTCTTACCGGCTCTGTTAAGGTTTTGTGTTTGTTTTCTCTCTTTCCTCTCTCATTAGCTGTGCTGTCCCTGTTGTTTTGGCCGAGGCTGCTTGTTGCCTAACCAGGGTTACCTCTCAGAGGCTGCTGCCTCACTGGTTGATACCAAGCTCGGCCTGGGCGTGGTGCCAAAAACCAAGGTGGGGCTCAGAGATCATGCACGATACTCTGATGTGTTTTAAATGTTTTCAAAGGCATAGTGTGAAACAGGATAGAAAATAAACTTCTCTGCCTTGTAAAATATATATCTTTTTTGTCTTTCAAAGACCTTTTTAAATACCACTTTGAATATAATTTAATCGCAACTGAACTACCGTAGTAGTTCAGTTGTATAATCTGTCATGTTTATGTAATCTGACAACACACACATCATTTGATTTTCAAGGGCATTTTGCTCCACCTTGAAATGGACTCAGGCTTTTCCTGTAATGAGACACATTTGTGATGTGATTGGAACTAGCTCTGGAAGATTTGATGAAGATTATCCAGCAGTGGTCACCAAGTAAACCAATGTTAACGGAGCATCTTTCATCCTTTATTCAGGTGGTGTATCTGGCGAGTGAGACATTCCATTACAGCGCCATCGACAGAGCAAAGTCCCGGGGGAAGAAGTACGCCTTAGAGAAGGTCCCCAAAGTGGGACGACGTTTCCACAGAGTGGGACTGCCACCCAAGGTAAGTGTGACCGTTCCATGGTCCAATGCGTCAAACCTTTAGTTGTCCAGTGTAAGCATAGGCTGGAAAGTCATTGCTGCT
Source organism: Solea senegalensis (assembly GCF_019176455.1). Classification (NCBI taxonomy): domain Eukaryota; kingdom Metazoa; phylum Chordata; class Actinopteri; order Pleuronectiformes; family Soleidae; genus Solea; species Solea senegalensis. Next base: position 17,968,987 of record NC_058026.1, read on the forward strand.
TTTTGATCCTGTAAGTCAAAATTATGAAGTGTAGGAGGTGTTCAGTGAGCCCAGAATAGCTGCTGATGTTGGCCTGGCAGAAGACAAGCTGTCTGTTATTGTGTTCCTTTAAAAAAAAAAACTAAAAAAAACAAAAACGTTTATAAGTCAGATTGAAGCATAAAATGTTAGCGCTGCTTTAAATAGTGTTTATTTTTCAGTTCTTATCTCATGTAATGTACTGTTCTCTCACTCTCTCACACACACACACACACACACACACACACACACTCTTTAGTGCCAATTTTAGCATATAATCAAAAACCTGTTATCATCAGAGGCCGAGTGCTCTGTGTGCAGCATGTCTTTGTAGATGTGATGTTGTGAAGAAATAGCTATAAGGAAGTTGGCTTCATATTTCTACTGTCTATAACTGCTGATGGATGGGTTTATTTACAGCACACTATAGCATTTTACGTTACACAACACATTGTTACCATGTAAACAAATCAGTCAGACTTGTATTTTATGTTGCACCATTCATACAAAGCAATGTGACTCAGAGTGCTTCAAAGGATTAAAAACAAAAAGAACAAACCACTCCCCCACCCATTAGCCCACCTATCTCTCATCACCCATCCCTGTCAACACCGAAGATTAAAACATTTTGCAAATGTAGCTCAGTTGGTAAAGCTGGTGCCCCAAGGGTCAAGGCCTTTGTATTCATTTGCTGCATGTTTAAAATTGATTCTAAACCAAACAAGAAGCCAGTGCTGTGACTTTCATATCTGTGAAATGTGTGCTGTCCTTCTGGTCCTGGTCAGATCAGGCTGCTGGTTTGGAGTTCAACACGTGTCATGCTTGTGTCACCAGGTGGGCTCTTTTCAGCTGTTTGTGGAAGGTTACCGTGAAGCGGACTACTGGCTGCGGCGCTTTGAGGCAGAGCCGCTGCCCGAGAACATCAGGAAGCAGCTGCAGTCTCAGTTTGAGCGGCTCGTGATTTTGGACTACGTCATCAGGAACACAGGTGAGGGCGTGTCTGTGCTGACAGTGCCACGCAGCGTCTGCTGAACTCGCTGGACAAAGTTTCGAAGGGTGGCTCTGGAGTTAGTTCAGTGTTTACTTGCGAGAAACCTGTTCATGTTGTTGTTACTGGGACTAACGTCATAGTCCCTTAAAGACGGCTGTCAGTTTGTCTGCAAGATTGTTTTTGTGTGAAAATGCACTCATCTTTGCTGACATTATGATAGATCATTAGGATGGCTAGTAGATATGCATACAAACACTTACTGTTGTACACATTTGTGTTTCTTTTTCTCTTTGTCCTTCTCTTCAGATCGAGGGAATGACAACTGGTTGATCAAGTACGAGAAGCCAGGGGAAGGAAAGGGCGAAAGAAAGAAGGTGAGGTCTAATTTTGATTTTGAAAATCTCATTGACACACCACAGGTTTGCACAGCTATACTTTTAAGGGCTCTGCATTGATTTCCATTCATTTGGAGGGCCCATTTTCCCTAACCTTAACTAACACACACACACACACAGGACATACAGCACACAATAACTTGAAACCAACCACTGCTTTAATGATGTTTATTAATTACAACAACAGAATCACCATGTGACTACCAATAATCAGTCATTACTTGCCATGCACTGGTAAATGAGCAGAGGTTGTCATCTCTTTGTCCGATTAATCAGCCCAGTGGACAAGGATCAATAACTGGCCTGCTCACTGGACATTAATCTCTCTGTCATTTCATGGTGACGTCTTCTCTGATGTGTAGGATTCAGAGTGGCCAGAGAACTGTCCCGACTCCTGCATCAAGATTGCAGCAATCGACAACGGCTTGGCCTTTCCCTTTAAACACCCGGACGAATGGAGAGCCTGTACGTTTCTCTCTCCCTCTCTCTCTTTCTACCTGTCATTTATCATCTGTTTATGTTGCCTTTTGTCTTTGTGAACGCCTAGCCCTGACTAATCATTGTGGAAAATGGTTTATTGATTTTATTGATATTGATTCTTTTAATCATTAATTCTGTGAAAACCACCACAAAAACAAAAAACAAATCAATAACCATCATATTTTCTAATTACATTTTAAAGCTTTGACTACTCAGACTTAAGGAAGTTATTATCAAGTTAAAGAATATTTTGACATTTCGGAAAATAAACTGTAAAATGATATCCGTCCTGAAACATCTGTCTTCTCATCTTTCTAAATGTGTTTTCCCAGAATCTTGGACATTTCCTTTACTCATAGACACTGTGATAGAGCAAGAACATCACTGTACTTGCATAGTTCTAATGACGTCTCCTTCCATCAGACCCGTTCCACTGGGCGTGGCTCCCCCAGGCTAAGGTGGCCTTCTCCCAGGAGACCAGAGACCTGGTGCTGTCCCGCCTCTCTGATATGAACTTCGTCCAGGACCTCTCTGAGGATCTCAATGAGATGTTCAAGGTACAGGCGGCTTTTCTTCTCCTGTTCATAGTTCAGAGATTAAAAGAGCCTGCATGTATGAATTTAGCCGCACATGACTTGAGTCCTTTTCTTTCTCTTCAGACGGATAAAGGCTTTGACAAACCCATGTTTGAGAAACAGATGTCCGTGATGAGGGGACAGGTGAGTTAACTTTGTCCCTCCTTTTTGTAAACCACTGTTGAATAAACAAGTCTCCTTTTTTTGTGTGTTGTCTATGTTTGAATTTGTTGATGCCGTTTATGCTAAAATATGCTTTCTGATGTTGCCAAGGAAGGTAAAAGTGTTATTTAGTAAAAGACCAGTTCATGATAGTAATTAGAATTGTAAACTAACCCATGGGGCAGGGTAGAACAAGTGAAGATTGAGGGTTTTGATTCTCGGCTGCGCTAGTCCACATGTCGATGGGTAAGGAGGCAGTCTGCGCTGGCATCATGTGAATGGGTATGAAAGGCGTCATGATAGAAAAAGCGCTGCACAATGTCGCGCTGTGTCAGCAGTGGTCATCAAGATAAAGCGCTATATAAATAGAGACCAATATCAAGCCCAAAAGATCATCAAGCAAAGAAAAGCAGGTTAAAGAAAATTACTTAAAATAATAATAATTATTATTTTTTATTGTTATCAATACAGTATTTTCCACTTATAATATTTGTATTTTATTTTGAAATTCTGTCTCATTACATTTAAATGATCTGTGTATCCCTTCTTTCACCACACAGGTACATACACACACACTCGTACGTATACACACAGTTTCAAATGTGAATCTTTGTTTGTTTGTTCGCAGGTGCTGAACCTGACTCAGGCACTGAAGGACGGAAAGAGTCCCATTCAGCTGGTGCAGATGCCTCGGGTGGTGGTGGAGCGCAGCCACTCAGGCAGTCAGGGACGCGTGGTCACACTGGGCAACGCCTTCACGCAAACCTTCCACTGCAAGCGGCCCTTTTTCTCTTCTTGGTAGTCGCAAACAGGGATGAGAGGTGAGGTGATCTGCGACAGCTGAGGTGAGGAAGGGTGAACGGAGGGAGATGAAAAATGTCACACTGGGAACGGCTCATATTTTTGTCCTCGCACAGAAAGACTTGATGAAGGTGAAAGTGACGCAGAAATGTTTTGTGAAGAAATTCCTCATTTTGTGAAGAGAGCACAGAGAGGAAGTGTTGGTGAGATTGGCATACCAGTGTCTGCCAGACCTTGGGGCTCTTGTTGGTTACCATGGTAACCTGATTGGATAATCGGCTTTTCCACAGAGGTGGGCTTTGTTTATTGTAAGGAAACAAAAAGAATGGATTTTTTTTTTTTACCCACCCAAAGTACCTACTGAAGACTCATGCAAAATCTCTCAGTGGGTCTCATTGCCAAAGAGCAAGCACTTGCGAACCACCGGTTTGTGGACCACAGTGTTGGGGAATCTAAAGGTTTCACACGTCTCTGCAGAAAGTTTCTCTCTCTCTTTCCATAGGATATTGTTGTTCCTGGTCTGAGAGACCAGGAGACAAAGTCCAAAAAGATTAGTTTTTGCCTTATAGATTACTGTAGTGATGGAATAAGTGGGCAACTGCACTGCTCAAAGTGTTCCACTCAACTGGGTCTGACCGTGCTTTATCCAGTGTTAGTTTAAAAAACACATCAGTTGAACAAACACAGACACGGTGTCTTTGACTCTCACTACTGCCAAACTCTGCTTGTGGAAGGAACATTTGAAAAAGCCTCAATGTGAGAATATTTTTGAAACTTGAAAACATGTGTTTGCAGGACGTAGGAATACACATATTGCTTGAATGTAATCTGTTTACGGTTTCTACACAGTTCCTTGCTCCAAAACATTTCAATACGAGTGAATGCTGTACTAAAAAAAAGGAAAAAAAAAGACTTTTCTCTTAACAATGAATGTATTTGTTGTTTGACATGTATTTAATTGCTGGCCAGCAGCTTTTCTCTTGAACCTCGTGGCATGATGGGGCGGCACCTCGTCGTCCCGCGTTATTACAAGTTATATGAAAAGGAAAAAAAAAAAATTAAACTGAGGACGATATTTCACACTTGCTTGAAGCCGTTGTGTTTTCACATGTATGCATCTTGACATTTTTATTCCAACTCGATGATTGTATGAGAAAAGCTGTATATTTAACAGATGAAAAATAAAATTTTGGAAATTTGAACCTTTTCTTGGTTGGCAGTCCATAATAGACTGAGTGATGGAATTGTATCTTTTAATAGAGTTATAATGAAGTGCTGAGGGATTACACATGCTGTGCATATTTACAGTTGGCAGAGTATTGACAAAGGTGTGTTCAGAACAGAGATGACGTGTGAGGGAGGAGTCTACAAATACTGGCTATGAGCTGTTAAACTTGGAGGCTTCTTGGAGGCTTACTTTAATTCTTTTTGGAGTCCATTTCCATTTAAAGGTAGTCTGTCACCTCAGGCATCCATGTGTGTTTTGAGAAAGTATGCAGCCTTCATTCAGCATCGAAACTCAAAATTTGTCTAGTTTGACCAAGAGATGCAAATGTCACCTAAAAACAACACATAACCCTTATGTAACCAGGAGTGTCCTGGCCAAGACAGACAGCAGTGCGTGTACATAGTTCCAGCTGTTCTCAAACATGCATCAGTACGATATAAAAGTGTACATGAAATAAAGAGAATGCAATATGAAATCACGTCATCTGCAAATTTAAAACAACATCATTAGAAAGTGTGCTTAGGAAAAACGTCTTCTGTCAGATGTTTCTGCCTCCAGGTCTTTTAAAAAAAACAAAAACACTCATAATTGTTTCTTTTGTTTACAGAAAGGGAAGACAGGAGACACACCTTTAAGAATGAGTGGCACCCACTAAAGTGGAAAAGGAACACGTAACTTTAAAAGTTCCACATGCCTGTCCAGTAAACCAATGGTCAACAGTGTTAACAGGAAACAGGAAGTAGGCTGTAGAATACTGGAACAAGTAAACTTTATTAGATAAGACAAGTGCACAAAGTTACCCTGCGCACGTTTAAGTGCAGGTAGGACTGGAGAGGTTTTCACCATCTCTATGTGAAAAGTTTATAGTGAAAGGGTGTGAGAAGACAGTAGTACAGTGACCGGCCACTTTATTAAGTACACATGACCTCTAATAAAAGTAGCAACAAGGTGATTTTGCCCAGATAAATCAGCAGTTTCTGATATAACTCAAATTCATAGCAACAGCCACTTTGAAAATCATATTATCACTTTTATTCCCCATTCTTTATGAGTTGTAATTTTTAACTGATGGTGTCAATTGACTGTATTTCAGAGCCATTTGAGTAGCACTGGATTGGCACCCACACACACACACACACACACACACAATCCTTATGTGGAGGATAAAGTGGTAGAAGATGGATGGATGACCACATTTTGTCACCATAGTCTATTACTGAGTATCCCTGAAACACCACGGTAAACAATAACCTTTTAGAAAGCAGTGTCACCACCAGTGAAACCCCCAGGGGTTCAATGGTGTGCGAGATGTGCTGGACAGATCCACACACTCCTCAGGTTGCAGGATAAACTAGTGGTTGTTTCAGTGGAGGCAGGGATGTGCAGATGTTGGCACGAGGAGACAAACGTGCATTATTTACTTGCCCTCGTGCACATAAATTTACATACATTTACAAGTGAAACACATACACGAGAGAGGCCTCACCTCCACCACCACCTACACCGCAGCACAGTCTGCTCCTCCTGAGTTACGGCAGCAGAAGAGGCAAGAAAAATTATACCACACGTGTCTTGTCCGTTTAGGTTAGACAACACACGCACACACACACGCACACACACAGTGAGGGAGAGCTAGAAACAGTGTATTAGAAAGGAAGACACGTTTGCCTTGCCTAACACTGCCCTCGTGTGGAAAACCACGATGACTTGTCACTTGAATGTCCAGAAATTGGAAAATACTACCCATAAGTATGTTTACATAATCATTTTAAACTAAAATAAAACATTTTGTCACCTTAAAATGAGCATTTTATATGTACCTCAGGCAAGGGCTTTGCTTTTCGCTTTTTTTTGCTCTATGTTTCCACAAACCAGCCACAGCCTGTGTTTCACATTTGAAAGCAAACAGAAAGAGGCCACTCTAGTTTCCTGATGCCTGTTTTACATCATTAATACTTGCTTCCTGGTGTCTCGTTTGGTAAAATGTTGCATATGGCACCTTTAAATTGATCATACAGCACATTAGAAACAAGAGGAGTTGAGTTTAACAAGAGAAAGTGCTTCATTTATTTACCTGCTCTACCATATCAAATTAAAGTGGTAAGAGAAGACCTGATATGTGATGCGGAGACTATTCCAGAGTTTGCAGAACACAGAAAACTCTGACACAATGCTGCTCTGTACGATGTGGATCTTTTACCACTAGATGGCGCGCACGCAGCCGTGATCGTGGGCCGCTCCACACACACACACACACACACACACACTGACGACTCCTCGGTGCCCGTGGTTAAATCCACTCAGTTTAGAAAACGAGTTTCATGTAGATCTAGTCATTTTTCCAAAGAGCATCAGAGCAGATGTCAGCAGAGAGAGAGTGGATTTACCTCCAGGTTCCAACACTGAAGAGAAACAACTGCACAATTTAATATGATCATTTAAAGATTACTTGTCACTTTTATTCGCTTCTTAATCACTATTTAAAACATGCAGTTACTTTTTGTCGCATTGGCGTTCGTCTTTACGCACGACCTCACCGGAGCCGTGCGCTCTGACAGTAAGTGCGCCGCTCAGTGCGACGCGAGCTTGTGCCCGAGCCCCCGCTGCCCCGGCGGGTACATACCGGACCGATGCAACTGCTGCCTGGTGTGTTCCCCGCGAGAGGGAGATCCGTGCGGCCGCAAGACTGACCCATCCTGCGGGGACGGCATGGAGTGCAAGCTCCTCGCTGCGGGGAAGCGGCGGGGATCCAGAGGAATCTGCCGCTGCAAGATGGATCACCAAGTGTGCGGGAGCGACGGGAGGACGTACGGTAACGTGTGCAAGATGAGAGCGGCCAACCGAAAAGCTCTGCAGAAGGGGAGAGACGGAATAAGACAAGCGCACAAAGGAGCCTGCACAGGTGTAAGCGCAGGTAGGACTGGAGAGGTTTCCACCATGTCTATGTGCAAAGTTTGCAGTGAAAAGGTGTGAGAAGAGAGTAGTACATTCACTGGCCACTTTATTAGGTACACACGGCCTCTAATAAGAGTAGCAACAAGGTGATTTTGCCCAGATAAATCGGCAATTTCTGACCTAACTCAAACTCACAGCAACAGCCACGTCCAAAGTCATATAAATCACGTTTACTCTCCATTCTTTTACTCAGTGCGAACTTTAGCAGGTCGTCTTTTACACCTCTGCACCCCTAAATGTATTCAATTGCTGACATGATTGGATATTTGCATTCAAATGCAGTTTTAGGACAGGTGTACCTAATTAAGTGTTCCAATGCACATCAACAGGTTGTTAGTTCTGCTTTAGGAGATCATTGCTCTGTCATAGTGTAATGAATGACAGTGTAAATCCAAAAAAGAAAATCGGATTCAAGTCTCGACTGAATAAATAGACCTGTTCTGATAAACTTGTGGAACTGCCTGCATGTATTTTAAAATGTACAAACATATGATGTATAAGAATGATTATTCTTTGACATTGGTGGACTGATTCATCTCATTTCCTTCTCACTGCCACAGATGACACACATTTACAATAGGGCAGATATTTCAACATCGATTAGAGTTTATTTAAAGAAAATTACAGGCAGATACAGTATCCTGAAAAAGAATGAGCAAACGTGTGTGTGTTGGAAAAAAAAAGTATCTCTTTTATCTGGCCCAAAGATTTTAAAACTGAACTTCAAAGTAAGAGTTTGAAACCGAGGGAAATTGTGTCATATGTCTTCTTCTGCTGCTCCTTTCCTTCTTCTTCTTCTTCTTCTTCTTCTCTTGTGTGTGTGTGTGTATTAAAACAGTTGGCTCGTCATGTCAGCACAGGTTCCTCCTTGGTCCATCCCAACAGCAGCGCTCGCTACAAGTTCAACTTCATTGCAGACGTCGTGGAGAAAATCGCCCCGGCCGTTGTTCACATCGAGTTGTTCATCAGGTGTGTGTCTGTGTGTAAATGCACCTCTTTATCCTTCAATCTGCTGCTGACATTCCGCTCTATTTGAGTCTTGTACATCCAGAGATATACTAGTAGACTAGTATATCTTTCAGACTGAAAGCTCTTGCTGCCACAATAATACAGATATTTTAACCTTTTCTGCTGATGAATTGGTCTCGTTCCTGTGTTTCCTCTGCAGACACCCCCTGTTTGGTCGCCACATGCACCTCTCCAGTGGCTCTGGCTTTATTGTGACCCACTCAGGTGTGATCGTGACCAACGCTCACGTGGTAACCACGGCTGCCACGGTGACCGGGAGGCCCCAGCTGCGCGTTCAACTCCATGACGGTGACGCGTACGAGGCCGCGGTCAGAGACGTAGACAGGAAGGCAGACATTGCCACAATCAAGGTCAATCCGCAGGTGAGGGACAAACACACTGACGTCAGGTTCCCTTATTTAGTTTTTATTTATTTTATCTGCCTTGCAGATTCACCCTTTTCCTATTTTCTTCCAAACTGAGGTGATGTAAAGACATGTCATTATCTGCACATTTTCCTCTTCTTCCGCCCTTAAATGCTCGCATGTACAAAAACCTCTCCGCACTGCACTATAACTCAAAAGCCCACATCCTCCTTTTGACGGTTTTCTGCGAGACGTTCATAAGGCCAGCAGGGATACTTTCACATAAACACCAGCCCAGTGACTCACAGACACGGCGCTGATGTGTGTATTCTCACACTCACATCCCAAATACTTGTACGGCTTTGTAAGCTTTAAATTCTCCCATCCTTTCTCTCTGTACCGTCTGTCTCTCTTGTAATATTTAAAGTGTGAACGTCTATGTTTTTCTCCCCGTACGACCTACTACTGTCTCCACATTTCCTCACATGTGTTGGTATGTGTGGTCATGTGCGAGCAGAAGAAGCTTCCCGTGCTCTCCCTGGGCCGCTCCGCTGATCTGAGGCCGGGCGAGTTTGTGGTCGCCATCGGCAGCCCCTTCGCTCTGCAGAACACCGTCACCACCGGCATTGTCAGCACCGCGCAGAGAGATGGCAAAGAGCTGGGCATCAAAGACTCAGACATGGACTACATCCAGACCGATGCTATTATTAATGTGAGCTCACACACACAATGTGCACAGCAATACAGCACAACAATATGTCATTATTGTTTAGATACGTGTAGCACCAGTGGTACATAAGCTTCCTCTGGTGGTAGTTGGAGGAAACACAGAAATACTACTGTATATATCAGGGTGTGTGTGTGTTACGGCCTGCCTTAGACAATATGAACATGGCTCAATAGGAGACCGGACATAAAAGGACGCCACAACATGACCCAATTAATAATTTGTTTTTATTTAGCAAACTCATCATTTCAGACAAAAAGTAAACAAAAGAAAGCGGTTGGAGATTCTAGCAAAAGTAACAAAAGGTGTGTAACGTCTGACCCAAGGAGTCCCCAAAAAGAAAACTAGATCAAATAAACTAAACCTGATAATAGGACTGCGGGTAACCTCCAACCAACTGTAGTGTGAAATAATGACAACTGAGGAGAAAAATCAAAGTTAGCTAAAACTATCTACAGAGGGAGGAAAGAAAAACAAAAAATCCTCCAGCCGTCTGCCCATTTCCCTCATCCGTGCTCTCTTTCCTCCCCACGATGACGTCTTCTCCGGGAGGGAGAGAGAGGAAAGCGAGACAAAATAATGATAATCACAAATGAAAAAGTCGCCTCATCTCTCACTCCATCTTTATCTAATTTCCTTGTTGTTGGAAGTATATGTGAGGAAGAGGTGGATGATGAGACAGCAGATTCTTTTCTGTGAAAAGTCTGTAGCTGAATTTGCTCGCTGTATTTTAACGTTGGCGATAATGCTATAACTTCAAGAGCTTGATATTTTCTCAGGTGGAACTTGGCATAAAAAGTTTGACAACACAGCGAGGGTAAACACATAAGACGCCACAATAATTTAGCACACAGTACATGCATCTGTCGTAGTGTAGTGTAGCAAGACTTTATCAACACTCCCATTGCAAGCACATACCGTAGCATTATTTTCACCAATATTCACTGTTCACAGTAATAACGACATTAAGATTTGTTTTAATCCGACTCATGAAAATAAAGATTTCATTTAAAAATTGTCACTCATCAGGTCTGCTCGGATTTGCACATGCAGATTTTTGACGTACTTGTGTTGTTGTTGTTTTTGTGTGCATATTGTGTGTCTCAACCATCGACAATGCGTCTGACCGGTTCCTGCCTCATATTCCTCTCGTCGGTGTGAAGTACGGCAACTCTGGAGGACCTCTCATCAACCTGGTGAGTGCTGCCGTCGCGATTCACACGACAGTGTGATGGATCGTTCAATTAATCTGACAACGGTCCTCACTGTGAATAATGATATGCAGATATGCAGATGCAACACAGAGGCAACTATTCCGTAAACCCCTAAAATTGTGTGCACACTATCATTAAAATGTAACTTACGAAGTAAGTGTTTCATGTCATTAAAGGGAAATGATGTTACATGTCTCCTTCTACGTTTCTTCTTCGTGTGTGTGTGTGTGTGTGTGTTACAGGACGGGGAGGTGATAGGCATCAACACTCTGAAAGTGACGGCAGGAATCTCCTTCGCTATTCCCTCAGACAGGATCAGTCGCTTCCTCACAGAGTCGCAGATCAAACACAGCAAAGGTCAGGCCTCAAAGCAGGAGCAGCACGACAGACACATTCCAACAATTTCATTTTCATTTATTTCATCTACGTCACACTAGATCTGAGTATTTCTGAGTAAATCCCACTGCAGTTGTTCTTGTTGTTGTGACAGAAAAGACGAGGCAGCAGAGACGACTCACAGAGGAGCCTCAGTCTGATGCAGGTGAGAGTGTGTGCGTCATGAACAAACGTCGTGACCAAGTGTGTGTTTTTAGGTGCAAAAAATGATGTTTTTGTGCTGTTTCCAGACGTGAAGAGACGTTTTTTAGGCATCAGGATGCTCACGATCACCAAAGAGTGAGTTGTAACGACAAAGGCTTTTTTAATTTCAGTGTAATTTAATAACTGAGTGCATTGTTGTTCATTCGAGAAGAAGTGAGTTGAACGATATTTGTACCTTTACTTGTAATTACTGGTAACACTAGTGTTTTCATGTGATTGTGTTTCAGTCTAATAGCGCAGTTACAGCATCACAAACCAGACTTTCCTGACGTCAGCAGTGGAGTGTTGGTGCAACAGGTCATACCCAACACTGCAGCAGAACAGTATGTCTACACACGCTCACACAGACTGACTTTGACCAATGTTCCAAGGACAATCACTTGTCCAGACGCAGATTACATGTTGCCCTTCTGTCTTAAGCTGTCAGAACATCCGGTCGAGGAATTTGAGGGAATTGGTCCTGGAAAGTCCTTGAATTTGATGTCAACCAGGGTGTGTGAACCTTGATGATCACATAAAGATGTCATCTTGACATTACTATGAAGTAACAAAGTGACGTGACTTAGGAAAGTGTGACGAGTGAGAGAGGAATGGGGAGTGTGAGCACTTTGTCACTATGTTGTGAATAAATAGAGAAATCCTGCACTTTTAACTTTCCACGGACGTTTTGTTTTCTTCAGTTAGACAGATATCGTGATGTATCGCTATATGATTGTCTTGCAATACACTGATTATCACAGAATCGGTGTATCGTGATATTATTGGTATCGGGGACCATGTATCGCGTGTCGTATTCCTACCCCTAGTTGCAGGCAGCTTTGAACCAAATCATTTCCTCTGTGTGTTTCAGTGGAGGGATCAAAGAAGGCGATGTTATAGTGAAGCTGAATGGACAGCTGGTGGACACCACTGAAGACATTCATGAAGTGCTGCAAGGTGACCAGCCTCTCCTGCTGGAGATTCACCGAGGCAACGATGACCTGTTGTTCCACATCCAGCCACAGGTTATTCTGGATTGACCCAGACAACAGTTTTTTTTTTATTTTGTTCTACTTTTAATTCATTTGTTCTACTTTTGAACAAATGTTGAGCAACACAGTGTCATCACATACATTTCAATGCATTTGGTCATTGGCAAGAAATAATCAGATAAAGATATACACAGGAATATGAAGTGACGTAAAGTAGTTTCATTTGATTTCCTGTTAAAGTGTACTGGTTTGGAGTGTTTTGTTGCGGTTTATCTTTGTGTAGTATCTGCAGTGCTCATCATTTTTTTCATAATAAAAGCCTGTGAAGAGAGACGGTCCAGTTCTTCTCAGCAGCTGTTGTCCATCTGCACGGGAGGCAGATTCAGCTCCTTTGTTTATGTCTCCTCGTCCCACATCCGTCCACTCGGCCTCAGAAAGACTAACACTGAGTGAGCAGAAGTCCTGTTACTGCAGAAGTCACTTTCATCTCTCATCTTCTTCTGCTTTAGTCGTAGAAATCCCCATGCGTGATCTTTGAAGCTGTGGTCAGGAAATCGTTGCTGGTTTTAGATAATCCAGATTCTGTCTGCGACCACAGACAAAACACCGCTTGGCAGCATCTGCTAACAAAACAAAATATACTGTTTCAAGCCATCTTTCTTAGCAAAGGAATATCATCCGGAGTGGGGACCCCACCCGATGTGTGCGTGTGTGGGCACAGCTCATGAACTGGACCCAGACAGTTGATCCTTTCTGCTTATTTGAAAAGCTACTGTGTCATGTTACTATTGGCCGCCACACAGGACAGAAGCGGGAGATTATATGCCAGTGGGACATGTATCAAAAAAAAGGAGAAATATGCTGAGATTTAACAAATTACCACCACATTAAACAGCAGGAGTCTTCACTTAATATATGTGTGTGTGTGTCTGACCCAGTTTTATGAGTGCCCTCATCTTGCCAAGTCATATTGTCTCATGGAGCGCATCAGATTACGTCAGTGAAGCGAGCAGAGGACACATCTGTTTGTCTTTACACGGACGTAACCCCACTTTAAAAGAGTTTTACTTGAGCTCACCCTGATTGTAAAACATCCTTTTTTTAAGCTGCATTGATCATGCTCATAAAAGATCCATCACGTTGTGGCGAGAATTTAATTGATTTATTAATCCGAAGCAAAGTATCTACATTACATTTCCCTTAAGGTCTCAAAGAATTATGGTCCCTGTTTAATCCACTGACCTGTAAATGTATCACCATCTAGAGGCCAAATTCTGTCAAGTCTGTTTTAAATTAAACATATTGATGATTCCATAGCAGGCCAGTAGATGGCGTGTTGGGTGCAAAATAAAATGTTTCTGACATGGCGACCGCTCAGGCTATAAGACATAGGGTATATGTGAATCACACTATAAATAGCTGTGGTCTCTGAGTGGATCCTTTTGAAGTTGAAGTCAAGGGCATCGTCAAATATCTGGAACTGCACTTCACAAGTGTGTGGTTTGTCTTTACGCAAAGATTTACTGTTGCTTAAGACAATCTTTTTGTAACGTGTTGCAGACAAGGAGTTTTACCACTTGTACTGTATTTTTAATCATAGTTGCACAGAAAAAATGTCCTTTTTCTCTTTTCCTTTTGTGAGTTTTCCTTTGTCCTCCATACAGAGAGATGTGTCACTTTCAAACATCCATAATCTGGAGAAAGACTGACCTCTCCAGCTACATTAATAGAAATGTATTATGTGCCGGGGGAAAAAACACACTTGCTGCCATTTTTTTGTGCGAGGGGGAGTATTTTTAACTTATGTTGCACAATAAAATACACAAATTAAACAAAACATATATAACTTCTCAATACAAAGTCTCACTGATACAGAAAACCACATGCCTATCACACACAAAAACATGATAATCATGTACATGTGTACCTATAATAACAACAATAATACAGTACAACAATAATACATGTAAAAATATACAGTATATATGTGATTTAGCTTGAAAATACAAGTTTTTCCACAACCTCTTTTTTCCTTTTACCTTTATGTGGTTCTTTTTTCCACCCTCCATGTCTCCTGTAATTTTCCCCCGCCCACATCTTTAATTTTAAGTTTAATTCTAGTCGATGCCAGACGTAGCATGTGACCTCATCTTCTCCTCAGTGCTCCGTGACTGAGAGGCAACCAGGTCGTGAAAGGGCACAGGGAGCAGAGATCACCGCAGGCTATGATGGACCTTCAGCTCAGTCACGTGTACCAGTGAAAATGGCGCCACTTTGTTTATGTTTCAGGGAGGCAATCTTTATGCCTCGTGTGACGGCCGACTGTGAGTCATCATTGACCCCAGCACCCGCTTCTGAGTAGCATTAGAGACGCTTAATGGATGCTAATCTGCATCATCTCACTGATGTGTGAAAGCAAACACACACACACATGCATGTATGTATGTGTAGTGCCAGACAAGCCTGCGGGGGCAGTGTTATGATCTGGGGTTTAAGCTCAGCGCACAAAACAAGGTTCAGGTGACAACCTAAATACTCTGAATCATCGAGGCTCATATATATAGTGGAAGAGTGTTTGAGGGAGCGTGAGATGATTATTTTCACACATGAATTGGCCACAACAGAGCTAAAGAAGAAAACACAAGACATTGACGAAGTGCACAGTGTATTTGCTTCAACGTGATGCCAAGAATTGTCTTTAATGTACTGTATGGGATGGGATTTCTTCACTGTGTGTGTGTGTGTGCATGCTCTCTCCTTTGGTCAAGGGAACTTAAACTGGGAAGTGGTCCAAGAAGAACTCGATCTCATATGAGCCAGATTGGCTGAGTTCACAGTGAAGTAAGAGAAAGTTTGTAATCACACACTGCACACTGGGGCATCTGGCGTGGCGACAGAAGCGTAGACAGATTGGACCTGATTTGAAAAAAGTAAAAAGAAAGGAGGAAAAAAAAAAAAACCTAAATACTTCCATCTGCCTCAAACTCTCACAGTATGAATCACCGCCTCAATGACCACAGCTACTGTAGCCTGCATACTGTATGAAGAGAGGACAAGGCGTAATAAGATGAGTCTTTCCACACACACAGAGGCCACTGCACTGACTTTGATTCATTTGGACAGTCTAAACAAAGCATTATCCCTAATCCATAACCACAATTCAAATTTTAGCCATAAACGTTGCCAGTTCCTCACAAATGAGGTTCTCCCTCATTAGGACCAGGTTTTGGTCTCCATGGTCCTGACGAGGTCAGTGTTTATGCCAGAAAAGGTATTAAACAGTTAACAAGTACACACACGCACACAGATAAACACAGCAAGAGTCCAAAACAATTAAATGTGGAAAAAACTAATTACATCCATGTGCGCTGTGCTTTTCCTCCTCCTCCTCCTCCTCCTCCTCCTCCTCCACTAAAGGTGCTTTCAGAAGCAAAGCTGAAAATGCAAGTACTGTCTGTGAGCCTGCTCATAATGAATACTTTAGAATAAGTCTCGTTCCCAAAGGTTGCATAGTTGTTGAAGATTTAGTATGCATGGAGGCTGGAATTCCTGTCATTCCATGTTTATTACAGATTTCTTTTGTCCCCTGGGAAGAACTTTGGCTTTCGCTGTCCACGGTCATTTAAATAACTGTCCATGTCTCCTCTCTCCTTTTGTCTCTGTCTTGCTCTTTGTCCTTTGCTAGTGCATCAGAACAGGCTGTGGTTTAAAGGTTTTCTTCCTTGCAGCTCGTTTACCTTATCAGCGATGTTTCATTTCTTTCCTCCATGTCTTTTTCTTTTTAATTTAAACATTTAATCCAAGTCTGATACAAACTGATTACTGTTGGTTTGATTTATTATTTATTATTTATCTGCCTCCTGGCCGAACCTCCGCACTTATTGCGTAGGCATGAGCGTGGTATTAATTTTTCCGTCTAAGTCTTGGCAAAGAGGTGACTCAGTGTGTTCCTCAAAATGTTGGAACTATTCCTTGCAGATGCAGGTTTTCTGTTTTGCCCTGAGCAAAGAGAAAAAAAAAAACTCAACTCTTTCACAGAGAACGATGCTCTGCTTTAGTTTTACTGACCTGGACTGACTCATACACAACATGCCAAAGAAATGACACACACACACACAGGTTTGTGCAGCTATTCTGCACATACTGCATATACTCCCATTTATTTGGGCAACCTAACCAAAGCCTTATCCCTAACCTCAACCACAACTAGTTAATGCCTAATCCTAATCCCTCACTATAATACAATTTAACCAGTTCCAGTTGGTTTTGCTCTCCACGAGAGCTACTGGTCCTGATAAGGTCAGTGTTTCTGCCAGAAACTGTCCTATGAGGTAAGAGGTAATAAATGCACACACACACAGACACATAGCGTCCCACAGTAAGGAGATCACATCAGTTCTTTTGTCAGTGTTCCAGTGAGCTAAATCCTGTAAGCCAGCCGTCCTCTGTCTCTCAACTCCCTCACTCTCTCACACAGACTGCTGACTCATGCTTTGTGCTTCTCCCTCTCTCCCCCTCAGTATCTCTCCCTCCTCGTGAATACATGGAGCAATCCTTTGCTCAACTCCACTTCTTTACTTACGGAGCCATTTCTCAGGATTTTGAATAATTCAGTTGCATTTCTTCGTCTCATGACCTCTGCGTGGGTGTGTGTGTGGGCTCATTATGCTTGCATAGACAATATTATTGTATGTGTGCGTTGTTAAGTTTTTGGAGTGTGTGTGTGTGTAGTCTTTATCACTCCTCCTGCCTGTAATTGTCTCACACTGAGAGAAATGCCTGTTGTGTTATGGAGAATAATTTAGGTTTATGTTCGGTTGTGCTTAGTTGGCCTCATTGTTTTTGTGGGTTTTTCATTTGCAGTATACTTTTAACAGCTGTTTGACAGACATCGCCAAGAATGTTACTGGTATTATGCTCCTATTTTTATTTATTCAGCACCTTAAAGCACCTATGTTGCTTTTCCACTAGTACGACTCTACTTGCCTCGGCACGGCAATGCCGAACTGTAGTTGGATTAGATTAGATTAGATGTCAGTTAAATGACTTTATATTCCTGAAAATGTGGGTTAATCTTCAACATTCAGCAAGGAAATGTCTAAAATCTCATCATTTAACAGGAGTCTGGTGTATTTAGCGACTGCACTGCTGAAAGCCTGCCGCTGTATTTCAGTTCAGTCATGCATCGAAAATAACTGCTGTTTCATGCAGCCGTGCAGTGATGACCCCGCCCACGTTGAGGAGGAACTATATTGTTATGGACAACCAACCAAACCGTGTAGAGTCGAGCCATGCCGAGCCGAGGCGGTACTATGTAGTGGAAAAGCACCAATGCCTGAGATATGGACACTCACCTGCTTAATAAAGCAGATTTAAGTCACTTAGGTAAATGCAGAAGAATCTTGTCTGGTATGTGAAGGCCACCATATTTCCCTGACATGCCTGGGAAGAGGGGGGAATGAATGTGTACATTCACATGTACACATTTAGCAAACGCTTTTATCCAAAGTGACTTACAAAAGAGGAATAAGCTGAATAGAATAGAATAGAAAAAGAAATCCACCAGATAGAGGGTCAGAGTGCAGAAGTGGAGGGGGTAAGGTAAGTGCTAGGACAGAAGATGCTCTTGGAAGAGCTGGGTTTTCAAGACCTTCTTGAAGATAAACAGGGACGCCCCTGTTCTGGTAGCACTCGGGAGGTTATTCCACCAGCGTTGAACGTCACACGAAAAGAGTCTGGATTGTCTCGTGCGGAATGTTGGCACCACCAGAAGACAATTCTTTGATGAACGGAGTAGTCGAGGGGTAACAAAAGTCTTTATGAGAGCATGTAAGTAGGTAGGAGCAGACCCATGGAGCACTTGAAGACCAGGGGCGCCACCACTGGACCATTTGTTAAAATCTATGTGGAACGTCGTGGCAAATAAATTTGTGCAGGCTTCCATGACTGACTATATTTTGACTGTATTTTCACAATTAATAATTATCCCTGTGATGCTGGAAAAAGGAAAGTGAAACAGCAAAGATGACTGAATATTCATATTATTATTATTGGTACTTTTGGCAGTGAGTGTCACTCAGGTTAGCCATTCTGTTTATATTATTATCATTTCATCACTATGTGCTTGTGTACAGTCTTTCCTCTGTCAGGCTCCTATAGTGTTAGCACGTGACTGAGAGAGAGAGAGAGAGAGAGAGAGGCAGGCTGGTAAAGGGAGAGTGACAGAGAGTATGGATGAAAGTGAGGATACAGTATGTGTGTGCACCAACATGTGAGTGTCGGTGTGAGTTAGCGTTTCTATGCAGAGACCTATTTATACACCAGGACTCCCACGCTCCAGAAACACACACCCATGACAATTCTTTGTACTCTTCCTCTTCCTCACATCGTCTTCCTTTATTTCCATATAGCTCTCATTCCCCTTTTCATCACTGTCACTATCACTGTTGCCCAGGTATTAGGGAGCATTACCATCACCTTAACAAAATGCTTTGAAAAGACAGATCAGGATCACTGCTGCCAACATTTCCTTTCCATTACTCAGTAGTAGTCGAGAACTGCACCAATTGGGTGAAAAGTGTTTTGTGTCAAAAATAAACAACATTTTCCTTCTAGGAATGGACTTACCTTAGGTAATGAGAGAGCTCCATGTTGTGTAGCCTGCTGTGGGAACTTCGGTGTTACATAATGGCACATATACATATATATATATATATATATATACACAAAACGTACAGTACATAAAGAGTCATGCAGCCAGGAGCATGAACATGAAGTCACAGGCTTGCAGTGACTCCCTAAGTGCTTCTGCCATCAGTTTTCTCTTGCTTGCATAATATCCTCTCCAGCTGGGGAACCCGGAGAAAACACGTGGCCATTAAAAGGGTTCCTTCTAGCTAAAGGGTGATTTCTTATTCCCTCGCTTCCTCTTTTTCTACTCCCCTTTTTCTTCCACAGCAATAGAGCCATCAAATGAACCTGCTCAGATGACAGTTCCACTAAAGAGAGTAAGATAACGAACAAAAAAATACCAGCATAAATTATGTGTTATTGCATTTATGGCCAACGTGATGCGATAAGAACCAGTTGGAGGGTAAAAGCAATACAGTCCTCCTTTGTGCCCAGAGATTAACATACAGTATATACACTACATACTGAGGGAAAATCTACCCTTAATCTGGGTGACGGGTGAGTTGTCTTTTAACTTGAAGGTTGAGGATTCAATTCCCGTCTCTCTAGTCTACATGCCTTGGGCAAGACACTTAACCCTACGTTGTTCCTAAGCAGCGTGTAAATGGGTATGAAAGATGTGCTGCACGTGTATGCATGTGTGAGTGGGTGTGTAGTGTGAGTAAAACCAGCTTTGAGTGGCCATCAAGACCAGGAAAGGGCTAAATAAATACAGAACCACATATTTAGGTGGAAAAAAATGGTTTAAATGTCTGGTAAAACTGTACATGTGTTGAGTGTGGGCTTTCATTTGGACCCAAAAGTGAACACACAACTCGGATGAAATTTGATTATTAGGTACATTTTAAATGTAATAAAATATAATATAATATAATATTAAAAAATGGGTTGAACAGCGAATGGCAGGCAGGTAAGTGGCTGTGGCAGGAGTTGAAGTGGACCAGGTGGCTGGATCTCCATGGTGACATGGACTGAGGAGACTTATAGGCACAGGAGAAAAAGCAAAAACACTGGGGAGTAATACAATACTGAGCAGCTGAACGCGCGACCACAACTGAGCTGGCTGAACAATCTGGCGACGAGTGCAGGAAGAGCCGAGGTCTTTGTAGTGCCAGGTGATTGGAGATGATTGGACCCAGGTGTGGAGATTAATCAGGCCAGGTGAGGAGCAGCCACACACTCAGAGGGGGGAGGGGAGAAATGGAGAAACAAAAAACCCTGGAGTCACTTTGCTGTGACATACTGGAAGAGGTGAAACAATCACTCCATTAATCGATCACTAAATTAATCGTCAACAATTTTGATTACTCGGTTTGAAGCTTTTTTCATTATTAAGACAGGATTTCTGATTGTTTCAGCTTCTTAAATGCAAATATATTCTTCATTTCTTTGCTCCTTGTATCAAAGAAATCATTCAAAGTGAATCATTTTGGTTGGTGGACAATACAAGACTTTTGGAGAACATCATCATTTCCAGGTTTTTTAACGTTTTATGACATTTTATGGACCAAACGATTACTCGATTAACCGTGAAAATATGCAGCTCTATGTGACATACATCACACTAACAATGTGGTGATGGCAAGGTAATCATTTTAGGATATTACGGGAATACAATCTCATTTCTACATATACAAAAATTTTTTTACTTTTCATATTCTCATTACAATGCTCTTACCTGGATATTACTGTGGAAATAAGATGATATAACTGTAATATTATCACTTGTTTTGTTTTTTTACCACATTTTTGTTATTCAAGCTGTCTTTACGTGAATGGGTGAATAGCAAAAGCAGTTTTAAGTGGTCATCGAGACTAGAAAAGTGCAACATATATAAAACAAAAACATGATGTTTCCCAAAACCGATCAAAGTAAATTTTGTCCATAAAGCGAATAAAAAATAAGGATATTCTGCGATTAGGGCTGGCAGACACGCGGAAGGAAAATAATATCATCTTGTCCCTTCAGTGTTTCATACATACGTGACCATTATTTTGCACAGAAGCACAGCTTCTTATCATAATGAAAAACAACACTTCTGGATCTTCTGATCTGGAGGCAAAAGGCTAAATACACTTATTTCCGTTTGATTCTCTTTGATTTCTATGCATTTTAAATCTTCTATACAAACATATCATGGCTGCAACACATATCATTTTCCACCTTTTTGTTGTGGTTTGCTAAATAATAGTTTAGAAGGTGCCCTGAAATAACGTGACACACGACTGTAGCTGCTGGAATGTCCGTGTCTGTCTTTTATTGTCACCCTTCTGTCCCGTCCTTCCTTGCTGTTAATCCACTTACTTTCCTTTCAGCCTGGTGTTCCATTCTTCCTCTTACTCTGTCCCACACCCTTTTCTCCTTCAGACCTGCGTCGATAACTAACACAGCGTGAGTATGATTTGTTTTAAGCAGCGTATACTGAAAGAAACATGCCCAGCTAAATGGTTTCTTTCAGGCTTTTAAAGGGAGGTAAAACATAAATTAGTACTGAAAAGACATGAAGTTCAAAGAGCAAGGAAGCCACGGGAAATTTAGTGTTGCTATGGAGACACGTGTGTGTTGTTGTATGTGTAGCTTTGCAAAGACCAAAAAAAACCATAGGGAGTGAAGACATTTTGGGAAAGTGAGGACATTTTAACTGGTTAACAGGGCTTTTTCTGGGTTAAGACCTTTCGGGTTAGGCATTGTGATGGTTAAGGTTAGGGTAAGGGTTAGCCCTCACTACGAATGCTGCACAAACGTGTGTGTGTGTGTGTGTATGTGTGTTTATCATGCAGTATGTGTTTTCAAATGAGCATACAGGACATTATCAAAAACTGTCACTATTCATATGCCACTTCATTCACAATGTGTAGTTTTGAATGCATGCTATATTTTATTCTAGTAAAACTACATGTTTTACTCTGTGTATCCGTGTATATTTTTCTATATCTTCTGCGCATATTTGCTGGAAATATGTGTTAAATATTTAAAAAATCTCCAAGCTAAACCCATGCTAAACTTTTTTAAAGCACATGGAGCTTAACTCATCTTTTAGGAGAAGAGTGAAGTTTGTGTGCAGACAGCATGACTCTGACATGCCCGTCTCTGATGTGAACCCCCTGCTTGCATGAATATTGTTCAAGCATCACATGAGCCAACTGTCGGCTGCACGTGCAGGGCGCACGGCATTGCCAACGAGGGAGGAGGCGCTGGATAGTGCGCATGATCCAGAGTAAACAGCGAAAGAGAGAGAGTGTGTGTATATGAGAACATTTAATCATCATTTCACAGCTTTTCCTTTAGGATTGACCAGCAAAGGACAGTTTGTGCAACATTGAGACGAGTGGGTTTTACAGTAGCTCATGCCACTGACAGGCGCTGACGGGCAGGAAGGTTTGTTTTGGTGTTTCAGCACTGGACAGCTCTCCCCGCGTGTCTTCTACACCCAAGCACGTGCACTGGGAAATCAACACCTTTTAGCAGCCGGTGGGGGTGCACGAGCAGGACGCGCATGGCAGACTCTCCACATCATCATCATCATCATCCTCCACACAACTGCTGCTGAAGTCTCGAGAGATGAGCATACCGGAGTTCCTGCTGGAAGTGTCCATCGTGGTGATAGCTGTAGTCTCGCTGGTGACGAATTTGTCAGTGCTGCTATGTTTCACCCAGAGCGCAGACTTAAGATCGCACGTGCCGGGACTCTTCATCCTGAACCTCTGCTTCTCCAACATCCTCCTCGCCATCATCAACATGCCCTCCACTTTCCTCGGCGTGGCCCAAAGCACAAAGCCCTTCGGGCACTTGTTCTGTCAGGCTGCCAGTTTCGCAGAGACTTTCCTCACCACTAATGCCATGCTGAGCATGGCCGCGCTGGGCATGGACAGGTGGATCGCGGTGGTGTTCCCCCTCAGTTACTCCAGCAAGATGCGCTACAGAGACGCACTTCTGATCGTGGCGTACTCGTGGCTGCACTCGCTCACTTTTTCTGTCACGCAGCTGCTGATGGACTGGGGAGGATACAGCCACACTTATGCCTCCTGCACTGTCCACCTGGACGGGGAGGAGAGGTCACAGGTGGCCGCCTATGCGACCTTCACGGTGCTGTTCCACCTCGGCAGTTTTGCGCTCTGCCTGTTCGTGCTGTGCTTCGCTTACCTGAAAGTTCTCAGAGTGGCCAGGTCCCACTGCAAGAGGATAGATGTCATCACGGTGCAGACTCTGCTTCTGCTGGTTGACATCCAGCCCAGGTAAAGTACAGTATACTGGTCTGGAGATGACACAGGCTCTGCAGTATGGGGGGGGGGCTCAAGTGAAAAAAGAGCACTCCTTCATAATTATTTATTGAGGAAAAAAGCAGAAACAGTGGCAAATCTTGTGCATAGTTAAATTATATTATAATAATAATATAATATAATATATAATAATAATATTATATACTTTTAATGCAGGATTGATGCAATGGGTCACATGAAAATTGAATATAAAGTTAGTCTTGCCTGGTTAAGAGAGCAAAAGCCTGCATCTATGCACGTCCATGCTGAGGGGTAGAGCTTTTATGTTGCATTGGAAGTTTGACTGAGGACATTTTAACACTTTCAGAACCATATACTTTATTCTCACTTTGACATATGCTTGGGAGTTATAGCCTGCAAATGAATTACCCTTCTAAGGATCAGTAAATGTAGTAGTAAAAAAACAAAAATTGTCCCAATGCACTTTACATGCAGGCTGAGACCTTACAGTTCATACACTGAACACGCATTCAAACATGTTTGGTTAAATCAGTCAATAATAGCAATACATTTTATGTTTTGGTTCAATAGAGAAAGAATACAAATGCTTAACTTATAGACAAATTACTGGATGAACTGTATCCTTGTGAAATAAAGTCAGCATAGTCCCAAACCAAATCTAACAGCTTCTTTTTATATCTACGTAATAAAGTTTTTTATGGAATATGCTCATATCTGCAGATTTTTGTCTTGCCACTTATCTAAATGAGCTGTTTGTTGACTGTGTATGAGACATGAATAATTATCTATCATCATCATCTCTCTCTGTGTGTGTGTGTTAGTGTGAAGGACAGATGTCTGGCACAGCAGAAGAAGCGGAGGCAGCGTGCTACTAAAAAGATTTGCATCTTCATCGGCTCCTTCATCCTCTGCTTTTCACCCTATGTCATAACAAGGTAACACACATGGCCCATATTTTCGATTAATTAATTGCATAACAGGGTGCATAATAACAGGGTACAGTCACTTTTCGGCAGGACCTGCCAAAAATCGACTGCACCCTATAACTCTAGATTGGCAGGGCTTACATTCTCTATCTTTTCAGCATGAGCAGTAGAGGATACCAGGTGCATGTACAGTGAATTTGGTCAATATCGCTCCTTGCAATAAAGAGTTACAGGGTGCAGTCACTTTTCGGCAGGACCTGCCAAAATATGTGCACCATTCTTTCTTGAAGTTGTGTTTTTTTGGCAGATTTATGCAGATTTTTCTGAGATAAAGTTTGTAGAAGTTCATTGAACCATATAAAATCTCATATAAGTGATTATGAAGACACTGGATTCTTTTTTATTTCTTTTTTATTTTTTATTATCTTTACAGTATGCACAACACACATGACCCACAATTCTAAAAACTAAAAAAACAGATCAAATTAAATCTACCAAACAACTTCAACCATTCTAAAATAAAAAGGTGTTTAATCCAAATAAACCTAAATAAATCATACATAAATGTAATGTCCATAACTTGGACAACACTGGACAAATACACAAAAAGGGACACAGCCACAACACAAATGTTAAACGGTTAACGTCTGTAATGGGTTTCCTGTTGAACTGTGTTTCTTTATGGAACATGATTAAGGTCTGTTTGTGTTCCTGGTGCAGGTTGTTGGAGTTGTTGCCGTCCATACACATCCCGCGGTACGTAGGCATTGCCACCAAATGTCTGTCCTACGCCAAGTCTTCCACTGACCCCTTTGTGTACTGTTTGCTGCGGCTGCAGTACAGGAAGGTCCTGGTCAGCGTGATAAACCGTCTTCTGGGGAAGGCTCATTACTCGCTGTCTGCCTACAGCACAAGCAGCATGTTGGACACCACAGATGACAAATACATCACCAGGATAACTTGAGTTTGGTGTGTTGTAGCTTTTTTTGGGTAACAATTCAATGCCTGCATGGTTTTCTGCAGCAGGTTTCAATGGTTACAGCAGCTTTGAAAAGCTGCTGCACTTTGGATGGAGAGAGGGCAGTGCCTTGCTCAAGGGCACTTTAACTGAGGGCTGGACCATTGGACTGTTGTTGTCCACTGGGAGAAGTGAATGCTCGATGAGACGTCACCAGTCTGTGATGGTTGTCAAAGGCCCTTCACAGACAGATGTTTCCACAGGGCTCATCAGGTTGGCCAAGGGAACACTGCACCATATGTTTGCTATTACCATCAGTGTCAATGTTTTGAGTTTTCTTGAACTTGTCCTCATGTTTCAGTGAACAGCTGGACAAATTTTTGATCTACTGACTGTTTTGAATCTAATATTAATGCTTGTGCCATTGTTTAACACAAAACGTATATAAAAAATAGAATGGTGTGAGGATGTGAAGACGAAAACACAAAGTAAATAATAAACTTCACTGCCACAGACACACTATGACACTGTTATATGAGTTCATCATTTCTGGGCATACAGTGATACTGTTGTATGTGATTAACCCTTAGTGCTCACACGGCACAGATCTGTGCCGCACGTTCACTCTTGGTAAATTGCCGCGGGAAAAATACACAACTCCTTATAAGGACATCCTGGGGTGTGTGTTTATAGGTCATATCTTCAGGTAATTTGTTGTTGAGTTAAAGTTATGATTACTTTTATATCACATAAAAAAAATAATAAAGTCAAAAA
Organism: Solea senegalensis; assembly: GCF_019176455.1. NCBI lineage: Eukaryota > Metazoa > Chordata > Actinopteri > Pleuronectiformes > Soleidae > Solea > Solea senegalensis. The sequence goes on from NC_058026.1 coordinate 17,995,067, forward strand.
AATAGAACATTCTTCTTTTATGTTTGTTCATAAAAACAAGCCAAGTGAACTGAGGACCATTTCCAAAATTTCATATTTCAATCCAATTTTTGAGTATTTTTGCTCAGGTGTGTTTATATAGTTGGTGAAAATGAAAAAAAAAGAAGAAATCATCAGATTGTCTACAGGTTGTGCTGAAAGGATATAAGACACTTTATATTGCACATTCTTATAGCCTCTGAAAGCCTTTCTTTACAGAGGCCACCATTCTGTTTCTGGACTTACATGAGTTAAGTTGAAGATGTTTCACCTCCCATCCAAGAAAATGTTTGAAGCAAAAACTCACTACACAAATGAAAACAACCAACATCCTTTCTACCAAGGTTCAGTCTGCACTCTTGTACACTTGACCTTTAAGGGCCCATACACAGGACAAACCACAAAGGGTCTGTATCAGCTTTTTATCCACGTGGAACTGGTGTTTTGGGATCCCAACATTCCAGAGTGTTTTCATGTGTTCAACCAATCGGCAGCTTTGGGAACATGGTGATGTCACAGCTCTTTCTCTCTAAACCTTAACCCCATGAGGTATCGCCTCACAACAACAAAAACAATTGCAGATTACGCTGTATATGCATGCTGCACATCCTCTTATACGTTTTTGGCGTATTTGTGTGGCAGTGTTACAGCGCCACATACAGGCCTGGCGTAATACTACAGCTTTACAATCGTTTGAAGGGTTTCGTGTGTATGAGGACATTCCTTGAAACAATGCTGTGTTTTACGGAACAAGGGAAAAAAGATAATTTTTTCTGAGTGGATACGTGTTGGGTGTGCATGGACAATATGCGCAAACTGAATTTCCGCCACACCGATAGAGTATTAAGCCCCGCTTCGAACTGGAACTTTTCTTTCACCTAATAGCTCACTGTCATGGATGGAGCTGGTCTAGCTCCAGTCAGTCAAATGGAATGGATTGGGTCAGTTATTTTGGTACAATCCCTAATGGAGACACAATTAATTAGGTATCCGAACCAAACCAGTCCAACGGCTTCAATCATCTGCTGACTCTTCAGATTCATCTTGTGACCCCCTGTGAGGTCCCGCACCCTATGTTTGGAACCACCGCCACAGGCATAATAACCTACCTGCAAAAGTCTAATGATAGATGATTGTAGAGTGTGGAAGAAGAGGTTTGATGACACACTAATGGAGCACACAACTATTCTTACATGTAATTGTTGAACAGAGCGCGCAGCCCCTTCACGTCAAACAATACAGACATGAACTCCTGTCGCTCCCACCCCCATAGGCCACGTTTCTTACTCGTGGAGCACACACACGCGGAGTTACGTGCAGTGAAATATGATCGTCTCTCGCTCGTAATAACGCAGCAGTGTGCCACAGTTCTGACGTGCCGCACTTCTGCTTTTCGGGTCAGGGATGCTCCACACAGACAAAGGCAGGAAGTGTCTGTAATGTAGGTGGTAATTATCATTTAAGCAGGACAACGGAAAACTTGCAGTTTTTTTCCAAAGCTTCAATCCCCCCCCCACACACACGCGCGCGCACAGACAGTGCCACATCACAAGCCGCCGTTTTCAAGAAGCTTTCTGCGCCGCAACATGCATTCAGGAGTTTTGGTGCTGTTTCTCTCCTTGGCGAAGAGTTGCTGGTGCGCCCCGCAGCAGCAGAGCTGTGATCCTGCAGACGAGCGTTTGGGTAAGGTCACTTCGGTTTTAAACAAAAAGTAGGATTTTCTTTTCCTGTAAAGATTTAAATGTTATGACGTATCATGACTGACATGTGATTAAATGTGTAAAAACTGACATTAATTAGGGTCGCGTTACATTTATGCCGAGTGAGTGTCTCAATTATGACTTTCCTGGCCTGTGTCAGTTTATTGTAGGTGAAATAAAATGTGTTTATTCAAACGCAAACAAATGCCTCATACAGACATGCTCAATGCACCAAAACAAAACGTGATGTGCTGGCTGATTGATCATGCGTAACACAAGTTAAAGCAAACAGAGCCCTTGCTTGCGCAACCGTGACTGCACAAACACGCACCCAAACGCACCCCCCTCCACCCCGAAACGTTCACAGTGAGAGTATGCAGAGGTATGAATGCTCTCATACGTTGTCAGTGTTGCAGACACTTTGTCACCTGATGTTTTTTTTAAACACACATCACATCAGTCTTGAGATTAACAGTTTAAATGAGGAGTTCAGGGATGTGTGGAACCCATGCTTTTGGTGATGTCGCCTCCTAGCGTTTTATTTGTGTCTCACTAGAGTTTTCTCGGCTTTACTTTCACAGGAAGATGCACTAACACCGATGTGAATGGATATGGAGAAAGACGTAGGTGGAATCATCCCTCCCCCCCCTTAACATTTCACCCAGAAATAAATGGGAAAAAAGTACAGATGTCACATTTCAAAGTATAAAAACAAAAGTGATTACAGCTGTATAAAATATTACACGAGTGCTTGGCTGTGCTTTGTGCTTGGGTGAATTTTCAGACCCTGACCTGGTCCTCGGGGTTGTAAAAACAGTCTGAAATACCAAGTGCAAGATGAAACAGGCCTGCTCTTCAGATATTCAGTGTGAAGGGAAAGACAGCTGCAGCGCCTGAGCTGAGTCTGCAGGGCAGCAGAATTTATGCAGCATCAAATATCCCTCAGTTTTGTAGTAGATAATAACATTTCTACCATTACTCAGCACTGTAGCCCTTAAATAAATGTAGCTGTTTTCTTTTTAAACAACATGGCTTTAGATCTTTTGACTCAGCAGGATCTAAAATATGTGTGTACAGTATAAACACTATCAGTAATTATTGTAATATAGTTTTGTTCAATAGTAATATGACAAAAGTTCAGTACATACTCACCATATAGGTACACATGTGCCAGGACTGGCAGTTTCTGAAAAACTCAGACCAGCCCTTTATCAATGTGCTGCATTCAAAGTCAATCAAGTCCCTTTTCTGATCAGTTTGAACTTCGGCAGGTTGTCTTGACCATGTCTCCATGTCTAAATGCACCATGTGATTGGCTAATTAGATACTTGTGTTAACAAGCAGTTGGACAGGTGTACCTAATGAAGTGGCCAGTGAGTGTATATTACATTTTATGTATTGTAAAAACACCCTGAGATAAAACACATATAAGACTCTTGAGTGATTAACCAACAATAATTATATTATTCATTCATATATTATGATAATTGGCAATATCATCCAGCCTTAAATGTACGGTTAGTAAAATGCTCACTGTACATTTGCTCTGTAAAGCTGATCTGGCTCGATATATTGTAAATATATAAGGCTATTTCTTGTTAGATTAAGGAAAAACACCAATTCAAACAATCAGGTGACTGTGCAAATTAAAATTATTTCACCTAAATTTTACACACTGCACCTTTATTGTATGTAAACCTTTCCAAAGGCTTCCCATATCTACTTTCCTCCTACAGCTACCTGTACGGAGCTCAACCTGGGTTACTGCAATGATATGGAATACTCGAGGTAAGTCAGAGTGGCTGGTCCTAATAAAGATGGCAGTGTCATTTTAAGCCGTTGTAGTTACTATTTTTGATCTACTTATATATTTTTTAAATCCTGCTGCTCCAGAACCATATTCCCAAACATCCTGGGCCACCGCAGTCGCGTGGAGGCTGAATCAGGAGCTGAGTATCTCCTCCTCAGTGTCATTCACGGCCTGCTCAATGGTGAGTGCACCCCTGAGATACGTCTCGTAGGTTGCTCGGTGCTTGCCTCACCGTGCCAGAACAACAAGATGATCAAACCATGCCGCAGCACGTGCGAGGCATTGAGGAAGGACTGTATTCATGCCTTTGAGGCCATTGAAATGGCCTGGCCCTATTTCCTTGACTGTGACCGCTTCTTTGCCAGTGAACAAGAGGGCTGCTTTGACCCACTGGCTGGGATGAGAGGTAAAACTCACACTTGTCTTTTGTGCTGCTATCACCAGTCCACATCTTGTGCACTGTAAAACAAACAAATAATACTCCTCCAAAACCCCTGGTATGCCTTCTCCAGCCAGACAAGAGGTAGCAATGTCCAGCCTCTCTCCTGAAGAACCCAGCACCATCATCCAGTTCACCTACACCTCCAACACCCAGATGTACAGCTTACTGAAGAGAACAGCAGCCAAGTGTTCCCATATCTCTCACGTCTACAGTATCGGACGCAGCACCGAGGGCAGAGATTTGCTGGTTATTGAGTTCACCAACAATCCTGGAAGGCACGAGCTACGTGAGTTTAAAACTGTAGCGTAACATTGTGGTCACATTATTCTTACAATGCTGCTGTGCAATTGATGCGAACAAGACACTGATGCTTCATCCCTCTTTAGTATCAGTATCATAGTGACATCTAATGGTGAGACTGTAGATTGGGTCTCCCCTCTCTTTCTCAAGCACATCAGAGAACTATGGTGAACTTCACATACTAGAAAGGATGCCATTCTCCTTTGTTTGCTTAATAAGCTTCAACTTCAAAAAGCAAAACGCATGCTCTGGTTGGTTTGTTCATTCAGGCTTCTGTAAAAACATGGTAATGTAACAGCCCCTGCAAAGTACATATAAAATACCTACTTCAAGGTATATTTAAGTGATTATGCACTTATGCAAACATACTGTAGGTTTTCCAATAAAACCCATCCGGAATCCGGAGTTTATGGCTGACGTGCGTTCCCGGAAAAGTGTCCTTCACGATAGCTCATATTTTTAGATGTATTCGATAAAAATCACAAAAGGAAAAGTGTACATACATCCACAGATCGACTCTTAACACGTCTGAACACGGTCAGAAAACCGCAAACTCCTCTCACTCTCAAGCCATCCCACACCTTTAGTGAACTTACTTAAAGATTCCCTTAAAGCTACAGGTGACAGACAGACACACGCACAGAGCCTCTAAAAACAATATTCACTCCCACTCCATGAAGTAACAAATTGTAACATTTTAAATGAATTACCAATGCTTGCAACAAATATAGTTCAAATACTAATTAAATAATAATTAGGATTTAACGTAACACTTTTAAACGTGGTTAAATCATCAAAACTAATATTTATCCAAAACTGAAACTACTATGAAATACATAAATTATTCATATGGCACCTACTATTAAATTTCTGCCAATAAACCCTGCTAAAGTTCACACATTGGACCTTTAACAGGTGCTTGTTCACAAACTGAAAACTATAAAGATACAAACAGTGAGAGAAACCAAAACAATATGCTGAAAGACCTTATACAGTTGTATTATACTTTTTTGTGAATCCCCTTTGTTTTCTCAAGTCAACTGTGTTTAAAGTTGTGTATTATGTATTGTTTATTTGACTGAGATTAATGTGATGTTTGCTTCTGAACTGCAGTGGAGCCAGAGATCAAGATAGTGGGCAACATGCATGGCAACGAGGTGCTGGGCCGCCAGCTGCTCATCTACCTGGCTCAGTATCTGTGTTCAGAGTATACTCTGGGTAACCAGCGAATCCAGACCCTCATCAACACAACCCGCATCCACCTTCTGGCCTCCATGAACCCTGATGGCTATGAGCTGGCCGCCGCAGAGGTAGAGGATAGCAATGACCCGGAGCTCAGCAACCAGGAAGTAAATGTTGTTAACTATCAAAAGACAAACCGCCATTATCCGTGTCCATTTCTGTCTCTCTTTGGTTCCATGAGCTTGACATAAAGGAGGTGGAGGACTGAGGTGGAAGTGTAAGGTGATACTGTGAACATAGAGGCTGCTGATTTTGAAATATCAATATAAAATATAATACACAGGCTCAGGCTGTAGTCCATGCCCTTAATGGCAGATGATTAATCATCTTAACCTTTATTGTGGTGTAAGTTGTCAGTAATAAATTAATGGTTGTGAAAAAGCTGCTCAATCACCAGTTACTACTATGTTTAAGTCCTGCTGCAGGCTTCATAGTGGATGTGAGACATTTACAGTTAGTGCGCTCCAGCCCTCCACCTCCTCACTATCTCTCTGTCCATGTCCAAGTTCTCCCACTTCCAGATAAAGTCACTAGTTGGTGACATCAACATAAGCAGAAATAACATATCCAAAAACCATTTCTAATTTGAGTCAACCCCAGTTAAAATTCTGTGATTCGTTTTTATACTTTAGCTGAAAGTGGGAAAACTGCACGCTTCACTTCCTTGTTCTTGTAGTAGACTCAACACTGTCTATGCTGCTGTATGTTATATTGATTATACTATATATTATCCTGTACATATACAGCAGTATATTAATAACACACCTTTTGGTCAGAAATGTTGTGTATGAACTCACAAACACCTCAGGCAGGGATTCAGACGAATAAGTGACAAAGGCGAGGGACGAAGAAGAATAAGGTAGTAATGCAATATTACAGATGCCAAATGCATGTAAAACACCAAGAGCAAACAAACCAACACGTCAGGCCTCATCGATAAGACTCTGCATGCTGCGTACTGATGATGGGTTTGCATGACATTTGAACAAAAAAAAAAAAGGACTGTTAAAGCTATGGAAAATCCCAAATTTAAACTGTTCAAAATACTGGCACATGCAGCAACATTAAAAAAAAAAGACTGGCTGAAAAGAATGGCACCTGCATGATTACAGTACATGACTGAAACATTAATAAATGTGTGCAGCATGCTGTACCTTTTATTAATGTGTGCATGTGTTATAGTATAGTAACTGTATACGGCAACATGTACGTATAATGTACATAACACTAGCTGTTTATCTTTCTGATTGGATTGGATAAAAAAAAAAATGTTCTGCTGCTGCTCACCTATAATTCTAATGAGTAATTGATTCCTTCTTTTTCTCATGGTGGATACACGGTCTTGTCTACATGTTAACAATATTAACATAGACGTTCCTGCTCGTGTTACAGACTAATGTTCATATTTTTCAACATTTTCTTCACATAATCTACTAATGACGGCACATCGTTCATCACCGTGATTACCGTCACTCTCTAACACTCCTGGATGTCTAAACCTAACTGTCTCAGGGTCACTTGCTGAACAGTTGGACCAATGGACGAGCCAACGCTCAGAACCTTGACCTGAACCGCAATTTTCCAGACCTGACCTCTGGTTTCTACCGGAATCGCCGCAGTAGGTTTTACCGCATTGACCACATTCCGATTCCTGACGCCTATTGGTTTGGAAAGGTAAACGGGTGTTTTGTCATTTTTTATTAATGACAACTTATGGAAAGATATCTGCATTAGATACAGTGTGCCAGCTTGGATCCTGAAATGATCAATTTCTACCTTTGGGCTATAGGTGGCACCAGAGACCTACGCAGTGATGAAGTGGATCAGATCGCTGCCCTTCGTTCAGTCTGCCAGCCTCCACGGAGGAGAGCTGGTGGTCTCGTATCCCTTCGACTTCTCTAGACACCCCCAAGAGGAGAGGATGTTCTCACCAACTCCAGATGAGCAGGTATGGAGGGAGGTCAGATGGACAAAAAGTTGACTTAAACAGTGCACGCGTATTAAAATATTCACTGTCTCGAGGGCTGGATGAAATGGCCAAAAACATTACTGTGATTAAAAACATTTAACATCAGTCCATAGCGAAAATGATTGTGAATAAATATCCAATAATTAAAGGTGACATTTATGAAGGAAAGATTTTGCTCTTAAATGAAAGTTGAAGAAACCAATATATATACAATATGATTGTTTTATATTAGATTTTGTATTATATGTTGACATTGAAGACATTTTTCCTGTATTATTGCCTCACCCAACTGGCTCAGTAGATATATACACCCAGCCTAATGATGTTTTTTTTGCACAGGTCTTCAAGCAGCTGGCTCGCACTTATGCCGACGCCCATGCCACCATGTCAGATAACGACACGGAGAGGTGCGGAGCCTCTTTTTACCGAAACGGAGGCATTATCAACGGGGCACTGTGGTACAGTTTTGCTGGTGGTGAGACACTTTTCACACTACAAAGAGAGACAGTAAAAACATTTTACTTCCCACTCCTCATTAAAAAGGTCTCACATTATGTCATGTAGGCATGTCAGACTTCAACTACTTGCACACCAATTGTTTGGAGATCACCGTGGAGCTTGGCTGTGACAAATTCCCTTCAGAGGGTGAGCTTTACCCAGAGTGGAAGAGGAATAAGGAAGCTCTGCTCAGTTTTCTTGAGTCTGTAAGTGTCTGTAAACTGAGTTTCCCTGTCTACAGCTTCATTGCATTATATGTTTTAATAGAGAAATGAATAGAGTGTTATTGGTAAACAATGAACTGTGTGCAGTAACTCAGCCCAGGATACAACATATATAACTAAACTATAAGTATCAACTGAGCTCTCTGTCCCTGACCAGGTCCATCGAGGGATAAAAGGCATTGTTACGGACGAAAATGGAAATGGAATAAAAGGCGCGACAGTCAGTGTCAAGGGAATTAGAAAAGATGTCACTACAGGTGAATATCTCTGTACTGTATATGGGTAATATTTTTACTGCCCCTGTCTTTGTGTGTTCTTTGTTTTAACTTCATAGTGTGTTTTCTTTACCTTGCTCATGTTCTGTTCCCTTGCTTCCCTCTCCAGCTGAAGATGGAGACTACTGGCGGCTGCTGAACCCTGGTACTCACATCCTGACAGCCACAGCCAAGGGTTATTCCAGGGTCTCCAAGAGGGTCTATCTGCCTCATAGCATGAACAAGGCCGGACGTGTTGACTTTGTCTTGAAAAAGGTTTGGATCTTTGTCTTCATATTAACTGTTCGGTGTGTAAAAATGAGCAATGGTGTGACTGGAGACTGTAACAAACTATGGTGGCTTTGGTATAATCTTGGACGTTTCGTGGGTCTCTTCTATGAAGTCTGATCTTCAGTTCTTTCCAAAGATTTTCAATTTGATTCTAGTCGGGTGATGCACTGAGCCATTCTAGCAGCTTTATCTTCTTCATGAACGTCTTGGTGCATTTCTCCATTCATTCTTCCTTCAGTTACTGTATATGATGTCTTCCAGTACCATATGCTGAAAAACATCCCCACACCATGACGTTCCCACCTTCAAACTTCACTGTTGTTATGGTGCTTCTGGTGTGGAATGCGATTTCTCCAGCAAAGGAGTTTTGCACAGTGCGTGTGCATAGAGGCCATGGCAGTTGAGTGCATTAATTAGAGTTTTCTTTGAAGGTCTTGTGTCTTGGACAACTCTTCATATTATTCTTTTGACTCCTGTGTCATGGCCAGTTTATGGTGAAATTATGTTCCAGATTATGGCCCCAACAGTACTCAATGGAACATTGAGAATTTTAGAAATACGTATATAAGGCCTTGAGAGAGCTTTGCTTCAACCCATCATGAGATGCTTCTAGTGACATCTTGGTGGTAAGAAACCTTTTTATAGGCCATCAATTAGGAATAAACCAGCTGATATTAATTTGGGAGCAGGATTGCTTTCTAAATTTCAAATTTGGAGCTGCTTTATTGGCTTTCCATTTCCTTTTTGCACCTCTTTTACTTTATGTGTTCAATGCTTATTCTCTGTGCCGTTTCACTTTATCCCACATAACGCAATTTGTGAGTACATGCATGTTTTGATGTCTTTGTATGTGGATTACTTGGGTTGTTACCGACATGTGGTGAAAGTCTTAATAGCCCCATTAGAAATATATTTACTGTGAAAAATGTTGACCTGTTCAATACTTATTTTCCAGTGTACAGGTTACATACTAGAGATTTAGGGATAAAGGAAACGTAAATATGTTTTATTTGTTGGTCCAGTCGTTACACCTTTCAGTGAATGACTTTCTGATACACAGAACATGCATTGTTATTAATACATAACCTGTGTTCTCCATCTTAACGTTCCTTCAGGTTCCTGTGGAGCCTGATATCCACGACCACCTCTTCCCCACAGTGGACTCATGGGATCAATTTGACCCCTACAACCAGTTTGAGCGCAACAGCGATCCAGATGTAACCGAAGAAGGGATAGAGCGGCAGGAGAAGCCTTGGTGGTGGAACTACTTCTCCCAATCTGGAGTTTCACCTCCACAGTGGCTGCTGCGAAATGTCTAAACACATTCTGGGACAATGATGACTCTAACATATACCACTGCAGATGGAGACTGGTGATGGACGCCACCACATCCAGTCCCACTTGTCCTCCTAGAGGCGTCTATGTAGCAGGAGCTGTCACACTGAGATCCGCAATAACACAATAGATTTCGGCACTTCCTGGAAGGATGTGAATAGGCTATTTACACCAAGCACCACATTTAATCATGGCTTGTGGGTGGAGTTTGGCCTACATTATTTTGCAGCTGCAAATGAATAATTTAAAGTACAAATTTGAACCACTGGGAAGTTAAGATTTTTTCAATGATGTGCCTTTCAATGAAGACCACAAAATAATGTGATGCACTTATTTGAACATTGTGATTATAGAGCACAGTTTAACATGCATGGCAGCTGAATAAAATATCATCCAGTATTTTGTCATTAAATACCACAGGTAATTTCCTACCACATGTTATGGAACACAATATTGCCCAGCACATTAATGCTTGAGTTGTCAGTAATACTGTGCCATTTGTGGACAGAATCAAGTCTCTCTTTGTTCGTTTTCCACAAGCATTGACAATAAATATTAAATATGTCTGGCAAATTCTCTTTCATTTCTTATTTAGTAGGTGAAGGTTGTTAAAAGAAATAGGTCCTACTTCTTTTACCCATTTCCGCCTTTGCAGCACTCATCTCTAGAGGGCGCCAGACACAATGTAATAACAGCATATGATCAAGATCAGCTGTGAGTAATGAACAATTAGTAAGTAAGTTGATAACGAGCCTCATTTGTTTATTCATTCATGAATTAAAGTAGTTTTAATTATAAACACATGCTGTTTAGAGAAGTGGGTGTGGTTATAATTGTCAAAATTCACAAACAAAGTGCAAACCTGTCTTTGCTTTTACTCATGCAGCCATTTTGACCTATATCAGCAGGAACAGCACAGGTGGTATTGATCACATCGATGATGAGCTTGTTCTGTTCATGCGAGTCAGGACAAGTGTGGCAGCGAACCCAGAAACTATAGGGAACAAAAATGGAACTCAGCCATAATTAATGACATTATTTACACCTGTGATTTTCCTACCGTGACCTGTTAAATAGCTGCTGTGCAAAGGGCACGTGCTGTTTTTGCGGAGGAATACTTTTGTGTGCGCGTGCGTGTTGTATCCTTGCGCCCCCCCCGGGGGGTGTTTTGCTAGTTTGAAGTTGTTTGGCTACAGCTAAAAGTTATAACGAATTAAATTTAAAGTAGGTAGCAAGCACATGAAGACGGCCTTTGTAACGCGAGAAGTGAGAGCGACATTGGACTACCTGCTTATTTTAGTTTGTATGAGGGAATATCCAAACGAACAAGGATTTACACACGTCTGGCCCTCCACAGTCGACTACCAGGTAAGCTTTCTCCTCACTGTGTAAAAACGTTCTTTGATAGTGTTATAGAGTTTTTAAACAAGGACACTTAAGTGATAATGGTGGCGTACCAGTGAAATTACAGTATGTGGCGCTGTGTAGCTGAATTGAACGCTCCGCTTATTAATAATCATTGCATACACCTGTGCAGGAAAACGTTTATCAACTGTTACAGCGGTGGCCCTTGCAATAGGACAACAATTCGCATTCAAATGGGTTACCATGGTAGCTGACCCTTTTAAAAGTTACACAAAAATGACTTTTGTGTTCACTGTGAGTTTCAGAGTTTATTACTATGGTAATTAAAGAAAAGCAACGTTTTTGAGATTGTTATGTGTACTGAAGCTGGCAAACAGTTGTGGTTGTGTTCAGGTGAGATATTTGTAATTAATAATTTGAAACACAGTTTCACAGCTTTATTTTTGTGCACATCGTTGTGGGCATTTTGACTTTGTCGAGTAGTGCTGTTGTAATATTTTATGAGCTGTAATTATTGCTGAAATAATATGATGAAGAAATGTTTTACCCTGTGAAATAGTTCCATTCCGTGCAAGGCTAAAATAACACTGCACTTTTTATTTTACTTTTGACTCTTTACTTCGATTGTTGGAATGGCAACATGAATCTCAAATTCAAAATGTGAGGAAGTAAAACCTGTAGTTTATATGACAGCCTTAAAATTGAGATACATAGGAAAATAGGCCTTTTTTATTTGAGTTAGCTGATTACTTAGTCCTATTTACAAGCAGCCTCTTGTTTTCCAACCATAACAAGCTAGAAGCTCATTAGTATTTGAATGTATGAATGCATGCACTGAACGACACCGTTTAGTACAAAATAAATAGGCATGATTACAGATACAGTAGTACAGCAATGGCCATGGGCATGAGCATAATCAGTGCTTGTGCTGTCTGCGCTGTCTATTTATTTAGGTCTACTAAGCATAATCCATATGCTCCACCTGCCTTTTACAGCTCACCCAACTGTCACAGCTGGAGCAGAAATGCACAGCAGTCTATCAATAATAACTACTGGGGACTGGATCGCGTGCAACCTCTTCTAACCTCACAGTCCATTTGCTATCTGTTTCCAAAGCACTGACCTGTGCTTGAACTGATGTGTATATAAGTGTATTAAGCCAGAGCACTATTCACATATATAATCTCTCCAGTAATTAGCTGTACTACATGGAGGTCTGTGTAGTGTAGACAGTGTGGTTATGACATTTATGCAATTCACAAATAGACTAAAGTAGTTATTGACCTCATTGGCTGGTTATGTACACTCAGCAGGTTTTATGACTGTGACCTTAATGCACGTCTGTTGGAGAATTGTTGTCATTATAGATTCATGCATCAGTGAAGTGAATTTAATTCAGTGCAAATCGTCCAATAGCAATAACTCTTGTGAGCCAAAGTGTTACATTTCATAATAAGTCCTTGGTGAAGAGAAGTCCTTTGAAAGCTCTACTCTGGCGTGTAAGTGTGGAAGCACAAGTTGAAAGTACAGTTCTGGATGTGTGTGTGTGCTCCAGATATACGTACGCCACTGATTATCAGTAGACAATTCACACATGGAGGCATAAACTGGAATGATGATCATTCTCTTTGAATGGAGCTGGGTCAAATGTTGCTGAACTGCATTCTGGATCTGTTGCTTTGGTTTGCTCGTGTTGCTCATTTTCAACTAGTGGCAGTGCAAGCTTGAACATTCACTATGCACAGACTGTAAAAGCATTGTTTGTTACACAGTTGGAGAATTATATCTTTGAAATGACTCGGCACAAATGTGTTATTAACAGCTTCATAGTTATTTAATGGTCTAAAATGACAGTATCGGGCTAATATTGGTAGATACTTGAGTTTGTGATATCGGTATGGGCCACAAAAAAGTTGTATCGTCCCATTGGCTGAAAGTAAACAACTATCCTTACTTTCCCACTTACATTTCCAATTGGTATTATCTTTTTGATGCCTTAAACACAAGCACTGAATTTCCACATGGCTGCCACTATCAGCCTGGATGCAAAGTAAGACAAAAATGTTATTTTTGTGGGAGTATGGTTGCATTTCCACTCCAGTCTTCTCTCCTCTGTCCTGTAGCTGTCTGTCAGAAACAGTGACCACCAGCTTCATCACAGCTAATGTTATTTCAAACTTCCCTCTTCCCTCTTTCCTCTTCCAGCCTGATTCACACAAATATCACACATATGATGCCATATCAGTGTGGCTCGCCTATTTAAAAGTTAAACTACATCCTCTAGCCAATCAGAATCAAGAATTCTCTGTGACCATGGTATCTGTATACAGCAGATTAGTACATGTCCTATCCCATGAATTGTCAGTGTCCCTCTTTTTTGATATTGATAGTTTTTAGATATTTGTTTATTTAAAGGAAATGTGTTATTGACTCGCAATTTTGCAGCCAAAGTTTAACTTGTTAACTAAAAGTGGTGGTATCTTCTCGAGTATCTCTATGCACAAAATAAATAAAATGTAACATCAAGAGACCTTTCTTGTAGAACTATACATTCTTAAGCTTTGTTTATGCAGATAATATTATAATATGAACAACAACAATCATTTTGGTGTATTTTCATTTAGAAAAGTCAACTTTTAAATCATGCTATAATTATCCTCCTTCCAAGGCAGTGTGTTCCCAGACGTCTCCTCCTTATGTTCCTAGAGTGAGATTCCATCTGGCCGGACTCTGCTCCCATCTTTCTCCATTTCTTTCTTTATTTCTAGCATTCTTTCTCTGCCCCACTGCACCATGTAGTCACTTTCACTTTGACTGCATCAGTTTCTCCAGCATAACACGTTTTAACACTCTGCATATATAATGCAAATGCCAAACCACTTTGCTCTTAACTTCCTCTATCATTCTCGTAGTCTCTCCCTTTCTTTATCAGTCAGTCTTTCATGCCTGTAGTTATCTAGCTGCTATGCCCCAGGAACAGAGGCCTGCTCAATGTGGCAGAGATGATTTGTTTGCTTTGCAATTATTTTTCCGTCAGTGGAGACAAATGAATTCATACTGCATAGAGAAACCCACACAGACAGGGTCGGAGCAGTGAATGCATTGGAAAACACTAACAAGTACAGCCCTCAAAAGATTGAGGAGAACATCGAGCACAGAAAAGATAGCTTGATTAAAAAAAAAAAAAGAAATCTGAAACCGAGACAGACGAGAGAGTGAAAAAGATTTTTCATTCAGACGCATTTAGCTTAAAAACCATGAATTTTACCCAAGTCTGGAATTTGTTTGGCCATATCACATAAGTCACAACAAGTAATTTATGTGTTTATGTTTACTGACAATACTCTCATTTACTTGTGGCGACTAAAGTGTGATTGTTTTTATGGTTATATTTATTCTTCTGCTCATGTCATATGGTAGAAAGTGGGTGGTTTCCAATCTGTATCACTCAATCTTTGGACCACTTACAGTAGTTATTTGTGCATTTGATTGTGTGAGGGTTAAAAATACCATGCATGTACAATGCACTGCATTCATTAAATATGGGTTCATAACTTTATAATCCAATACACAAATTGGGTTAAGGTTAGATCCTAAAACATTACTGAACAATGAATCAATGCATTTCCAGAAAACGGTTAGGTTACATAGTTATTTTTACTGTGTTGTTTGTCATGTTTGAGGGTTATCGCTTTATCAAATAGGACAGATCTCCACTTTCAATGTTTGTTTTCACAATTACGTCAACAATTACTCAGCTTTGTGGTTATACAACAGTGACTGGTGGGATAACTGTGTGTGTAGCTATTAGGGCATTAATGACTTGACAAGTCTCTACCCTCACTGCCGTCCTCACACCGACAGGGTACCCAACTCTCAATTAAAATAGAGAGATTGCCAAGTGCCACTGATGTTGGCGCGTCGACACGTTGGCTTTTCTATTAATGCCCTAGTAGATATACGCATACAGAGTTCTTGTTCAACCAAACTATTCCTTGTATTATTGTAGTTCAACATTAAGTTTCAATCAAATACTGCTTATGTTGGATCTATAATACAATATGGAAGAGGCATGTAACATTGTAGTTATCCTTTAAAATGAGTAAGATGCTGTTTTAAAAAAAGGTTTGGCCTGTCTCTTCAGAGCTTAGTCAATCATACAAAATATTGCCATTTGATCTGGTAATGGTCTAACCACTTGAAAGGTAAACCAATCAAGTGTGCCTGATTTGTAGATTAAGACATGTCACATGAAGCTGCATGGTCATGTTCTCGCTTTTCTCCATGAGACTCAGGGATTCAAGGTTGTTCTTGGTCTTGCAGAGCAAGTGCAGGTGCCTCAATGTTGCAGGTTTTACCATGACAACCTCCACACTTGCTTTTCTCAAAAAAACTGAGAAATATGTTTGGGAGTACTGGTACAAAAAGGCCCAATTGTTTTGTTTCATGTCCCATTCAAGCCACATAATTTACAACAGGTATCCACTGAGGTTGTTATAGTGGTGTTACACACTGGATAGAAATACAGTGAAACTACTCAAGAGATGGAATAAGGAGCAGTGCAAAGAATTTCTCCTGTACAGTAGAATTCACTTCTGAGTTTTTTGTGGGTACTTCTTTAGTTCAACCTGTTAGCAGCTGTCTCTGACTTCATGCTCAATTATGTTTATATTTGATCTTTATTCACCAATTTGAGCATGCAAAACCCAAGTGTGGACACAGAGTTGTAACATTTGCTGAACTGAATGTGATCAAAATCTATGCAGCATTTTGTTTTCTCCAATATTTGTCTGGTAGACAGAAGTGGTATATCAACTATTCTAATTCTATTCAACTATTCTAAGTAATACATTTTTTTCATACTGATCAAACATCATGAAATGATAAATGTATACAGTATTTTCAGATTGATCTAATAGAATGTGTAGTCAAAGGACTTACTGGTCTCCTCATTTGTATGTGTGTGATGGACACAGAGGGGCTGCAGACTTTTTCTATCTTTGCTGAACTTTCAAACTATCCACACTAAAACAGATTAACCTTTTCCTCCCACTTCATGTCTCCTTGATTTTACTCTTGTGTTCTGTCTTCCTTTCCTCTTTATGACCCTGTCTCCCCTTTTCCAGTGTCTCTGTTGACTATCCCTTGTCCTTTCTCCCCTCCTCCTCTTGTCTCCACTTCCCTCTTTCCCTTTAAATGAAGGGCAGGTTCAGGGGTCACCAATTACCCTGAGAGGGCTGAGAAACTTGTATGGGCTCTGCCCTCGGGGCTGCCATGTTGCATTACCATCACGAAGATTGCAGGTATGCAGCAGCCGCTGGCTGCCGGCACAACAACCACAACCTCGGCTTCAGCACTGGGCCGTATAGACTTTGCAAAGTTCAAAACCTCCACATGCCTCAGCAGCTGGCTAGATTGGAATGAGCCCCTTTGTCTTACTGAACTGCTTGGCAGAAATAATATGTATATCTAGACTTCGTGGGATACCCCTCTGCTGAGAATGCACAGCTTGAAAATATGTCAGTGATTGTTTATATTTTTAGAGACAATGTTTGCATGTGTGAGTTTTGTCAGTATGTAAAGGAGGCAAGGCCTTCACTCAAAGGAAAGAGATAAAGTCAATCTATAGACTACCAAGTAATTTGCCAAGCTTCTGTGTTACATTTGATATGACATATTCGACAGATCGTCTGAATGAGGTATAAGTGTCATTCATTCATTCATCTTCTACCATTTTATCCTCCACATGAGGGTCGCTGGTGCTAATCCTAGCTGACGTAGGGCGAAAGGTCACCAGTCCATCACAAGACCACATAGAGACAAACAACCATCCACTCTGAGTCAATTTAGATTGTCCAATTTGCGTAATCCCCAAATCTGCATGTTTTTGGACTACGGGAGGTAACTGGAGAACCTGGAAAAAACCCATGTGCACACGGGGAGAACATGCAAACTCCATGCAGGAAGGCTGTTGTCCTGACCAGGTCGCAAACTCTCTTGCTGCAAAGACGAGTGCTAACCGCTACACCAACCGCGTGGCCTGGATTAAGTGTCAGGGATAGAATATTTTGAGTTTTTAAGAAATTTTGAAAAATCATTTTCTTTTCCTTTTGGTTTCCCATTGAACTGAATGGGAATGTTGGTCTCTGCTTGTGTTGTGCTGGCAGTCATGTGTGATGTGCTATGAGCTGTGTTGTTGCGTGGTTGTAGCCTGCAAATTAAATATTTCTTTTTGTGTCAATACACTGGCTGCACTATTTAACATGTTTGCCTTGACCTCTGATTACACTTCATGGTCATTTTGTGTCTGAATTCAGCTATTATCACAATTTCCTTTATCCAGCCCCAGCCACCTGGTTGCTGTATCTGCAAAAGAAAAACTAAATGGTTTGTTAAGCTTTTAATACAGAGATTTACCTGATCTACTTCTTATCAAACCATTTCAGAACAGATTTTACTGGCTCAGTGAAAGTCTCAGCCCAGTACTGTTTAGGCTGGGTCCAGCAGAAGCTGTGCAGCCAGATGGATTTAAAATGGCTCCTGAATAGAGAATTCCAGAGTGGGATTCAGTGTGCTCAGCCAAACCCTTGATAATTGCAAAAACAGCACTTGGTCTACTAATAATGGGTGCGTGTCATCTCCAGTTCCCGGTCCGCCTGTCTGTCCACGTCACTGAGGCAGCAATTATAGAATCTGGCCTGCCATTGCAGGACATGCACACACATAGCAAGTGAACAGTAGACTATGTCTCTGTGTGTGTGTGTGTGTGTGTGTGTGTGTGTGAGAATCACAAAATCTTACGGTGAAGGCAACCTTTAAGAATAGGTTAAGGTTATGTTTAGGGAAGTAATAAATTATCTCCAGGAAAGGAACAAGTCTCCACAACTTACACTCACGTGTGTCAGTGTTTGTGATCATAGAGGTGTGTGCGTGCATGTTTTACTGAAAAGAGCAAACAGATGTGTGCTTGAGTTTGGACACTCTCACTAAGCTGGGCAACCACAACACTGTGGAAATGAATAAACCCAAATGTTGAAACAGTCATGATTTCATTCTGTGTTTAGTGAACAGCTTCTCAGTAAAAACTTTGTGAATAATTAGTCCCCTTCTGTTAAATGTAAAAAAAAGAAATGTTATGTGCAAGTAGGTTCAATGTAAAAGTTAATTTACCAGTTTTCATCTTGTTGTGTGATAACTAATACCTGGTGTGAGCAGACACAGACAGATGGACATGTCTCTGATCCACTTCTTTACGAAACATTCATGGCTACCCATCCATGACTCCTTCAATGGCTCCTTCAAATGCATCACAAGGATTTAATACAATCTTATGCTTCTGCTAGTGTTTTATTTAATTTCCTCTACAGAAGTATGACAAAGTGATGTCATGGTGGACAATAGAACAGATTCATTTTCTGACCCCTAAACTAATTTGGCAGGATCTCTTTGCACAGGTGGCAGTTTTGCCATTTCTGTTTACCCTTTGTTCTGCTCTACCTTTTTTATTTTCAAAAGCTTGTATAATTTAAAAAAAAAAAAAAAAGTGTTTCTGGTGGTACCGTTGTTCACTAAACGTAATTGGTATTTATCTTTTACAGTCAAAGCATTTCAAACCACTACATTTAGTGTTCTGACAATTTCAACACCTCACTGTCATAATATGGGTAATGTGTACTATTTTAAGTTGAGAACCTTGTTTTACATTCATGATTCTCAATAACATTTTTTATATATGATTTGCTTTGAGAGAGTTTCTGCTTTTGATTCAGTTGCGCTATGGTTGCTATAGCCCTGGACCACAACAGCTAGTGTCTGGTTGCTGAGGGGTCAGAGGTCAGGGCAGAGAAGCTAAATGAGAAATTGGACACTGCATCTCTATAACGTTGGTGTGTGAATACTTTGATTTCCTTGGGCAACTTCTGTCGACGCCTTCTCGCAGACGGACACAAACGGTGTGGGAATCTGTGATATATAAGGAAAGGCTTGTGGGCTGGTTTCTGACTGTTTGAGTATTCATGTGGGTTGTTTTTCTAAAGACTTGCACAGAGTTCACAGTTTGATCTGTGCTTTGGTTTTGGGATCACAGTTCAGTGTGTTTTGATACAAAAAGAAATCGATTTCCCAATAATGGCCCCTGAGCTTTTTTATGCTACAAAAATACAGCTACTGCCATTAAAACTGTAGTGTGTAAACAAATGTCCGTCATATTCAAAGGATTTCCATATAAATTCAAACAAAGCTAATTAAGCCTATCAGCTCTGCATGACTTATTTTTCTTGGTAGCTGTGTTTAGCTGTTGTGATGCCTGGCGACATTTCTGTGCTGCACACAGGAAGTGATTCATTTTATGTCATGACAGCAGCTGGAGGCAACAGCAACATGCTGCCAGTAAAGCGAGACTCCAGCAGTTGTGCTGCTGGCAAATACACACTCAAACACTCCCTGTCAGTCCTGATAGTATTGCTTGACAGAGCCTGTTTTTTCATGAAGTATGCTACACACAAACAGTTACATCATTTTTATTTACGAAGACAGAACCAAGGCTGAAGAGTAACCACAACAAAAATCATCAAAAGTTCCACACTGCAGGTTATGGATGAAAACGGACTAAAATAAGACATTTTATTGCTGACACAAAAATGATCATTGTGATGCTAGCCCACATTATTATACTTAAATGTCACATGCTCTGAGGCACTTTGAGAAGTATAGTCATTCTTTTAATGAGTGCTTAAACACAGTTTACCTGAGTATGCCTACCGCTAATAATGGACACACTATAGTCATAGAGTCTGGTAATACAGTCACATTAGTAGATAGACTGGTCTTCAACTGCCCTGGGATAATACCCTGCAACCCGCACTGCCTCAAACAAACATGTTTGTTATTCTTTTAGCTCAATTCCTTTAGCCCACTCTGTTCCAATAGTAAAATGCCCCAAAGCTTATCAAACCCGAGAATGCAAACTTATGAAAAGCTGTATTTGTAGTATTAATCATTGTGATTCAGGGGAGAGGTGAGCAAAGTGAATGAAGAGCAGACAAAAAGGTGAAAGACAAATGAGTGCAAACAAAATGAGAATCAAGTTTTGGAAAACTCATTTCATTTTAGAGTCCTCTGAAGCACAGTTGGTCAGGATTCACTGATGTTAATGTTGGGTGCTGTAGTCAAGTGGTGGAGTTGAAATGTCACTTAATATAAATGTCAAGACATGAAGTTAATATTTTCCTACTTTCCTACTTTCTTTGACGAGGCTGGGAAGCCAAAAAAGGTTGTAATGACTAATTTAACGTCAGTCCATTAATAATTATCATGATAAATGTCAGATGATGCTGACTGAAACTTATGTTAACAATTTCACAAATCTGAGGTAAAACAGTTTCTTTCTATTTCTTCTCTGTCCCTCTCATTTATTCCTCCACCTCCAGCCCCGTCAGTTTCTGTAGAAGTAGTGAAGTAAAATGCAATGCAATTAGGTAGCTGTTACCCTGAGGCCTCTGATGTCCCCGCTCATCCTGCTGCAGCTCAACTCTCCCATCCATTCCTTACGCAATGCCGAGAAGTAGACCATGCAATATTGTTACCATTATACACATGACTACCAAATAGTAGGCTCAAGTGTGCCCAGTGGAGAAAAATAAAAGAGTAGGAAAAAAGTCATACAACTGAGACCTGTTTGCAATGATTTAAGCACAGAATGTGACCTTTACATTTTATTAACTTGGTAGAAAAATAAGCAATTTATTTTCATGCCTCCTTGACAGGAATCAAAGCCAGAAAATATAGAATCAAGATGCTTTTTGATGAGAGATGATGAGACAAATTAAAACCAAAACCTGTGTCGTATCATCTGCTGGACTGTTTTAACCACCTTATTTAACACATTTCCCAGTTTGTGTCTTAGATTATATCACATAATTTTTTGAAAGTAGTTCAGGGAAAGTCAACATTTTAACATCAAGCTCACCCGCCCTCATTTTAACCTGTATTTGACTGAATGACGTGCAAACTGGCAGAGGACTTTGAAAGAACCATAATTCACTAAACAGACACTTAAGATCAGTGGCTTTGCTTTCTCTAAAGCCAAGCTTTTTGGTAATATTTCCTAAGAGAGAGAGAGAGAGAGAGGGGAAAAAACACTTTAAAAGTCAGTGAGGAAGAGAGAGATTGAGGAAAAGCCCTCAAGGCAAATGGCATGGAACAGCAGTGCCGTTAGACGGAGCTACTTAAGCTGTCAAGCAAGAGTATGTGAATGCACTGTGAACGCACACAGTCAGCATCAGTGAACACACATACAAAGACAGCAGCAGTGGTGATGATGATGTTGCTTTAACCCAAGATACTTATGATGGTAAAACTGTCCCTTGTTATTTTATATAAACATTTTGCCATTTAAGGAGTGTTGTAAATGTCTGGGTTTGAATATAAAACATTCATGAACCAATACAACTAAAAAATGTTACAGTGTAATTTTATACCTTTTACCCAGCCAAACTGCAAAGAGTGCAGGTCAGTTTTGCAAACATTTATCATGTTAAATTAGGGCTGCAAAGAGTAATCGATTCAGTTGATTATTAACTGATTACTAAATTGCTAACTAAGTTGATGATTGATCTGTGTGTGTCTGTTTAATTTTAATTAAAACAAGCTCCCTGATATTTCAGCCTCTTAAATGTGACTTTTTGTCTGGTTCCTTTGCTCCATATAACAAAAAAATCGCTAAAACTGAATAATTTTGTGGTTGTGGTTAATCTAATGGATTCATCAAGAAAATAATCAACATATTAGTCAATAATCAACATAAGTGTTATTTGCAACTCCACATGAAATTGTTAGTTGACCGTCCCAAATTAAAGTCCTCATCTTTATTAATCATTATTGAGGTCAGAGCATTCTTTTTTTAAAAGGACCAAAACAGCACAATGGTTGTATGTATGGTTAACTCCATAGTAATGTGGCTGTTAGAAAACAAATTGCCCTTAAAACATTGCAGTCTGCTGCGTAGTTAGAAGTCAACTGACAAGTCAAACCAAATGGCTTAAACTCTCCAGAGATATTTGGTTTGTCAGAGCTGATTAGACCCAGGGAGGCGTGAGCAGACACTCTGGAATAACACGTGGTGGCATCGAGTTGAGCCGTTGGCCTGTTTACTGGGCAATGTGTTAGGACAGGGAGAATGAAGCGGACAATTCATACGGATGGAGATGATGATGGTTGATCTCTCTCTGTCTCTCTTCTCTCATTGCATTTAATGTCACTATTCTTTTGATTTCTCAGCCAAATCTTATGATCTGGTAATTGTGTTTGCTTGTGCAGACATGCGTGAATCTTTTGTTTGGATGTGTACACAGGCAGATTTGTTATAATGGCTGTATGGTGGAGACATATGTTTGCATGTTTACATACAGAGATGTTTTTTTTCTGTGAGTGCATGGACTGTAGAGAAACACTATGGAGCTTTCTGTCACAGTTCATCACACCACAAGATCACTGAACACGATGTGACGGTCCACAGTGCAGCTCAGCAAGTGGCGCTGGGATTTTAATTGATGTTAAAACCGCCAAGTACTCGGCGCACTGATGGGTACCATTTCGAGAAAGGGAGAGAAATGGTACATGCACCACAGAATAAAAAAGTCTGACTTGTCAAATATGTGGTGCATAATATATTTCTTGTGATGTGAAAATGTCATGCTCGGGATCACATTTTTTGAAGTTGTGAATATCTTTTTTTATGGTATTTGGACATTTTGGTTGCACTACTTGTGGTAGTTTTATGGCAAAACCACATTAATTACACAAATGGCAAGTATTAGTGGCTATAAATTGTTTAGCCAAAGGTGATTCCTCAAGCTTTCACTACAGACAGATGTCCAAATACTGATGTTTATTTAATTGCAAATCATGATAAACATTATTTGTCTTAAAAAGTGATTGGTGCAAAGGCTCCAGGTTTTGAATATTCCAAAAGGTTTTAAAACCTTTTTGCTGAAAGACATGGGACTGGATCAGTTCAGTTTGTAAGACAAGTTTTAATCTAGGGTTGTTTATTTTCTGACTGGCCCAAAGGTTATGCTGATTTTTGATTTGAAATGCAATGCAATCTTCATGATTGGTTAATCTGTTTCAGTGCTTAAATTTTAAGCTCTGAAATGTCTGCTCTACACCTCAGCTCAGTCCACTGGATTAGAGGTTTAGAAGTAGCAGCAGTAAGATTGTTGCTCAACTTCACCTTTTTCAGTGTTGTTCCCTTCATTCCCCCAACTGCTAAAAAGAAAATCCTCTGCATATGACCCTCTTTAATCTTGTGTTGGACCGGTGTGATCCTCTGTTAGCTCAGTGCATTGAGCTTATTACATGATGATCTCTCAAACTGAGTTAAGTCATTTGGAAAGGACATACAGAGGTGCATGGGGGAAATTAGCAGAGCTTTAGCTTAGCCTGCCATAGCTTAGCTTGGCAGGGCTATTGAATAAAGCACCTTTAGGCCAACAACAAAGCTAATATTAGTTTAGCATTAGCGTTAGCAAACAGGAGGCTTTATCAGGCTGCTAGGCTGTCAGAACGTATAACCACATGCTTCTAAGGATCCCTTTAGAGTTATAATCCTGGGTCTCGGCAGGCGATGACCTCATGGGCTGGACTGGTGCCTGTGGGAGGACTGGGGAAAGCGTGTGTGTCTCGCAGCCCACTTGCTGAGATTTGTGTGTGTGCATCTGATCGTTTTATTGAGCCATACGACACGGAGAGACTCTACTGACGCAGTTGAGTTGAACTTTACAAACAGGCATCAGATTAGAATTCCAGCTGTTTTGTTTGGGCATTTTTGTGCAGTGTCTCATAGAGCTGTGGTGTGTGTAGGCCCCAGGTTATGAGACCAATTATATTTCATTTGTCTCACTGTCACTTTGCATTAACCGTGCGCCTTGTTTTTCCTCATGGCTATGAGATAATTGAAAAGGTTAACCTGTCAGTTTTATCTTGTTATTTGTCTTTGACTAAAGTACTGAAAAAGGACGTCTCTGACTAGCAAGATAACACGCTCAGTAGAGTCTATTATGATCAAAAGGCCATCTTGTATGCTTATAAGTCATTTCTACATGCAGTATATTTTATTTGGAATTAGACTGTCTCTCTGAAGGAAAAACAACAGTATCAGAACATTGCTGGCCTTTCCTCTTAACACATAATTATGGGTGAATCCAAGCAGTCTGTTGGTAGATTGTTGTCTTGGTAGATATGCCTGTTTAGATCTAAAGCAGACTGGGGCTTTGGGTTTAAAATAATTCCACATCCTCTCACAGACCGCTTTAGAAATTAGAAGTCAACTGATTCGGGTTAAATGCACACACATGCAGGCAGGTGGGCAGGTGGGTGAGCAGACCTGGAACTGGCAATGGAGGTGACACTGGACCTGGATGCATCACTAAGCTGCAATTTGTAGTTTTATATTTTACTTGCACATACTTGTAGTTTTATATTTTGTTGGGTTTTAAATTTTTTTTCGTGTCTTATCTAAGTGTTAAGTCTTTTGTTGTGTCTTATTTAAGTGTTAAGTCTTTCGTTATTTTTGCTATTTTATTGTGTGCCTTAAGCCGGGAGTCACTGCAAAATTTCATTATGTCCTCATAATGACAATAAAAAATTCTTGAATCTAGTATTGCAAACTGTAAACTGGCACTGATGACAAGTTGGGTTGTTTTTTAGTGTAGGTAACTATCAACGCTCCATCCACCCATGTGCATCATCAGCCAGATAGACCCAGGACTCACTGGCTCCACTGAGCTCCACTGCAGAGACAACCTGTCAGCGTGATGCAGGAGGTCTCGGGCTTTAGGAGTTAAGACTCTTTATAAAACTTACTCTACTCAGACCTGATAATTACTCTAGTGGTATGCAGTGAAGCTGAGGTCAAAATATGATAGAGATAGCCACTTATTTGGTTTTCTGTCTACTTCATCTTTACTTGATTTTGGCCATTTGCTTCAACAACACAGTGCATGAATTTTAAAGATGTGATTAAGCCAGGCTTAACTATGTTACTGTCAGATAAATTAATGAATTACAATTTATTTGGAAAGAGAAATACATTTAACTTCTTCTGTGAGTGAATGGTTGGCATGGTGGGTGTTGATTACCATCATGAACTGTATTAATGCATAATGCACTGTAGATACCTTGACAATTCATTATATAGCCACATAGTTTTGATTTATTATTGCCTCATAAATCCACAAAGTGGTTTTGACAGATTCACAAACACTGGTTGCAGTAAAAACAAACAGCCTGACCTTAACAGCTAGAGCAGCTTATGGTTTATGTAACAAATAACTGTATGTTAAATTTCAGTGCTGCTGGTCAGTGACACCTTCAGGCTTTGCCATCTTCGTTCATTTGTTTGTGCGTGTGCGCGCTCTTGTCCCCTGGATGTGTGTGTCCATCCTCTCTCCATGAGAACCAACCCTCTGGCCTTCCAGCTGAGTTCACATATCCAAAGTCGAGTTAATCTGGTTTTACCTTTAGCCCCAAAAACAACATGGGAGTAATCGAGGAACCGCAGTAATCAAGCATGAAACCTCTGATGGCAGCATGCTCGCTGTGGTCAGGGAGCACAAAGCTACTTTGGGGATAAAATGTGAGATTTGGAATTAATAGCCAGATATTGCATAGTTTTGGCATTGATATATAGTATTTTCCATCATGTTTGTACATAAAACATAGCTGATATGTTATCCTAATCTGCCATAAATTAAGGCTGCATGTCTGTTTGCTTGATTCTCTTCCTTACTGAAACATTTGACTTTTCATAAACCTATAATTACTGAAATTGTGACGTGAATTCATGATTTGATACTGCAGCCCTTCTATGATATTCCCTACAGTGTACTGTGTTACATTACAAATTACAAGTGCGTTTGGCAACAGATCAAGGAGTCTCTCTGGTTGACTTCGTCTGTTTGAAATGGCAGGTTTGACCACTGCTGGTGAATCTATGACTCAACTCGGACAAAGCGGTTATTCAAGAATGCCGGGACACTGACAGACAAAAAGAAGGACAGTGTGAGAGTGGAGAGGGTACAAGCAGATGAATAAATGAGTTAAGTGGAGAGAAGGGAATTTGTGCTGTCACTGCCCTACACCCCCCACCCCCTGTGCCTGCTGTCGGACAGTTGAATGTACATTCACCCCTCTCTTTCGCCTCACTGCCTCGTCACTCTTTTCCCAACAGAAATTGCTCCATGGCATTAAATATGTAAAATTAGCATTTTAAGTAGAACACATTTCTGTGTCGCGCCCTGCTACCCTCCCTGTCCCCCTCTCTGCCTGCCGCCCAGCCCTGAGCGCCTAAGCCACACAAACTCATGCATGCATATGATATGCATGGTCATCTCCATGGTAACACTGGTGGGGGGAAGGTACGGGCTCAAAGATGGGAGATGAAAAGGTGTAGTCCTTGAAAGTAGATTACATTGTATTTATTTTTTATTTATTGAGTTTATTTAGGGTGTAAGTCACACCAGCGCTCTGTTAATGCAAAGAGGTGAGGATCAGGACACACGGGTGTCACGGGAACACACACCTGCCTATGCCGCTTTGCCTGCATGTTCCTAGACTCTTTCTTTATGCAATCTATTTTGAATGATCTATTAAAGGTATTGTCAGAAATTGGTTTCTTAAACACAAACAACAACTTGATTTAATTTCTCTTCATGTCCACTTTTTAGACTGTCCCAGTTGTGGGGGTGGAGTTTCAACAAGAGGACACACAGTCTATCACAATCTATCAAGTGCATTCACTGCTGTATAGTCTGCTTTGATAGCTGTCTGGACATGAAGTCCAACAAATAATGTGATAAAGTGTTACGGATCAGTGTAATCCAGTGTAAGGCATCACACATGTATTTCTTTTTAGATCGTGTAATTTGTTGATTGACCCCATTCACAATGGCTATTTTGTATTTGCCTTGTTTGGGGGAACTTGTACTCATTACCAGAAAGTTAAAACTGGCTTTAAATTATCTTTATATACAGTGTAAATATATATATATATATATATGTATATATGTATATATATATATATATATATATATATATATATATATATATATAATGTATATGCACATGCCTTTACTACTGGAACATGTGAATTAGGGCCTTTCTGCATGGAGTTTGCATGTTCTCCCCGTGTGTGCGTGGGTTCTCTCCGGGTACTCCGGCTTCCTCCCACAGTCCAAAAACATGCAATGTGGGGATTAGGTGAATTGGACACTCTAAATTGACCATAGGAGTGAGTGTGAGAGTGAATGGTTGTGTGTGGCCCTGCGATGGACTGGCGAACTGTCCAGGGTGTACCCTGCCTATCGCCCGATGTAGCTGAGATTGGCACAGCACCCCCCGCGACCCTCTGGTGGAGGATAAAGCGGTTAGATGATGACTGACTGACACTGAATTGAAATCTGTGTTTTTTGTTTTGTTTTTTACAAATTATTTTTGACAAGCAGAGACTGATGAGCTGATGTGGAAAATCATGCATGAGTTTAACATTTAACAAACATGAACAACTTGTTCAAAATTACAAAGTAGAACTTTGCAATTACATCATTTCATATGGAAACCAGTCATGGGCACAATCTGTGCCACATGGAAAAGTGATTTAAATGCAGTATTTATGTCGGTGACAGTTTGCACTCATCACATCATATATGTGGCTACATTTATGCTTGAGCAGGCAGAGCCTCTGATATACAAGGTCACCAATTCATGCTGTGTAGCATCACATCTTAAGTGAAATGAGCAATCAAATCCATGTTTCATTGCCTACTGTGCCAATAGGTGTTATTATCTCACAATTGGTTTAATTGTCAATCAAGTAAATTGGTTTAAATGTCTGTATAGTATGTTGGAGCTGTACATTTTTGCCTAAATTACTAAAATAGGTTGGCAGTAAGTTATAGTTGTTGTTTTTTTTGATCTACCATGTAATGTGATCTACAGTAATGTTCCATAAATTTCTTATTTATGAAGTCACTTTAGGAAATAAACAGAGGTGGAGTGCTCTGCTTCTCTGAGTAATGACCTGAAAGAATGAAGTAAAAGATGAATGAGAGGTGGGTGTGAAGTAATTTTATGCTCCTTTGTGTGACCCACACACAGCAACGCACACAAACACATGTGAACATGATCACCATGTGTTTCTGTTTTATCGTCTGTGTGTTATGCCCTCCAGCTTGACTCTTCGTCTTTTCTGGTTTTGTATGTCTACGGAGTAGACGAGACCCTTACTGCATCAGTCAATGGAGTCATCGTTTAACTTTAGATTTTCCAGTTGTGCACATACACACCCTCACTTCTACACAGGCTTGTACCGCTATTCTTAGGACACTGCATTGTCTTCCATTCTACACAATGTGTTAATCCCTAACCTTAACCATAACCAATTCATGCTTAACCCCAAACTTAACCTAACCACAATTCAAATCTTAGCCCTAATCTTGACCAGTTCCTCAGAAATGAGGTTCTGCCTCATTAGGATCAGGTTTTGGTCTCCATGTGGACTACTGGTCCTGACAATGTCAGTGTTTATGCCAGTACAGGTCCTAAAAAGGTAACATATACAAGTACACACACATACACACAGCAGTCACCTATGTCTGTATGTATTTATTTATTTATTTGATCATCTGCCTTTTCTCTCTCATGTTGTTTTTTCTCAAAATCCATCCATTTTGAAAGAAACCAACTCTCCTTCCAGCGGCTAAAAAACCTCAAAATAAACTTTGGCAGGCCTTTCCGTCCTGAGCGCCCACATAATCAATCATAACCAGGCCGTACAAATTCATCAGCTTGGATCCATTTTGCCGTAGTTAGAGATCAAAAGGTTGCAAGTTGACTATAGGAAGTCCAGGTACTAACCCAGACTAATTTATCTAACATGGGAGAGATTTAGCCCCCTGAGGAGATGGGGACATGGTTTTTCTCCATCACGTTGAATATCCTCGATGGGGCTCGAGGGCACTTAGTCTTACCGGAGCGTATCCTGTACAGCATTTAACATTCCATTGATCAGATTAATTGCAGTTGATTGTGTCCTGTGTGAGGAAGCGTGTGAAAGTACACATTAACTGAAATTATTACAAAGGTGTAAGATGGGAGTTTTCCTTCCTTTTTTGATATACATATGAACTATAAACGGTTTGATTTCTGTGACACAGATTAAGTATTTTATTTAGGACAGTTATTGTTGACAGTATATTGTATTGGGTCTTTACTTGGTGTTGTTTTTCAGGGAGCACAGCTGCTACATCTTCACTTTGTTCGTTAATGGGGAGTCGTGCCGTTGCTTTGCCTCAGTTGGTGCCAGAACTTGCTCAGAAATGTAAGTGTTTCACCGTTTTTCCTTTTTCTGTTTTTTTTTTCTTGTTGGTTTGCCAAACGCTTTTACCCCTTTTTATTGAATTTGTCATTTTGCGGTACTCTCAACTTTCTCCTTCAAACTCACTCACACACACACACAAATATGTTACTCCGTAATTATGAATAATTGTGAATTTCTGTGAGCCTGGAATCCCCTGGTTCTCCTCACTGCTCGAGGGGGCAGTCACCTCTGCTGCATTCACTGGTTTCAAGTGCACACACACACACACACACTCACAGACTCTTCACACATTCAGTGAAAGGGCAACATTCAGGAAGTGGCAGCACTTTGAAGATGGCAATTCGTGTTTCCAAGCGTGGAGCACTTATTTGAGGTCAGACTGAGGGTCTATTAGGCCTCTCATATTCATTACGGAGGGCGAGAGGCAAGAGATCCAGGGAACAACAGTATCCCCTGGTTACCATGACCCCCAGACCCAGGATGTTTTTCTGTTGGTTTTTGGTCTTTAACTCCTGCGGCTTTGAATTCACTGATCACTCTGCAGTTTTAGGATTTGTTTTAGGCAAGTTAAATATGTCTCTGGTGGAGCCATTGTTGAAAATATTCATCACTGTTTTGTGTTCTTAGGTTATGATCTCGGCCAATGTGTGTGTGTGTGTGTGTGTGTGTGTGTGTATGTATGTATATCATCAGCTGTGTATATAGGGTATATACACAGTATAAAACAAATTATACTTGAAATTGTTTAAACTTAGATGAACTGAATTGAACACAAATTATCAGTCTTTCCCATTTGCATTTTATGTCTTTACAGGAGTGCATGTATATATTTAAAATACAAACAATGATAAAATATTAAATTTATGAAACCGGTAACTACAAACTAAACTTTGTCAAATTATGTGTTAGGTGAAATTAAAAAGACTTATGGCTATTTCATACTGTTTAATTGGTCTACTTCTATTCAGTATGAAACCAATAACAGAGGGAGGTTTTGTATTTTAGAAAAAAAGAATGCCAGAGGCAATGGCCAGGGACATTTGAAGACGGTGGTGAAAATCATGGTGATGATTATTGTCCAGACATTGAGGGGAAAGCCATTTCAATTCATTGCCCGGGGATTAATGCCAGTGAGTATTTCCTCATTGTGCTTTGTGTGACTGTGAATGTGTTACAGGCTGCTCACATATACCGTTACTGTGCAGTAAAATATATCTCTGAGAGCCTTTTTCGTTTCTCTTACATGCTGGCGAACATGCCAAAACATGCAACGCTCAATCTCTCATAGTCACAGAAACTTACATCAGATCAAACAGACACACACCTCCCGAGCCCCTCCGGGGACGACATTCTACACCACAGGCCAAAGAACATATCCTTACTGATGCAGTATCGCCTCCAAACTCTTGACACGCACACTACCTGGAGTGTGTGTGCGTGTGTGTGTTAAACAGACACGTCAGTTTAGACTAAGGTGATTGGCTTGCTCCGTCCCAGCTCCGGCCCCGCGGGGGTATCCCAGTGTCCCGCCATCCCGATGTGGGAAAGCAGAGTGTTGGATGCAGTATCCCATAGCGCCGGCCTGGCTCCTGGGCAGCAGACGGCTAAATCAGTCACAGATTTGATTATGAAGGAGCGAGTTATGAATACATCTTTCTTAGATTGCACACAGGGAAACACAAGTACGCGTGAATGTGCCAAGGCTATTTATTATTACTCCTATTACATCACAGACATAACGTGGAATCCAGATTTAACCTGACTGATTTTTTTTTGTTAAGGAGTACCTACATTACTCTATTGTTGTATCTTTCTTTGATCTGTTTTTCATCCTCTCCCGTTCTTTGGCAGTTTTCTTTTATTCTCCTCCTCTTTATCTTTCTCTCCTTCTCTTTTCCTCCTCCCTCCTCAGCCCTCAGGTCAAAGACTCAGTTTCAAAGTGTTGATCCTCATCTGAAATCTATTGCAATCAGTGCAATACTGGACATGAAATACAGGCCGGTGAGATCCGATACACGGGTCTGCATGCCTGTTTGTGTTCAAATGGCTTTTTGTTACAGTTTCAGTCGAAAATAATCAATGGGACACGTGGTAGAGTGATTGTTGAACAGCTCTTTGTGTTGTTTATTGAAGATGCTGTTTGATTTACACTAATAACTAACATGCAAATCACACAACAGCAAGTACAATTGTGTATTTTTATTTTAAAAGCTTATTTTTTCCCACTGTTTTTGGTTTTTCCCCAAATCTCGTAATCACATTGAGACAGTTTAAATTGTGAAGCCAAGATGAAAACAAACACACTTCTCCTCGAAATGAAAAAAAACTCTGTCTGTGTACATTCCATTCACTTTTCGGTTAAGTAAGTAATAATAATCCCAAAATAAGTCCTAACCTTCATGATACTGTATACATGGGATAGACTAAATATTATTTAAACCTTTTAATAGTACCCAGTAAATTTCAGCATTACCACAAACATCTACATCCTACACATTATCATATAACTAATAAACTATTTCAACTCAAACATAACACAAATGTTCCTCATAAATTCTCAGATATCGGTATATATGCATTAGCTTGGATCTGCATATTTGTTTATATTAGTGCACAGTTACTAAAAAGTGTAGTCTTCTATAACTGCCGTCCTCATGTTACATTTCAAATACTACATTTATATATGAAAAAAAAACAAAAAGGCACAAAATTCCTTTAGAAATATTCTTATTTTTTTAACTAAATTGTTTAACTTCTCAATTTTCTTTTTCTTCTCTTAAATTTCAAAGTTAAAAATAACCAGGAAAAAGCCACAGACATTTTGAGTGTCAATCACAAACCATCTGAAGGGTTTTAAAGTTGACATAACAGAGTCATTGTTGCGTGGATTATTTCTCAGCAGGGCTATTTCAACTGTCATCAACCTGCATAAGTAGTTGTTTGCTCATTATTTGAATTAGAGTAGTTTGTGTGTGTGTGCAAGTGAATATGCCTTTTTCCAGGTATGTATGGCTTTATTTGTCTGTGGGTCTCTGATCCCCCATGCAGGGTTTTGAGTATCCATCCTGATCACCAGGGGCTGATAAGATGAGTGTAGTTGTTGTCTTTCATCGCCCTGGATGAAACATTCCTTTCTGATAGTTTGGATCAGCCTCACAGGAGGTTACGCGAAGACACTCGGACCTATGTTACCTGTGCGTCTGCCTCTTTAAAATGAAAAAAAAAAGTTGCAGTAGTTGCAGTTTTTGTCAGTGGAACAAGACCATCTGCACATTTAATAACAGTAAAGAAAATAAACCTAACAAAAATGTTAGAGATAAAACATTTTCATTTTCTTCTGAGTTTCTCTGTTCCCATTAGCACAAGCGGCACTTTTTTTGTAGTCTTTGTTCATGGCCCCGCAGCCCATGTTAGGGAAAGGCCAAACCAGTTCTCTACATTGTTAACAACATTTAATCAAAGCTCAATCAAAATAGCTACCTTTCTTCCCGTGCCTGACCGGAGGAAAAGTATGTCTCTCGGAGGGAGCCTTGTCTGTGTCTGCTGACAGATGACCAAAGAGACTCTGTATGTTCTTATCTCCATCTAACCCTCCTGTCAAATGAACCTGCACATGAAAGAGGGACAAGAAACGCTCCCTAAAACTAAACTGTGCGGCACTTCATAGTCGCTGTAGGAACTGAAAAATGCCAAACAAGATGATAAGATGACCACATTTTCCATTTTGAGGCCTCTTCGTTCTCCTGCTTAAAATGCTTCAGATGTTTTTTGACAAGTGGGTTTTAATTTTTCCTTTTTTATTTGCAGCTAATTCACTTGAGCACAAACAATAAATGCACTGGTTGCAGCGCAGATAGTGTTACCCATATGGGAACGGTCAGACAAGCTCGAGTTCCCAGTCCATATGTTGACCACTTCAAGTATCAATCACTGCATCTAAATGACTTAAAAGAACAATATTGATTACCAATATAGCATCATAAATCAAGAGCAAAGACACTTTCTCTCACTGTTCCCTTGTTCTCTCACTCTATTACATACACACAGGTTTGTGCGGCTGTTCTTCTTAGGACACTGCATTGACTTCCCTTAATTTGGGCACTCTAAACAAAATGTTATCTCGAATGCTAAACCATTACCAGTTAATGCTTAAACTTAACCTAATAACAATTCATATCTTGGCCCTAAATTTTACTAGTTCGTTAGAAATTAAGTTTTCCCTCATTAGGACCAGGTTTTGTTCTCCGTGAGGACTACTGGTCCTGACAAGCGTTTATGCCAGAAAAAGCTCCTAACGAGGTAACAAATACAATTACAAACACACACATATGCACACACAAAGCTTATGAAATCATAATAAATCTAGTGAAGAGCAGATGAAGTCACTCACTCTGTCTGTAACCTGATGATTGGAGACAAACAAAGTTAAAATACACAACAAGAAAGAAATTGATAAAAAGGAAGATGCTACAAAAATTACAATTCAACAAATTTCAGTTCCTGCCTCATGTTTTCTCCGATGCCTCCATTTTTGCTCTGTATACAAAATGTCGAATTTGTCTATCCCACACATTTCCACTCTGTTGTGGGACACGTGTTTATTTGCTGCTTGACCTGAGGGCATACACGAAAACTGCCACAATAAGAGCATTTTAGCCTCAAAATGTGTTGTATTCACTTATTTATGTATCCCCACAACATCCTTGCAATATTGATTTAAATCAAGAAAAATGCTGCTGCATTTTGAAAAGCTTTTTAGAGATCTAAGGAGCAGCAAACGACTCACTTTAGGTGAAATCCAGACTGTATTTAAGTTAGAGCAGCATTCCCCTCCTTCTTGTGGCGTGTGTACTATTTCTGTTGGTTTACTTATCTGCCTGCGTTTTTCGCTTGAATTTCTTTATTTCACCCCCTGGTTTGCTGTGTAA
Source organism: Solea senegalensis (assembly GCF_019176455.1). Taxonomy (NCBI): domain Eukaryota; kingdom Metazoa; phylum Chordata; class Actinopteri; order Pleuronectiformes; family Soleidae; genus Solea; species Solea senegalensis. The sequence continues at coordinate 18,029,819 of NC_058026.1, forward strand.
GTACAAGCAGCGCAATTCTGCAACAACAAACACAACAAGCTCTGCGCAATAAAAGTATCCCATCTAATATTTATCAATATAACTCGACCTAGACTTGCGTTGTGTTCAGCCACTCAATTTAGTGTGAAGATGGACAGATGGCAGAGTGCTGTGTGTAGCTATTTTTAGGTGGCCAAACTTGTTTACTGCAGTAGAGAAGAACAACCAGAGATTTTACCCTATCAAGCAACACTGTTATTAAAAAAGTCAAACTGGGAGGAAGTGTTCATTTATACCAAAAACTAAATGTTTTTAGTCTATAATAGCAACAGTTTCCCTCCCCACCCTGTCAGCGGCACTCAATCAGAAACATAAAGGCTTCTCCAAATTATATGGAGAAAAATTACTCATTAATATTTATTTTATCAAAAAAAGTCACAGTCGCTTGGGACTTAAACACTCAGCCTTTTGTGTTTCATGTCTGACATTTTCTTTGAATTACAGTATGCTGTACATGCTTTTCCTGCAACTAATAATTACCATTATTGATGAGTCTATCAATTATTATTTTGATTAATCAATTAGTTGTTTGGTCCGTAAAATGTCAGAAAATGTTAATGCATTTTTCCCAGCTTTAATGATTTCTTTGTTATATGGAGAGAAACCAGAAAATACTCACATTTAAGAAACTGAAAAATCAGAGATCTTGTTTTAAAAAAAACCAGACTGATTTATCAATTATCAAAATAGTTGAATAATTTAGTAATTGATAAATAATCTAATAATCACTGCAGCCCCGGTGTATAAATCTCAGTCATGTTGACTGACATTAATAAACCTTGTATGCTGTAATTCCTTAGCTGCAATTCGGCTGTAAATCATCTTCAGCGTATGGAAGATCAACAATTTGTTGAAACATGCTTATTCACTGCATGTCTTTATGAATTTTTTTTGTGCGTTTCTTCTGCCCAAAGTCACTTTATAATAAGAAACTTGTCCCAGAGTGTAACAGTGCAAGCCATTGTTGTTGGCTTCACATATGATTTTTGTTTCGATTTAGTCCTTTTGGTCTTTTTATGGGATTTTCAACAAAAGTAAACATTTTGAATATTTCCACCCTCGTTCTTTAACTCAAACCACATCATCATTAAGTAAAATGAACCCACCATGCAGTTTATTTTTCTTAAAAGTATATTCCCTATAACTGCCCTCCTCATGTGTTTTCTCTGCTACTTTATGATCTTATTTCCTACGTCTTAAGTTGCACCTTTTGTCAGACAATGTCTGGTGATGACTCTGTTTCATAGTTGTACAGTCTGTCCTCACCCTGTCAGTGAGGCAGAGAGGATTTGGTGGCACTTCTCTTCAGGGACGCACGACAGGTCTCATTAAATCTGCATTAAGTTCAAAGAAACACACACATACATGCTCACACACACTGACGAACACGCGGCAGCACACATACGGGGCCCTGGATACACAGAGTGTTTGTGTCTACATTGAACTATGCTCACAAACACGGTGCAACATAAAAGTCTATTGGCATTTCTATAAAATCCAGTCGGCTCTAATGTAACCGTCTTCTTCCTAATGTGCCTTGTGAGAGCGTAGAGAATCTCCAAGTTACACACTGATGAGTGGATTAAACTTTATTGTGTCTCTTAATAACACAAAATCAATTTTTCCTGTCTTGTGGTTCCCCTTCTTCTGCAGCAACGTCTGCGGTCTAAACCGTCTTTCGGTCGCTTTCTATTTCTGGTCATACAGTCCAGTTCTCTGCTCTATTGTGCAGGAACGTGTGTGGCAGTCACTCCTGTGGCTTTCACTGCTCAGCAAACCTGCAGAACCTTCATGCTGTAGTACATCAGTGAAGAGTTTTAGTGTTTAAGCAGCATTAGATACTTTATTGGCCTCTTTGGGAAGTTTGTTAGCATACAGCACCACACATACAATTAATTACATTGTTTATGAAGGTTAAACATAGATTAGATCATATTTTATAAGGATAAAAGACTGACATGTGTTCTTTTAAATTATGAAGCTGATCTTTTTTCATATTTAATATCCTGTGTTTACACCATAAAGTAGCACTTTTATAAACATCCAGTGACAATAAAGGCGATTCTGATTTGCTATGGCCCATGTGAAGCTTGGTGTGCTCTGCTTGTTAGTGTACATCTCTGGGAACAGCCTTTAATTATCCTTTTTGATATTTATTCAAAGAATAGATAACTGGAAAATAGTACTAATTAGTACTATTTGTTAAAATAGGACTTTTCTTTTTCAAAGGGGAATTAAGAACCATTACAGGATTTGAGACCGTTAACAAAAGGGAATTTAATGGGAGCATAATAGAGGGGAAGTGTAAGAAAGGGCCCCTGAGACTTGTACCTGTGTTGTGGAAACAAAGAAATGCATAAAAGTGGATGTCACTGCCAGAGAGAGAGGGAATAAAAATTAACACAAACTTTGCTTCATGCATTGTTTTTTTACTCGTACTGCTGCTGCCAAAAGTTGGTCTCCCTAATCTGTTATAGCAGCTGAAAAATGCCATACTGGTTTGGTTTTGCAGATTTACTGAAAGAAAAACATTTGTGCTCACTTCTGCCGCCTGAAATTTCCTCTACAATACACTACATTTGTGGAAATGTTTGATTTTTAGATTAGCTAAATACATTTATAGTCTACATGTTAACATGCTCAATTATAAAGATTAAGTTGAACTGGTGATGGTGCTAGAATGTGTTCAGTTTTTGTAAAGAACCAAAAGTATAAAATAAAAGTCAATAAATCAGTCATTGTGGGGAAGTTTGTGTTAAATGTTATGGCATTTCCTCCTGAGATGGTTCCATTTCAAATGACCTGGTGGGCCAACTGAGCCAATGATAAGCCAATGATTGTGATATTGGTATCGTTTTGGACACAAAAGAGTGGCGTCCAGGCACTTCTAATCCTAAATTCATTTGGAAAAGGTCACGTGAAGTGTGCAGACATACACTTGCCTCTGAACACATACTGTAAAAGCGCACACGGAGTGAGTTGGCATTCTGTGCTCCAGTTTGAGCGTCTGATCTGAGCAGAGCAGACAGGCGAGTGCAGTGTGCCCTAGAGTCATGTAAAATGCAAAGGAATATACTACTCTATTAAAACCTCCTGATGGCAGAGAGAGGCTACACACAGACACACACACACACACACACACAGTTTTGCACAGCTATTCTTCTTAGGGCTCTGCATTGACTTCCTAAACAACCTAAACCAACCGTTATCCCTAAACCCAATTCTAATCTTAACCTTCAAATAGCACTTTGAATTTGTGAGAACCAGGCAAAAATGTCCTCGCAAAGATAGGTTTGTAATTAAACTTGTCCTCACAGCCTATTACAGACACACACTTGTGTACTGATTGTTATGTTTATGCATGCGTGGAATGCACTCACAGTTAATTGTTCACTCTGCTCCATCCAAACACTAGCACTCAGTGATTCTTGCTTATGAGTGGAATACATTCACATTAACTGCTTTTATGTTTGACTGTAGAAATATTAATGCTCTGTGCTTCATGACGCAGGCTGCTAATCACGTCTGGGAAGATGTGGTTGCTTAATTTCAGTTACATAAAAGGACATTTGTTTCCTTTGATCGACAGAGAATCCACCCAGATTCTGATCTGCAGTGAGCTAAGCGTCTTCGCGGCACCTCCTCGTCCCAAGTTCTCGTCTGGTATCTCTTCTACAACACTTCAGAGTGCACTTCTAAGTGTACTTAACTCTAGCAAGACCACATGTTCTTTTTTCATTATTAAACCCTCCCAATAGACTATCAACTTTTTATCCTGCCTGTCTCCAGAAATTCCCTCTTTCAAATATTCTCCAGCACTTATCCAAGCCCCCTAACCCCAAATGACACTTTAAAACACTTAAGTTTGAAACCACCCCTCAAATGCAGGACAAAATATTTACTTTAAGACAGGAATACTTTTCTGTCTGACAACGAGCGAGCTTTATGCTTCTTAAGTAGTGAAAGTGCCGGGAGAAGTGCAGCTTTGAAAAGAGAGATCTCAGATGACGTGCTCCTTTGTCATCGCCACAAGAGCTGGGAGACACTTTTATGAGACATGCACATTATTATTGATAGACAATCTCAATGCCGTGGGGTAGAAGTAGTTAATGTCACCTCGGCTGTCATGTTGTGTAACAGAGTGATGCATTTCCAGAGGTTAACCAGGTTTATTTAATCACAGCTTTAAACAGTGGGAAGGCTTTTAATCAGCATTCAATCCTTGGTTTTATTTATCTATCTTTACTTTTCACAGCTTGGGACAGGAAATTTTACTTCCTTTTATTTTAGTATATTACTATATTAATGTTGTTGACTCGCTTTTGATTTTGAAGGAGGGACCTATGTAAGTAATAGTATTGACGGAATCATTTAGCTCCAATTTGTTGTTATTTTTACTTTTATATTTGGAGCAAGTCACTTAAAATGGAAGCAACAGCCAAATTGAGAACAGACTGCTGCTCTTCAGTGGCCGCCACGTTGGATATACTGTAGAAAAGCCGCTAGAAGTCACTTCTGTCATTATGTGAAGCCCACCTCTAGTGCTCCAAGGGAACTGTTTATGATTGTTGCCTTTTTTGGGAGATTGCGTAGTTGACCAAAACCGCATCCTTGCCAAACAGATCTGCAGAGCAGAACCAAATCACTGGCTTATTCTGCTGGTTTCACCCAGACTAGCTATCAAACCTTGTTTGTACTCGCACAAGGCACTTTGGCACGGACCTCCACAGATGACATGTGCGAGGTACTTAGGCAAAGTAATTAAAGAAAATTAACAAAGAAAAAAAGATATGTTATTTACTTGCTGAATATACGTACTGTAGCATCACAAATAATATTTCAGACTGACTGATACTGATACATCCCTCAGCTCTGATAAACACCGTCACAAAGCATCTTGAGACTGATCCCAGGTAACGATATGAAGAGAGGGGGGTGACTCTCAAAGCTTTCCCGTGGCATCAGTGAGACTATTTTTGGAGTCTGTGCTCATCTCTGCTCAGCTCTTCTGACTGCCTCTCTCTGACCGTGTGCAGTTTTTACTCCCTCTCTCTCTGTTGCTCTCTCATGCTTCCCTAAAACGCCTGCTCACCCCGAGCCACTTGTTTATCAGTCTGTTTGTTCTTGTCGGGGACAATATGTTCTCTCTTTGCAGCAGTCTACACAGTTATTCTTCATGCGGCCCCTGGGCTGTTCTTCGTCAGCCTGTGTCCCCAGACGCCTTTCCACTGACCAATGGAAGGATTTAACTATTTATGGCTGTTAGGTGCAGGCTTCATATGAGCAAATTAGGTAATCGGGGTGTAAAGGGCACTTCAGGGGAAACCAAGTGTTTAGGCATCTAGTAAATGCTCACTGGGGTGTTTTGTGTTTTGTGACATCATACAGGCATCATTAAGAAGTCATCATGAGTGCACATGCTTTTCCTAACCACCAAAATAGCTCATTGGTTCTGTAATGATACTCTATAAGATTATCTTTGTAACACCAGGAAAAAGCAAAGTTAAACTTAATCTTGAAGGATATTTTGCTGAAAGCATCCTGACAGAATCCCAGTTGAGGTTTCACAAATGGACATTGCTTTGAAGCTTCCGGACCAAGAGGAATTTTCCTTTTTCATTTCCGTTCACTTGGGATGCGATTTCACACCATTAGTACCCCGACCACCAGCAGCCCCATCCCTCCTCACACCACCCACCATGCACCATAAATATTTCAACCTCTCAATCTATATTCATTATAAAACACATGCCCAATGCAATATGTGGTTGTGAGGACACAGGGCTTTTATTTATTCATCTTATTTATTTATATTTCTTTCCTGAGGGCGAGACGTTGGTTTCTCTCCATCTGTGCTGATTGCTGGCTATTACTGAGCACTTAGAGCATCCACTGTACTGGCCGGGGGTGGGGGTGGGGGGAGAGCAATCCTCAAGAGATCCAGTCGCTTTAGGGCTAAGAGGTGTGTTTGTTGTGTGTGTTTTTTTTATGGCAAAGTAAGAGAGAGATATCAAAAGAGTGATGGCAAACAGAAAAATATTGAACGAAAGACGAGGCTTTGAAATCACGGCGTTCGAAAACGGCGGTTGAAAAGTTCCATCAGGTCACTTTTTATTTGAGTGTAATGAGGACGGACAAAACCTGCTGAGCAGACAGAGATGGTGCAGAAAGGCCAGGAAACTTCAACGGCACAAGAGACAATCTGGCAGCGCTGAGGTACAAGGGACAGGTGAACAGGGGATGTGGGGGAATCGGGTGACAGGAAAGGGTGGGTGTAGGGCCTGAGAAAGACATTTTGTACATGCAAAGGGTGAATGACTTACTGAATTCCAGTAAAATACTAAGTATTGTGTCAATGTGTTGTTTCTTACACAATTTACCATGTGATATCCAGTAACTTAATGTATAACCTCTATTTGTTAAAACACAGTATTCTCCTTGTTCAGGGAGTTTTACATGTTTTGCCACAGTAGCACAAGGCATTCATCCAATTTTACACACTTGGACATACACTGGGCTGTACTATATACTCGCATGCATGATGCAAGTGTTGAATGATCATTTGCAACAACTTTAGTTTTCAAAAACACCGAACATAGATAAATTGTTCATGCTGAAACATACTTATCTGGAGGCTTGTTAAAAAGTTAAATAGTCATAAACTGCACAGTGGTTTTCTCTTAAAGTGTTAAAGCCTTCTATACAATACAATCCAGATGATTGTGGGATCAGTGATGATACTACATTGTGTGTTACAAAATATACTACCAAGAGCACGGTTATTGAGTTTTCAGTAATACTGACCTACTTCCATTTTTGGATATTCTCTAAACACATGGCATTTTTTGACCAATTACTGGTTTAACTTCTAGTTCCAGTTCAATTGTCATGTGCATGTTTGACTAAGAATGGAGAAATCGGGAGTAATTTATCTGGTTATTCCTGATTCAGTGTCGATCGAACAAGCTGTTTGTCATTTAAAAGGATTGAGGACCTGCTTGCAGAGTAAATAACGCCAGAAAAATGAAGAAGCAGAAGAAGAATCCTTGTTTCGTTAAGACATTTCTGGTTGGTGGAATTTATATAAAGTACATATCGTTGTTTGAACTATTTTTGTATTGGACATATTTGAATGAAAAGAAGGACCACCTTGGGTTAGAAACATTCAATAAATATAAACGTTGTTTGAACACAGAATTAGCTGTGATTTTTTTTTTTAAACACAGCCCCTTTAGTGATTGAGTTTGACGTCCCTGACCAAGAATGTATGCCCACACATATTTGCAGAGGCAAAAGTTGAGCTGGGTTTGACTCTTTGAATGAAATGTTGGACCCAGTGTTGGGACCCCCGCTGAGCTGTCAATGCAGCGTTTCACTCAAATTACTGCTCTGCTACACACAGCTCATGTTTGTCTGAACACAACTCAATTCAAGAATTGTTCCTTCACTTTATCCACTTTGTCAATCAGAATAAATACACTTTTAGTGTAATAACAATTTCACTCTTATACTCATGTCTTCATTGTAATTGTGGGTAATGATCAGTATCACGCTCTGTTGTAGACATTCTGCAGCCTGAGTTGGGGTTTGGTTTGGTTTAGTTTTTGCCAGGGACTGAACAGATAGAGTAAAGAGATACAGGTGGTTTCTTGAAAGAGATAATCGATAATCAGACATGATAATTCCTAGTTCTGTTACACTAAATTCATTTGTAGACTCAAGCACCAACAAAAGTAAGCTGTGTAGCACAGGACATTTTAAATCAACTACAATCACCACATCACAATCGCAATCATTCTGTATGTGCAGCTTTACGTAATATTTACTAAAAAAAGCTAATTAACATGACAACAATAACACAATGCTATTACTAAAAGACACAATAACAAAAAACAGTGTAATCCAGCAACAACAATTTTAAATGGTTAACTATCTTCCAACATAACCAAGTATTGTATTTGAAACTAAAATGTTAAAGCCGTTAACACTGTATGTCAATGTGTTTTATGAGACGTGCTTCAAACCTTGTACTATCAAGCAAAGGAAAATAACTGAAGAGCAACATTTTGGTTCATTGTGCAGGTCCAGGAGCAGCCGTCGCATTTACTCTACATTTAAAAATGTAGAAGTGATATTGTAGCATGAGCATTGTAGCTTCACCAACAGGCTCAAACACAAGGGATACTTGTTTTATAGTTGAAAAGAGTCAGTGACTGGTGAACACAATGAAGATTCCCATGTTTGCCCTGCTGACTGCCCACCGCTGGTATCTTGCAGTGTTACACCACCAGCCATTCTCTTCTGCCTGTCATTGGCCTTGCTTGATTTTTTTTAGATCTTTGTCTGAGCTCTAACAAGAAGCCAGAACATCAGAGACTGATCCTCCAGGCTTCAGAGTTGGGAATCCCACTGTGCTACAACAATGCCGCTGGCTGAATGTCTCAGCTCATTCTACTGGAAGTTCAGTCCTGCTTACTGAGAAACCCATAAAACTCTAGCTGTGCAGTACAGTAACTGGATCAGGCTTCTCATCAAAAACCAACTGCCTCACTTAATCATTTAACATTTCATTACATAGATGACTATATTAACTGTTGCTGTTCAGTGGTGTGTAGTAGATTTACATTGTATGCATTTAGCAGACACTTTTATCCAAAGTGACCTACAAGGGAATTAAGTATTGAACTGTATGAGCTTGCATTGCTAACTTTAACACTTTAACACGGCACAGCACGGTTGGTTTTCCATTACAATATAGTACCTTCTCAATGTGGGCGGAGTCATCAATGCACAGCTGCATGAAACTGCCGTGACTTCGCTTATTATGCAACTCACACAAACTAGTGAATAGTGACTTGTAAAGCAGTTGTTTTCGGTGTACTGAATCATTATAATCAGTTATAATCACACTCCAAACTGAACTGAAATACAGTGACAGGGCTTGTGATGCGGCTCGCCACTCGTGATCGCAGGCTTTTAGCAGGGCTGTCCCAATGACACATCTGTGAAATATTGAGATTTTCGCTCGCTTGGAACCTCTCCATAGCAGGTACTAAAAAAGTACCAGGTACTATCACTAATGGAAAAGCAAAAAAGTGCCTGCTTAAGCGAGTCGAGTCATGCAAGGACCATGTAGTGGAAAAGCGGCAAATGTGTTTTCTTTTAGAGCTAGATTTAAAAATGTTTCCCGTAGATTCTTTTTTTTCTCAAATGTTTCATGTTGGCTCCATGAGGATGCCACAGTGTCCAACCCATATTCTTTCAAGTCAATATAGTTTTAAATAAATCGCATAATAATAACTTATAACTAGATCTCAAGGACAAAATAATATTTGTCCTTGGTATATTTTTTCTTCTTCAGTTTTTGGCGTCATTATGTGAAATATCAGCAGTGGTCTTCAACAATTGTGCAATAAGTGCGATTATTGAGCAACACTGATACATTCAGGTCGCTTTAGCTGCATTCACAACTGCACAAGTAGCTGTCCACATAGCTGTGCACCTAATGCAACCTGAATGCATTTTCAAATCACAAAAAACACATTTGGAGGTAGTTTGGGAACTTGTGCAATATGTCCTCATGACCCCCTCCTCAGCTCACGTCCTCTACACCACTTTAATATTAAAACTGATCATCATATTTGTCACTTGCATTGATACTTATTATTTATGTTACTGTGTTTTCCAATCCAGAACTCGTGTCCCTCCAATTTATTAAGTTAAATCTCCGTTGGACCTCTTGGACATTAAACTGTGCAGGCCTTAATCGGATCATACACATAAGTGTAACAATATATAAATATATAACAGGACTAAAACACAATCCTGCAGCTCCTGAGGTGTTTGGGGGCTTGGTTTCACTGCAGCTATATTTACTCAGCAGCATTTAGTGAAGCTGTAAATGGCAGCAGGCCAGTAACTGCCTGGTCTCCTGGGTGTTACTGTGTGTCATGTCACTACAGTGGCATGCAGGTCACCTAATACTACACATACTGTACATGTCCTGCTCCACTTATATCTGCTTGACTGCATCATTAGCTGCAACTGTAAGACTGTCGAGGTGTGTGTGGGCCATTGTAGTTCAAAGTGCACGCGACTGTCTTTGTGAGTCAATGTGTGTGAGCATATGCGTGTTCACTGGCACAGAAACAATCCGTTCAAAAGTGGGAGAGTGTGCTCCAAAGAGCAATATTTATTTCAACAATATTGGGGACATTAATGTTTTTCAAATTCAATTTCACAACTGGTGGTGAAATAAAGGTGGATTTTAAATTTGGTTTAAATCAATAGTACCTCATTCCCTCTCAAAAAAAACCAACCCTTTTTGAACATGTTTTAGATCAGTGGGGATGTGTTTAATTGACATTCACTCCCTAAAGGACTGAGTAAAGGTTTTGGCAACACAAGAGCAGTTCCATCTTTGTCTGCTTCATTTTTAGGCGCAAATACAATTCTAGTGTCATTTCCAGAGCAATACAGAGATGCACATTCATCTTCTGGCTGTTAGCATTTACTGTTTATAGCATAGTTTACTTTTTTGCAACTTTTGGACTTTAGAATGCAGGTTTTTATTTTTATTTAATCTTTGATTTTTTTTTTTCCATTTTATTAGCACCTTAAAATGTGTTCACTCACCATTAAGTTTGTATGAGAGTCTGAAGTAACGCATTCAAGAGTAGTGACTGTAACATTTTTACTGAGCTTGTGTTATTGTTGAAGTCTCCTTCAGCCACTGAAATTCATTGATTGTGCATGGAAGGTTTCTGATTACAGCTTTTTTTTCTTTTCAATGTGTCATAAGTAATTGACCAAGAAAGCTTTGGCTGTATATGCGCATTCTTCTTGATAAATGAATTACTCAGACTCCGCATATGGTGCATTCATGTGTTTCGGCTTCTGCTATTATTTGAGAGCAACTAACCAATCTCAGCAGCACATTGATGCCAGCAGCTCACGTCAGCCAATCACATCAGCAACACATGGGTAAGGTAAGAAACAACAACAACAACTTGTACACACCCACAGGGCATCATCAATTTGGAACATCAGTTGGCACGGTCAGGTGTATTGAAGGGAAAGGTCTGAGTTTTAGTGAAGCAATGAACAGTTGCCTTCTGTTGTAATTATAAAACCGCCTTCTTCTTAATGTATGGTGTGGTGCACATAGGTTTGCTCTTAAATGTAGTATCCTGGCACTTTTGCAAGTTTGTTGAATGTACGGTAGTTTTCGTCAAAATACGATCATTTTGAAGTCACAGTACGATATTTCTGTATTTTCCATCTGGCACCACTGCCTAGTGTCCAGGCTAACTTGAGTCCAACTCTGGTCAGAAAGTATATGGGCTATATGAATTTGACTCCGGGTAGCATTATCTGGGTGTGTTAGTCTGACTTTAAGAACTTTGAATGAGCACTAATGTGTTTCCATGCATTTTAAAAGTAAGTCAGTACAACACAATAATGCTGATAATTATCATGTACAGTATATGTACCGATTTGATACTGATCTCACAATGATCTGAATTTTCAAACACTCTCCATTTTTAAATGAATAAGTGTAATGATTAAGTGAATGTAGCAAATGAAATGGTAGCAGACTGTTATGTTGGAAAGATTTTGGCATTTTAAATGATTTAAGGATGTAGAACATGGAAAGTTAGGACACTCTGACAACTGTATCTGTTGTTAATGGACTTATATTGACGTTCAGCATGAAACCACATTGCGTATTCCATGTCTGCACATAGCAGAGCTCACTCTCTGGTGTTATGGATAAGTGTAGTCACCCCAAACACCTCCCCTTGGACTTCCTCTGCCTCCTGTCCTTCCTTTCCTTCCTTCTCCTCTTTCCTCTGCCTCTATCCCTTCATCTTGCCTATTGATTGGCAATAATGTGTTTTCAGTGGTAGATTAATGGCACATTATCCTAAGAAGGGTGTCTGAGGGGACAGGACGTGAGGGAGGGCGTGTGAGACGATGCTCTTTAATTGATTCATAGATGTGTGTGTGATTTCGGGGGGGTTTGTTTTGGGTTTTTTTGAGGACGACGGCACGGTGCCATTTTACTTTTAATCAAACCATGGAAAATTTAACATTTTTACATTTTGTACAGAATAAAACGTTTGTCCGATGTGTGAAGAGGATGGTGGTAGTGTGTTACAAAGTGAGATGTACAGTTGAGACCAGTACAATACCTTGTTGATTTGTTGTGGATTGCTGTTGCGTTTTGAGGACATTGGTAGGTTAGCGCTTGAAGGAAAAACCATGATCCTCCATCCTTGTCTACAGTATTAACATTTCACATTTGTCCAACACAGTTCTCGCCAGCTCTATTTTGAATAGAAATCAATGTGTGCTTGTCACAGTCTACTTCCTAATACTATCTGCTTTTTCAAATATGGTGTTTTACAGTGTCATAATAATGTAATGAGTAAATTAGCAACTTTGCCTAATTACTCTAGTGGTGCTGTTTCTAAATTTAAAATGTCTACTGCACAAAACCAGGAACCTAATCACACTTAACATGTATAAAAACTGTCTTGTTTATAAATGGTATATGCATTCATTTATTAAGAATAAATCATTTTTACGGTCTCTTATTTTGAAGTGATTATTTTTACTCTCTCACTTGGCTTAGTTTTTGGCCTCGGTCCAGTCTTATCCTCTTTCATCTCTGCACTCTCTCACCTCTCATATCTGTGTCTACCGCACTTGCTTTTATTTGATTTCATACCTTCTGCCATCTTTCAATTTCCTCAAGCAATTTGCATCACGGAGAAAGGGAGGGGGAGAGAGAGAAGGGGGAAGCTTGACGAAATTAGCAGATCAATAGACCATCAAACAGTCTTTAAGTGTGACACATACACAGACCTCGTGTCTCGGGTTTCCACCTCTAACTAATAGCCTTGTTGTTTACTTTACAATGTGCTGTGTCATGTAGTTTTGGTCTCAGGTTGCCCTCCAGTGCCTCGGGACGACCCCGAGGGAAAATCCATACACCGGCCTTTTAGAGCCAAATGACGCTCGAGAGAGAAAGAGCAGCTGCAAAGTCTAACGTTTTACATTTTGTTGTGTTTTTGGTGACGTTTGTCTGACTGTTAGCAGGGTTGTTCAAAAACTACTGAACTGCTGAACATGTGTGGAAGCTGCAGTGTGTAATGTGTGTGTTTTTTTTGTTATTATGCCTCTGTTTGGTCGTCATGAACAAAAACACTGTAACATTGATATAACATTGTCTATATGCCTGACTGAGGGAGTGTTTATGTGTATACAGAGGCAGCTCAGCAGCAGGTGAGGGCCAGAATATTTTATCCCGTCAAACTGCTACAGGACCAGGTTTTCATGAGCAGAAGAATTCATTTCTGAATCTAGTGCCAGTGTGTTTGCACACACAGTTTGCTTTACTAGTGCAATGTTGCTGTTGCCTCCATCCGTCTTGGCACACTGTAAATCAAATCGCTTCCTGTGTGCAGTGCAGGAATGTCACTGGGTGACATGAGATCCAAATACTGCTAATACAGAGAAACACACAGAGTCATGAGGAGCTGATGGGCTTAATCAGCATTGTGTGAACTGTAAAATACATTTGTTTCACATAGATAATGATGCAGGTTTTGTGATCTAAATATATTTTCGGGGCAATTTTTCATTTATCTACTGAGCAGTCACTGCTGTATATCAGAAATGAAAAGGTATGCTCCTTTATTAGCCCCACCACTGGGACATTTGCAGCATTAGAGCAGTGCAGTCAATAAAGAAGAAAGATAATAAATTCCAAGCATGCAAAATAAACACTAGGAAGAATACATCCTATTGAAATGTTTTTAAATATTAGAAATAATAAAAAATGTATTATATATACATTATAAACATGATTTAACCTAGATATGTACATGGACACAGTGATAGGCTGAAAAATGCTTAAAAAAATGCCCTAAACAAATATACTGTATGCTTAAAAAGTTGTTTGTATGCTGGTACTTTCTAGTTTTTAAATGTCTTGTATTAGAAAAAAAGCATTTTTTATGTCTCATTGAATTGATATCTTTTCATCCTGTCGACAAATACTGTATTTCTTTAGCAATGTAACGCAAATCGTTGACCTATACATAATTACTAGAAATACAACAATGTCCATGTAAAAATCATCTGGTGACAGTTTTGTTTGTGCTTTCATGTGGACGGAAAATGTTTCAGGGACAGTCGCCACCATCGTCTTGGGCGATGACCTTTGTCAGATGACTGGGAGAGGTCAATGGAGGTTAAAGTAACGAGTGAGCAGAGGGGGGGGCGGCCCATCTAGTCATGCAGAAAGGAGCTGGCGTTGAGGTTTACACAAGAGTAACACACACACACACACACACACACACACATGCAAACACACACTCCAACCAACAGAAACAACACTTCCACCAGCCAGACCTCAGCTATAGAGAGGCACAGACCCGTGCAGAAATACAAACCCAATCCTAGTTTTTCCAACACAAACACACACTCAACTGATTCCTTGCCTCCCTCTTTTTCTCTCTCTCTCACTCTCCCGCTCTCTCGCTCTTTGTTACACACTCGCACACAGTCGAGCTTCAGTGCACACTCTGCTGTGATGAGCTACGACAAGGCAAGAGGTGGGAGGGCAAGCAGAGGAAGAATGGGCGAGGAGGATGAAGTGACACAATGAGAAGAGCACAGTAGTAGAAACAATTAGCGCCTCTTAACGACAAGCACCGAGGTGAGTTAGTGCGTTTGTGTCTGACATGGATTTACCGCGGTACTTCATCACACCAAGTGAAACGGTGCATTAAAATATAATGTTAAATTCTCCTCCGTGGCTCAAAGCTTTGCTGCCTCTAAGACAGTATGATTTTCAAGTTAAAGTCTCTGTTAAGTACGTCCCATACCATTTGGCCACACCTCGCATTTCGACAGGCTGCCGTCATGTCTGAGCAGATAGCCGCCAGGGATTGTGGGTACTGAGCAGTGGTGTGACTCTCTCTCTGTAGTAGCTCTGAAACACGAGATAGCCTGCTGGACATTACAGGGCTCTTTTATTTGCTGAATAGACACGTAGGTGTGTGCGCACACACACACAGGTTTGCACAGCTATTCCTCTTAGGACACTGCAATGACATCCATTCATTTATACAGCATAAACAAAGTGTTATCTCTAAACTTAACCAGAACCAGTTAATGCCTAACCCTAAACTTCACCGAACCACAATTCAAATCTTAGCCCTAAGCTTAACCAGTTCCTCAAAAATGAGGTTCTGCCCCTCTGGGACCAGGTTTTGATCTCCATGAGGACTAGCGGTCCTGACAATGTCGGTGTTTATGCCAAAAGGTCCCAAAGAGACAAATAGAAGTATGCACACATGATGTATGTGTATTCTTCACAGATTTCAGGAGGTCAGTGATTCAGTTTTTTTGTTTTTTTTACCTTTTCAGGTATACATATTTAATATATAAAGTTCCTGGTAGTGTTTGTAGTTCCTTTGAAATTCAGACGGTCATTATATGATCACGGTTAACATTAATCAGGTAATCAGGTTTTTGGCTGTGTTTGTTCTTCTGTCTGTCCGTCTGCTCATAAGTTACACAATTAAAAACAGTAAAGTAAATTCAGATTTGGGTGAAATTTTCAGGGAAGAAGAAATTAGATTTTCATGGTGATCCACCAGTGAATTGACAGTGTGGGATATTTGATGGCCTTCAGCGGAGGTTTGCACTCTCTGAGTCTTTAACAGTTGAAGATTCGAAAAGGTATTTCTTTTAGCCTATTGACGATTCATGATTCATAATTTTAGACTTCAGCTTAAACCAAAACGTTAGATTCACAAATCTGCCGATAGTCTTAAAATCCTGTTGTCCAAACTAAGGATACTGACTTTGTTGCAGGATAGAAAAACCTCAGTATTTTTTCCAATTATCAACACATACTGTATCAATTTGTGATGTTTTCAGTTACCACATAGGAGTTCAGAGAAGAACATCACCAAAAGCAAACTATGTGGTGCTATATGGTATTCTACCACCTCGGTATTTTCCGTAAAGGTTGTTTTTTTTTTTTTTTTCAAAGTGAAACAAAATAAGAATAACTTGTATCAAATTACCTTGTCGGTACACCATAAAGCAGAATTTTTATCCTGAATAAGCAAGTTCACCAGTTAGAGAAAAATATTTACATTGGAAATGTGTGCTAGCTGCTTTGCACGTCTATAATTTCGGTGTTTGTAAGTTTAAAGGTTTTAGTTAACTGGTTCCTTCTGCTCGAGAATCATTACTCATTAGCTTTCCTTGTTCATTCCTGTGGTCCTTTCTCATATTTTAAGAGCAGATTACATACTACAGATTAACACATAATCAAAAAAAAACATGAAGACATTAAGACAGCAGACAGTCCTGTTTCTTTTTTAGGGATACATGTGGAGCGCTTGGTCACTCTGAGACTGAGGATGGTTTCTAAAGTGCACATTCAAACCTTTTCGTAAAATGCCTGGCTTGAAACTATTCCATCGGAAATGGGCCTGGCTTTGCTTCACAGGAGTATAGGAGCACAGCTTTCCATTGTGTGCGCTTAAATTATGCTGAGGCCGCTTTGGTGTGTCGGTCTGTGGCTGTGGCAAGAGCAGAGTGGTCACTGGACAGGAGGAGAGATTCAGGATTGAGATGTTATCTCATTCAGAAATGTACAATGTAAATGTGAAACAAGTCTCATCTCTCTATAACCACCTCCTTCAGTAGTTACAGTTGTGTGTGTGTATATATTTGTGAAGTGGCTGTACACATTTTTTTACTTACAGGGCTGTGCAACAGTCTTAGGTCAGGACTAGATTTATTGTTTTAGCAATGCTATAATGCAGTGTAATTATATCTCTGTCACTTTATGTGAACACATCCAGAAAATACGGGAAACTTGGATACATATTTTTAAAATACTCCTTTTTTTCTGAAAAGAAAAGGGGGTTCATGTGTCAAGTATTTATTGTGACCTTTCCTTACACTGGAGTATATAACCTATGTTATTGGTAAAACCTGTGTTTGTCCGACTATAAATATCTGCTGTGAAAAAATTCTATTACGCCAGTACATTAGCTTGAGCATTATAACACACATTGTATGAGTTGAACTCTTTGAAAGCTTGCAAGACAAACTTTCTGTCACATCATGTTCAAAATGCCAGTGATTACAGAATTTGACCGACATAAAAACAACAAACCTGGTGCTGCCCTGAGACGTTTGCACAAAACCGTATTTCTTATTTGGTTTCCTGTAAAGCAATTTATTTTTTAATTTATAAATGTGTACAAATATTTGCCCCCACTTTGAGGACTACTTTTTAATTCTAAAAGTGGACTTTCAAGCTTTTAAAGTTTTTATGTTGTGTCTGTTCAGGTTTTCAATCAGCAGGCTGCAATCGTTGCCTTCTATATGTTTGGATTAATACAATGACTTGTTGTTATGTTACCTCCGTTATCAGTAAAAACAAACCACTGATGTCTGCAACACAAAAATCACCTGAAAATACTGAATCAGTCCTGAGAGAAATATTTCTTGAATGATATTTTAATTAGTTTCAGTAAATGGTGTAATGAGCCTATATGGGCGATTGTGGAATAAAAAGGAAATAGTATGATGGTCAAAAAAATAATAAAAATAAAATAGACATGCGTGAAACGTAGAATAAAATGATAATTACATTCATTTAAATACATAGATAATTTCTGTAATTCAAAATCCATTACGATACAGGAAATACATGCAGATAGCTTGGCTATAGTATAATTTCTTTGGTGGCTTTAGGCTGCTGGAAATGCCGTTGATAATAATAATAATAATAATGATAGTACTGTAATAATAATAATAATAATAATGAAATGGAAACAATAAAATGTTGACGGTGATAGTTTTAGGCCTCCTTTTAGGCTATCATTAACTTGGTCTCACTTTTCTAAAAACAACGTTGTGTAAAGTTTAGTGTCAGGCCTATATGTTATAAAAAAAAAAAACCCTTAACCGAATGAAAAATAAATAATACCAAATCAGCTTATTTATTAATGTGATATGTAACTACTCCTCTATCGTTGTACTTGCACCCTTCAATAACATGAAGGCCGCAGATCCGGTCCCATCATCGAAAACACCTTAAATGCTTGAAACTTGGCAACAAACCACCAAAAAAAGTGTCATTTTCCACATGAACCCATCACATGTCCCCGTCATACAGGCTGAAGTACTTGCTGGCGTTTGAGAAGCAGAGGTAAGGCGTGCTACTGCCGGGGTAGACCACGGGCAGAGGCATGGGCAGCAGACATCTGCCCAGCAAGTTGCTCTCTTTGTACAAGGCCGGGAGCTGCCCCACCACCACCGGCTTTCCAGTCTCGGGGAAATCACTAACGGGTCCGTCGATTTCGTTGGAGATCTGCCGTTTCAATTTATTCCTGCGGTTCTGAAACCATATTTTCACCTGCGTCTCCGTCAGCTGCAGAGAGCTGGCGAGGCAGGCGCGCTCCGCGCTGCTCAGGTAGCGTTTCATGTCGAAGGTAGACTCCAACTGGAAAATTTGTCTCTTGGAAAAAATAGTGCGCGTCTTTTTTTTCGTGATAATTTTCTCTCTCTTCTTCGTCGGGCTGCCTCCCTGGTGTGCGTCCGATGCCGCGGTGGTGGAGCAGCTGTCGTCGCAGCTGCTGTCCCCGCTCTCGAAGCGCACCTCCGCCGCCTTCATCGCGTCTCCCCGGCTCGTGGTGACCGATTCTGTCGCTCCACTGCAGTCCGTGGTCAACTCTGCAACACAAGTACACTTTGCTTTAACCCGTGCGTGGATATGTGTCAAACTGCGCTGCTGCACTGACCCAAGGGTGGCGTGCGTGCGGTGCGTAATGATAAACACACGCATGACATAAAGTCTCTGTAAACAAACAGCCTGCAGTTACATAATCATCAAACCCTCTTACCTCTTTGGTGGAGCCTGCTGTCCGGGTCCTGCCTCTGCGGGGCTCCGTGCTCATCGTGATGACTCTGGAAACCGTCTTTACGCACCGGCGTGACCGAGTCATCCTGCAGTCCGGCGGCGTGGCAGCTGTCACTGTTCCTCCCGCTTGTCTTGAGGTTGAGGATGTTGTCAATGGTGAATTTCAGAGAGGCTGCGGGTCGACATGGTGCGTCCACTCTGTTCATATTCTTCAATACTTGGCACGTTAGTCCTTCGTTAACGTCCGCGACTTTTGTTTATGCTAAAGCGGGACGATAATCTCACCACTGACGTCTCGATGCTCTGCGAATCATAGCAGCAGCCGCTGAGTAGACAGACACTGAACTGGGCTGACGATGCTCTGTCTGCATCTGCACTGCATTCACCGGATGGAGCGCGCTTTGTCTTCGCTGATTGGACCAGAGGCGGGAGCAGTTCGGCCAATAACATTGAGGGGATGGGAGGAGAAGGGAGGGCAGGAGAGTCTGCTGCGCCTGCGCCCTCTTCTCCTCTCCGCTTAACTCCCCAACCCCCTTCACTGCTGCAGGGCGACCCGGGGGAGACCCAATAAAACAATCATAAACATAACCAACTTTCACTCTAATTTCATACAACATAAACAGTGTGTGCTGGTGGCCTGTTCTCACTCTCTCTCATTACAGTCGATTCATTCGGAGCAGAGTTGGGAACTCGAGAAGTTAATTTTGATATTAATTTTGCAAAAAGAAATGTCGCATATTCATAGTGCAACTTGTTATTGTATGTGTTCTCGTGCCTTTCTCGCATCATTTATAATAGATTTAATGCTACAAAAGTGATTAAAATATTTATTTATTTATTTTAACATATAGTTTAAAGGCGAGGAATCATAAATATTGGTTTTGCTTGATTTAGTTTAGCCTCCATGTGCATTTATGTCAATAACGTCAGACTGCACAAACAGTGGTTTATAGTGTGTGCTTTTCGGTGCGTTGCACCTTTTTCCATAAATATACGAAACTCACTTTAAATGACGCGGACACAACTTAGCGGGTGCAAACTGATAAAGACGCACTGATCCAATTTTAGGATGGAACAAAAGGATCTTATTAGTTCCATAGAGTTTAAGTCTGTGGAGTTAATGTCATAGCAGAATAGAGACGCTAATGCAGTGACTGGTGAATGAAGGTCGACTCCAAAAACATATGGATTCACTTTAATCTCTCTACATGAGTCCTTCTCTGTCCGTGGTGGCACCATTTATGATTGACAAACAATCAGACAACATTCATAAACAACAAGAAAACAGACATTTTATTAAATAATTTTATTTATCTATGTGAAAAAGTGACAAAGTTGGAAACATCTGTGGCTTTAAATATCAAAGTTTTAAAAAATATGTGTGTATTCACCTCCTGTGCAGTGACAGGAGCAGATATGTCGGAGTTTATCTTGTAATCACTGTTTCTGCGGCTTTTTGGATGCAGTCAGCAGTTTAATTGTGGGCTATTGCACGATTCGGTGTTGTTAACAAATGAGTTCGTTTTAAAGTCATGGTCAGTCTTTACACCAGGCCACTCATCTGTGATCTCAGCAGACTCATGGAGTGAGCAAACGAGGACAATGGGTAGCTGATCATGGAGCTGCTGAGTGGAGAGACTGGGTGTCCGGTCAGGCTGAAGCCCAGAGCCGCCGTGGGCGCTGCTCCCTCGTGATACAAGATGGGGACCCTGACAATCCGCTGGGTTGAGTTTTGGACGTGAGCAGCCTCCAGATCCGCCGCCAGCTGCCTCTTCCACTTATTCCTGCGGTTCTGGAACCAGATTTTGACCTGGGTCTCCGTCAGGTGCAGAGACGCAGCCAGTCCCGCTCTCTCCGAACTGCTCAGGTACCGCTTCAAGTCAAAAGTCGACTCCAGCTGAAACACCTGACTGCGGCTGAACACAGTCCTGGTCTTTTTCTTCCGGCTGGGGTTCGGGTCAGACGACGCGTCCTGCTCCGAGAACGCGTGCGGCGCGTCCTCGTCTGTCAGGTTACTGTCTCCTGTTTTCCGGTCGATCTCATCGCTGCCCTCCGTTATTGGCTCTGACACGGCGGGTGAACCTCTGTCACTGGTCGTTACTGAGCAGCAGTTGTCTTCTGGACATGGATTGTCTCTTAGAGCTGAAATTACAAAAACAAAACGTTAGGAACTCAAATAGATAAATAATAAATGACAACCAAACACAAACTACTCCACACACTCTCATTTCAGCACAGATTTCTAATTTAAATGAATTAAATTCAAATAAAAACATGTATTTGTCTTTTCCAGTTTGTTGAATGGTAACAGATTAAGTCCACAGGTAAAATACTGCAATAAATTGAACGAAATTGAATGTCGACTTTGTGAGGCTTTAACTCCTGTTTTATTGCTATATAAGTGTATTCATAGGGCGGGGTTACAGGACCATCATTAATAAACTGATATAATTACAAATGTCCTTGAAGGTAAATTGATAGGAGAAACAAATCAACACAAGAAACAATAAAATAAAACCAAGCACTGCAGGCAAATAACAACAAATATTAATTTACAAACTTCTGTTTTTTGTCCCATTGTCCCACCACACCCAAATCCCTTCCATCCCAATCTGGACCTTGGGGACCTGGAGACCAGGGTACAGTATTTAGCATTTAACTTTTATTGGTGAAGTTGTGTGTTGCAGTTAACGATCCCTTATCCCTTCTACGTTTGTTAGAGAACCTTTGTAGCCTTTATTTAGCATCAATTGTCAAAATATGTTAACTTTGTTTGTAACTCTATTGTGGAAGTACTGTAAAAATATGGTGGTATATTTTTTTTTTCCAAAGCACATTCAACACATTGCCTTTGTGTATGAACTGTGAAACAAATTGCCTTGCCTAATATTAATATTAAAGGCTCATGCTGTGTAAATGAAAGAAAAAATAGTTTCACCTAAATTGTATACACTGGACCTTCCATGTCATGTGTTTTCTGGTACATGAATTCAATATGCAATTTTTCTATGTTGACAGATTGGCAAGCCTTATAATTTTAGACCTATTTGGATTCAGATTAAATATCATAGTGTTAACAGTCAGACAAAGAATGTGTCCATTAACTGCAGGAGTCCATCACTTGTGTGCACAATCACTGTGTTTTTGAACGTGTTAAATCAAAGTGAATGTGTACAATAGAGGACAGTACAGGCAAATGCAAATGAAAACGACGTAAACACGTCGTGCTGACCTGCCACTGTGCCTTTGTTTTGAGCTGTAATCTGCGTCTTTGTGCGTAATTTTGAATCTGGGTTACGGATTTGTCATTGTCAGGCAGAATTGTCCTCTCCCTTTTATGCAGCGTGATCAAACATTATGAAACCCCACGTGTGTTTGACAGGAGCAACATGATGCCTCAACCCAAAACGCAAAAGTCCCGTCATCCAGTGCCTCTGTTTGGGGCATTCAGACAGCTCTGTGTGTAAGTGAAGCGAACAATATAGACTCTATGTTTTATATATAGTAGCGAAAAACGCTAGTGCTCGCTTTTATATTGATGCCAGATTCGTCTGATAAAGCCATGTTAATTTATTTACAACAACAAATAAACGACCTTGCTGTGAAATAATGCCAAAACGTGATCTTGAGGAGGATAATCATTCCGTCTTTCTGACGCAAAACAACTTCTGCTTTTTTTAAAAAATGATCGGTTTCTCTTCAAGCTGCAACATTGCGCATTATGTTGCACGTGGACTCATTATTTGCGCCTCGGAATCAATCATATATTTCAATAATGCGTAAGGAGGACACTCACTGTGCGGTGTCTCCAACGCGCTGAAGTTCATGGCAGCTGCCCCACGGTGACACTCGGGCAGCGGCGAGTCTCTGTGTGGCGATCGGCCCGTGGAGCTGGAGCCATGACGGTGCGTTAGGTGTGGGTCCAGGACTCGGTCAGCTGAGAACATTTCCAGTCCAATTTCCCCTGGATCGTTGTTGGACATCGGTCCTTGCCGGCCCCACTCCTTGCCCAGTAAATTCTCGATAAAAAACGACGATGCCCTCGATGAAGTCGGGGTCTGTGTTTCTGTCAAGTTCTCCTGCATGTTTTCACAATTTAACGAACCCTTATCTCAAAAGCAGTGCTTATCCTGTCTTGATTGTGCGTCAAGTCGATCAGCAAGGCTGGCAGCAGCGGTCATTCCAAGCCTCGCTGCTGCTGCTGCTGCTGCTGCTGTTAGGCTCAGATCACATGAGACATCAGATTCATGGCACACACGGGACGGGGAACTCCTCGGAGCCAGCGGGAGGAGAGGGAGGAGAGGGAGGAGAGGGAGGCAGCAGTACAGTGGAATCGTCTAAGCAAACGCTTTACGAGCCTGCGAGGGTTTCCAGCGATTGAACGAGCGCGATAGCAAATGGGGTTTTCCAAAGGAAGGAGAAGATCTCTCGCTCGCTCTCTCTCTCTCTCTCTTTTTCTCTCTCTCTCCCTCTCCCTCTCTCTCTCTCTCTCCATGTGTGTGTGAGTGTGTGTTCTCATGCAGCGCCATCACCTCGCGGCCACGCAGCCATGACAAATCCTCTCTTCGTGGTACTGCACTCTTTATTTGGGTCAATTAAAGTGCAAGTCAAAATAAAGATCCACCAGGGAGGGCAGCTGTGTGTGTGTGTGTGTGTGTGCATGTATATTGTAATTTTAATCAAATAAAACCTTGATGTTGGAGTCTTGTAGATGATATAAAGTGTTGACTTGAAAAGACTCGTGCTTTTCAGTTTGTTTAGTAGGTTCAGTAAACCTTGATGGTGTGTAACAGTATGTGACATCATGTCATTGACCTCGCACTGATGAGGATGAAACACGCGCGCACTGGAGCGAGCGAAATAGGAAGTGAAACGCTGCGTCTTGGAAACGCGTCTCTTGTCAAAGGTTATCCAAACTTTGCTTAATAGTCGATACTCGGCCTGTTTATTAGTGTACTAAAGTTTAATCCGGTCTAAGTAAATGCTCTCTAAGTATAAAGGAGTTTTACGCAATTTAGTGCCAGAAAAGTTAGAGCCACTGAAAAGATCTGTGGTTAATAGCAAGTGATCTCGTTTTATACACAGACATTTGATTAAATAACATAATAATAAATTCCACTTTGGAAAAAGCAGCCTCCAGCTTCTCTGGAGTTTGCAGAAGCTTTTCCTGGGTTTACTTCTGCAAGCCACTGCTAAAAGTGAAGTTGTTTATTTTTCTTAAAGAGCACGTCTCCTCGGCCATATTGAGATGAGCTTATCACCATTAGATCATCAGAAACATTTGTGCTGAGAGGCGTATTTACCCTTTTTGTTGAAATGGCAAGACATTTGAGCTCTTTTTATTTCCCTCAGTGGAGTCAGCGACTCTGACCTTTTAACTTCAGCTTCCACCTTCTCTCTCTCTCTCTCTCTGTCTCTCTCTCTCCCTTCCTTCAGGCCAAACTTACCCTTTGACAGAGGATCAGCGCTAATGTTGCTCTTCAACCTGTAACACTCAGCGCAGACGGCAGTAACATGAGCCGTGTGTTGAACTAAAAGCTCAGTGTCACACCTCACTTCACTTGTTTCACTCAGCTTAATGAAGAGACAGGTCACAGTGATTTGAAGTTAATCTTTGATTAATTGTGCAGAAATCGGACAGGATAGCTCATGCATTGTACTTGCACAGGCCCAGTGGACAGGGCTCAAACTCCATTCTTGTCTGTTCCTACACACTTTTAAAGCCACTGCTTTCTCCCAACCCACTGTTTTTTGTACTGTATCTGTTTGTCTGACTTAGTTTTGGCCAATGCTGTTTTGGTGTTGGCCTTTTTTCTTGTATATTATACATGGCTCACATTGTTGATATGAACATGCTGTAATATAGCAACTTTTCTCACAAGGGTTACAAAAGTATATCGAAACAATGAAAGCAATTACACCACAAATATTGAGTTCTGCATGATTTTTTGTAAAATTATTCATAGGTCTCGCAGAAGCCTTTAACATGAAATGTTAAAGGTGACTCTTCACATGGCAGCAACATCAGTGGGGTGAGAGTTTTGAAACAGGGAAGTGATATTATGCTAATACCATCTTATTTCTACAGTAATCATCAACTAATAGCTTGGATATAACATTAGAGAGGATGGATTTTAACATTTTAATGTAGTAATTATTAATTCTGTTTTGTAATTCTAATTACCAACCTGGAAATTACATGAATATGTGTGAAATTGCATTAGGAATAAGATGGTATTACCATAATATATTTACATTTACAATACATTTGTGATATTTGTTTTTTGTGCTGCTGCAAATCAAGATTTTTTTCATTGGTTTTTACATTTCACCCGTAATTATCATAAGAGAATGTGAGTTGTAGCTGCAGCAGTTTTCACTTACCGTTTGTAGCACCTTAAATGTGTTTTTCTTTATAAGAAATGTGTCAAAGTC
This sequence comes from Solea senegalensis, assembly GCF_019176455.1. Classification (NCBI taxonomy): domain Eukaryota; kingdom Metazoa; phylum Chordata; class Actinopteri; order Pleuronectiformes; family Soleidae; genus Solea; species Solea senegalensis. Next base: position 18,055,257 of record NC_058026.1, read on the forward strand.
CCACATTAGATCAGGTTTCTGTGTGTACACCAGCCCGTCTGAATGATGTAGCATCCCAGCCAGCATCGCCTGCTCTGGGGACCGAAACCTAGAGGCCTCTCTGTCTCACTTTTCTCCTTCCCTCTTCTCTCTTCTCTCTCTTTCTCTGTCATCCTCCTCTGATCCTTATCCAGCCTGGCGTGCCCTTTACTTTACATGGCCTGCTGGCCTGCTCCACAGCCACAGCCTCCTCCATGCCACCACCGCTCTGAAACACACACTTTTTACCCACACAGAATCATATCATGATGTGCTCCAGGAGACAGCTGCAGCAAATCGAGCATGTTTCTTCAGCTGGCGGTGGCGGACGCTTTCTGACTCTGGCAGCTGCTTCTGCTGCCAGGCCTAAAAGCAGCCGTGTTACAGTCCACTGTTTTCATCATTCGAAACAAAACAGAAGTTCTCTGCGAGATGGCAGTTGTGGTCTGAAGGACATGGTTTTTAGAAAAGCTAATTGACTGTGCATAACATTCATTATATGCTTTGGAAATAAAACTAATTTTCCAGCATACTTGTTGGCAGCCACAGCCAGTTCCGTTTTGCTCTATTTTTGGGTTTCACATGATCTTCTATTTAAGAAATAATTGACCCAAGAGGTTTAAATATGGATTTGTATTTCAAGTCCACATTTCTATATAAAGCTTACTTTAAATAACTCAAGACTATTAACCAGCCAACATTCCTCTCTAGTCTTCTACTTAATTTATTCAAATGCTGAAGTGACAAAGGTCTAATCACCGCTTTATAACAACCATTATTCCTTCAAGTGTGATATTCTAATGGCCCTGGAGTCGACCACTCTCAGCAGGAGCTTACAGTCAGTGAAAGTGGAGACAGTTTGACCTAGTTCATTACACTGGAGGCAGCAAGACAGGAAGGCATGGACATCCTCTCTGGCATTCACATCTCTCTTTACATTTAAGAGTTCTACATACTGTAGTGACTCAGTGAAGTATAGAGACCTGAGCTGACTTAAATCTGAGGCCATGCCAGCATCCACCAACTCATACATAAATGTATAGTAAACACATAGATATTTATTCCCTTTGTCTTGTCTTTTTTTTAACAGTGGTAGGACTGGAAAAAAAAGTACTGAAATTAAACACTGATAAAGTAGGCAGAAGACATGAGTAGTGAAATTGGGAGAGCAGGGACATCAGCACTTTTTGGTTCATGGGAGAGCCCTCTAATGGTTAGTAGTGTGCACTGCACCTTGTCTCACCACCATATCTCAGAACACTTACACATAGCAAAGAATGAATGTAAAATAATCAACATATTAAAGATGGTATGCACTGGATTGTGTGATATGATGTGATCCCCACCACACACTTCATTCCTGTAGTTCATCTGTTTTATGGCAGAGAACCTCCTCTGCTGTCTCTCTAGATCTTTAGTGATCCAGTAAAATGTTCTCCTGTTAGTCTGCCCCCGACTGATCTGACCTGTTACAGGGTTAACAATGTTATTTTATCACTTTTAATATTCATATATATTTATTCTCAATAGCAAAATACTGAGTGTATAGAATAGTCAGTCACATCTTCTTACCATTCAACACTTGGCCTGATGTGCAGTCGTTTGCTGTGTTTCTTAAATCTTTACTAAAGTAAATCTTTACTTTATAGGCAGTGTGGGCTGTGCCTGATTGCTGTGTTGCGTGATGTTGTACTGGTGCAACGACACTGAAATCAAACCTGACACAACAGCTCAGTTTGTCTCAACGAGACGTCAAACTTTCTCTGAGAATAAACCGCGGGCGTTGAAGAAACGCCGGTTGCAAGGGAGTAGTGTTTTTCTGTCGCCCAATCACCTGCGTGGAGCCAGTCTAACTGTACCATGTCACTCTCAAGGGAAGTGTACCAAAGATTGGGGCCTGTTATTTTGGAGACGCAAGGAAATATGTAACTACTGTACCAAAACTGTTCCACTTGGCTATTCTGTGTTTAGCAATCTAACAGAATGTCAGTACATATCTTTGAACCAGTGTATCCTGACTGCGCTAGCTGCAGCATTAATAATTCACTGTACATAATCAGACGATGTTGCAGAGTTTGTGCTCATTGATAGTATTAGCCGAGGTGAGCATTCTTGGCCAGACTCTGTGACGCCAACATAAAGTGGCTTTAATTGCCCATAATCTCTGTCGTTCCCTTTGCTCTCACAGTGCAAGTCAGCAGCCTATAGTTTACAAATGCCAGACCTTGGCAAGGCAGCCTTAGTCTCCATATCAGTGTGAGCCTCACAACAAGGAATGTTTGTTGATGTTTTCATCTTTGGACTCAGGATTATGATTTGGTTTTTTTTTTACACCCACTCCTATGATGGTTGGATTTCAAATGAGCAAATTTAGGTTTGTATCCAGCTGCAAAGCAAGAGGCCGACTCATTATTTTTCTTCAAAAAGACAAACTTCATATTGCTGCACCTAATAAATGAACGTCTAAAGAGGAAATAAAAAATCAGCAATGCCAATTTACATCCACATTTTCCTCCGTCAATGATGTGGATGCTCGTCTTTCATTAAGAATTCACTCAGTCTGCCCTAACCTACTTTCATCATCATTCTGCCTCATGTATTTGTGTCAGTGGGACAGTCATTTCAATACAGTTTGTTTGATTTATGGCAGAATACACAACTCATCATTATCAGCCTTGAAGCTGTAGGGTCAGACCTTGTAATTTATGATTATCTACAGGCGAATGTCAAGATCCAAGGCTCTTTCATTCCACACGGAGTGGATTTCTTTAAGTACACATCACATCATATTACATTAAATGGTTTTAAAACAAGTAAAATAGGTTTGGCATCATCTTAAGATGATTTTCACTATATATTTGTTACTATTACACCTGTATAACCTGATAAAATATGGAGGAGTGTTTAATATTTTTAACTCTAAACATTTTATTTTAAATGCTGCACATTAGTTACATTTTGAGAACTCATGCCTCGACTTAAAAAAACAAAACAAAAACATAAGGAGTTCTAATAACCTTAATAGAAATAAGTTATTTCAAATTATGGAAATATAATTAAAGAGTCTTCTTGGATTTAATTATCTGCATCTTTTCCTGGAATAACTGCAGTGTTGACATTTGATGCCTCAACTATTGTCTATGATTTATAAACAGCTCTTTTATTGCAAGAACTGTTTTACTACTACTCACTAATATACAGCTGTGTACTTCTATGATAATGTTGATTAACAGTTACAAGGTAAAAGTTTTTTCTTTTGTTTTTTTAAAATATACATAGGCCTACAGGATTATATTTTATTTTAATATTTGTTATACTATGTTTTGTTCATAAAATCTCCAGTTTATTTGTTTAATGATTATACCTTTGAAATACAGACAGTGAAATTTGTATATTTAATATAGAAATCATAATTGTTTTGACTACATCAAATAATTACCAGAAAATTCTGTATTTTGTGTTTGTGGCGCATTTTTTGATTTTCTTTCAGTGACCAATGAACTTAATCTGACAGTTACAGGTCAATCTGACAAAATTATGGAATGTATTACCGCTTAATGAATATTACAAACATGCTGTTTTTATTTATCATTATTATTGTTAATATTTATATTACTATTATTATGATTATGATAAATTCGCGGCCCTGTTTTTATTTTATTTATTTTTTCTGTCACAGGACTGTACTTAAATAATTGGGGGGAAATGCGATGGTCAGACTTTTAAATGACTTTGGCCTTTCGGTTTAATCTGCAGACCACCACTGTTAGTTCCTCCACTTCTAAGGCCTTATGTGTCTGAAGGATTTCTAACGGGAATGTCCGTTTGTTTAACCTCTTCACGGTACGTTAACCCCTGTCAGGACGGACTCGTCAGCCCGGTACAAAGGGCCTGAAAAGCGGGGACCCTTTTCCCCCCTCGGCCGAGCCTGCGGTGCTCAAATCCAAGCCATGTTTTCAGGCGCCGAGAAAGTTCTCAGTCCTTCCAAAGAGTATGTGCCGTAGAACAAGTGGAACAAGGAGCCACAATAGGACGGAAAATAATCTGGTGCATGGGTCATTAGATTAAAAATGTCACGTGCTTAAATACTCACTGAGGCGCAAACACTGTAAATCCACTTTAAAGCCACTGACATAAATATCACAACATGTCAGATGCTCCTCTAAAGAATCAAGTGAACATAATATCAGCCCTGGAGAACTTTTTGCTCTGTCAGATTGTGCAAATGTATCCTGCATGTTGGAAATACTGTAACTCTGATATTTTACCGTAGCTGGAAACTCGCTGACCTCCTGTAATGAGCTTATGGAAAATATCCGTGGCCTTCAAGAAGTGGTCCAATACAGAAGCTGCAGCAGCAGCAGCAGCAGCAGCAGGATTTGAAAAAACAAACAAACAAAAAAAACCAACCTAGTCATGTGGCAAAACAATAATAATAATAAAATAAAACAACAAGAGAAAAGTTCGACTGAACACGGCTGTTACACAGTTACACACAAATCAGCAGATTATGAATATTGACATAAATAATGACGACTTTGCATGAGAGAGTTCACTGCTCTCTGATCCTCGTGTTTTTGAACACTCAACTCTATACATGTTTTACATTGAAAGTGTGGGCATTTATTATCGTGTGGACGAACTGTCATTATGCGTCAATTAGCGATTTAAAATTAATCCACGGAAATGAACATGATACTGCTTGATTGACCTCGTATTAGCCAATAGTTGCAGATTAGGAATCGTTTGAGCTGCGTGATGATTTGACCACAGTTTTAAAATGCGTCAAAGTTTTTTCCCCCGTTTTTCAGGTTGTTAACTTTAGCACCTCCAAGTATTTGTAGTATTTCATAATAAGTAGTATTAGTATTATTTCAGAGTTTGTTCCATTCATCTGTCCATGTTACGATCGCGTGAGAAGGTAGAGGAGCGCACGAGGAGTCGCTCATCTCTCTCTCTCTCTCTCTCTCTCTCTCTCTCTCTCTCTCAGAGGATAGATGGATGGATGTGGGCCGTCAGTTCAGGTCCATTCAAAATCTTGCTGTTTTTCTTCTTCTTTCAATTATTTACACATAGTACTGAAACTAAAACACGAGTTTTTGCCACGTCTTAGTTTTTTCCTCTCTTTACACTCATAGTCTTAGCTCATCAATTTATGTCTGAAACAAAATGAAGGGCAATATTTCTAATAATTTTCGATAGGGATTCCCTTCCTTTTCTCCTTTTGGACACAAAAACAAACACTGCACTGATTCACAGATTTTGTTTCCTCAAATATTTGAGCTTGAATGACTTTTGTTTTCGTTAAAACTAATAAAATTAGGAGGAAGTTATTCAATTACAATAATGTGGAATTTATGTGTATCTTAAAATTTATAAAACAACATGAATATAATAGAAATATTCATTTTATTGTTAAATAATTACTACTACAATAACCTCTACTCCTATAATATAAATAGCAGTAATAATAATAACACATAATTCACTGTTAATGAGGCAAATGTCTTTGAAATAATTATATATATGTATACATATATATAATTGTGTGTGTGTTCCATGAAACTGGGTTTGTGTGGTAATGTAATGATATTCTTACTTTAAAAAAAACAACATGACAAAATAAACAACAACAAAAGTGCCCTTTCAGAATCATTAAATACATTTTGGAGCAATAAGCCATAAGAAATGATGTTCTTCTGAAACATATCATGTTTATGTGATTGTTTGGGTAGTGACTGATACAAGACCAATATTTGGACACCAAGAAATCACATTTCATTTCAATATTAAATATGTCACCGTCTCAGATGTTGTGAAAACAGGAGAAAAAGAGAAGATAAGTAAAGGGAGAGCGAAGGGGGAGGAGAGTGGAGAACAGACAGGGCAGCTAACTTAACCTGAAGCGACATAAAAGAGTAAAGAGCCTGAATGTGTGTATGTAGTATGTGTGTGTGTGTGCGTTTTAGTGTGTGTGTGTGTGTGTGTGCGTGCATGTTGGTGAGACTCCATGCTGCACTCTGTTTTGCTCAGTCTTGTCACGCAATGTTCCTCAAATCCCCGCCCTTCTCTCCCGACTGCACTTCCTGATTGTGTGGTAATGTCCTCCTGACCTATACCATCCAACACACACACACACACACGCAGACACATGGACAGCTATTCTTCTTAGGACACTGCAATGACGCCCTATTCGCCTTAACCTTAACCATAACCATAACCAGTTACTGTAATGCCTAATTAAAATCTTACCCCTAAGCTTAATCAGAAATGAGGTTCTGCCTCATTAGGACCAGGTTTTGGTCTCTGCGAGAGTGTCCTGTCCTGATAAGGTCAGTGTTTATGCTAGTTACGGTCCAAGAGAGAGGTCACAAATACAACAACGTACACATTTGGACAACTGAAACAAAACCTTATTTCTAACCATTTAATACCTAGCCCTAATCTTACCTAGACCAAACCTTAACCCCAGGACCAGGTCTTGGTCTCCATGAGGACTACTGGTCCTGACAAGGTCAGTCTTTATGCCAGAAAAGGTCCAAAAGAGGTATCAAATACATGTATGTATAAATATAAACAGACTCACACCTCAGGCTACAGTGGTATAGTCTCCATACTTGACTCAGTGTGAATCATGCTTGAAGCACGTTTTGTCCCTTTAATGTGTTTTCAATGAATTAGCAAATAGAGGAATCACCATAATCTGACCCTCCCCCTCCTGGGATAAATCTTCCACTGATGCAAGACGCGATGCCTCTAATCTGTATCACAGTACACTCGGGGGGTATTTGCAACACGGCTCAGCAGGGACGTATTAAATAGCAGGTTGCTGCATCAGTCTGATTGAACAGTGAAAGTTCTTCCCTTCATCCTCACACTTCACCGAGATACAGCTTTGTTGTTGGCGACTTCCTGATGCTGTGACGACATTTGTTTATACATACAGTACATTTGTTTTCTGTTATCTCTGAAACAAGAGATGACGTCAGCACAGAAGAAATCAAGAAAATCAAGTCCAGCTGTTTTTTTTGTTTTTTTTTTAAATTAAGAATTAAGTTTGTCCCAGAAAGTAAATTTAAATTTAATTTAATTTTTTTTTTTTTCAGTCCAAAAAAAATCTTAGCCTGCTGCTTTAGTTATGGACAATTTACACTTTATACACATGTACATGTGTGAGAGGCTCACTGCAAAGTTGCACAGTTTCCTCGCTCCACAGGTCCCTGGCCTTTGTCAAGAGCCATACTGTCAGAAAACATTTGCCCACTACTGACACACACACACACACTCAGGTCTACGCAGCTATTCTTCTTAGGACTCAGCATTGACTTCCATTCATTTGGACTGCCTAAGTGAGAGTGTGTTATTCCTAAATTTAACTATAACCTTAATCTAACCACAATTTGAATCTCAGCCCTAAACTTAACCAGCTCCTCAAAAATGAGGTTCTGCCTCTTCAGGACCAGGTTTTGGTCTCCATGAAGACTACTGGTCCTGACATGCTCAGTGTTTATGCCATAAAATGTCTTAAAGAGGTAACGAAAATGACGACACACATCAAAATAATACTATGCCTCTGTTTTTCTGTTGCTTTCCCCTGTAATACAGTAAAAAATTATAAAATTAAAAGCAACAACCATAATTTCCATACACAAGATAACCTGCCCGCAAGGACAAAAGCGTCACCAGGTGGCACCAAAGCACATGTTTTCATTATTATGCTTTGCAGCTGTGATGTACTGCATGTTATAACTTATAATACCATCATAGCTTTTTGTGCAGAAGTTGCCACCTTTTTTTTCTTTTTCAGTGTTAATATTCAAATTATTTCCCTTCAGTCAACAAAAAACATATTGAAATCATATAACATTTGCCTTTTTAATTTTGCACATCTTATCTTACGTCGTCTGTCTGCTCTCACTTGTCTTCTGAGTGAATTCAAACAGAATGTTGTGGTTTGTTGTTATTATCGATTAAAATAGTGACCAGCGGCATATGAATTATGCTGCTGTGCGATATTCACCATAAGATGGCTCAAGAGTCAAACTAATGCTACCTGGAGCAAAAGCTGCTGCCACCCAGAATTCTTATCCACGGTTGTCATAGCAACAGGTATGCTTTTCTTCTTCTAAAGCGTTTTATTTGACACCTTTACCTGTTAAAGTGTTTTGAACTCCTCTAAGAGTAACATCAGTCTATGTTGTCATTTGAGGACATTTTAGTCCTCAAATGAGATTAAAATGTCTGATTTAGACTGATTTAGATATACTTTTCTCAATATATCATCATTCACTCATGACATTTCATAGCATGCTTCTATTATTCCTGAGGCACAAAGGTAATTAGTCACCCGAACGTTTGTCTTCGATACTAACACACAGTTGGGACGTGACTTCAGTTTTCTTTGAAATATTTAAAGTGAGCAGAACCTAGAGTCATTGTCTCGTGTGAGTTGCTATGCCTTTTATTTATTGTGTCTTTTATGTATTATTCTGTACAGCACTTGGCTCCACTGCGGTTGTTTTCAAGAGCTTTACAAACAAAATTGGATTGGATTGTCATTGATATTGTTACTTTTTGTTATCATGCACTTCCCCTCTTCACCTTTTCCATTTTATTAATAATGTGCAAGGTTGACATTGTACTACAAATGGCAGCAGCCAAGTTTACTTCATTTAAGTTAGTGGTTTCCTGTCCTGCAGCACAGCTGTGTGTCATTTTAACCTGAGGTCAATGCTGTGGTGCAGGACACTGACTGTGTGTGGTGTTTAGAGCTGAATTGTGACTCACAAAAATACAACAATCAAAAAAAAAAAGAGAAAAGAAGCGAATAAATACAGAAAGACTGATGAGCCTCCTAGAAACATCCAGGGAGGCATGGTTGTCTGAGTGGGCATGGTGATTGGGAACAGGTGTGGGAGAATGGGGTGATGGTGGACAGGTTAAGCATGACTGGCTCTGAAAAGCAAACACGCAGGCACAAACAAGGAGATAAATTGGCAACGAGAGGAAAGAGGTGGTGTTGACGTTGGCATGACAAATATCCCCGTTTCAAGCTGTTGGTGTTGGACACAGTTTTACTGGTGTGAGTCACTGCAACATTTTATCCTCACTGAGAGACTTATTGTCTTAAAAACCTTGTCGTGTTTTTATAATTACTGCCCCTGGTGCTCTTAAGGAAAGAACTTTACTCTCAAAGTGTCCTGGGTGCACAATGGGCTTTTATGGAATGTTCTGGATGTCCATAATCACTGACTGTTGCGTAATGTTGTGTAATGTAAACAGCCATGCTGCAGTACAACAACTTGTTTTCAGTCTCAGTCTTTCAAAGACTCAACCAAAAGTCGGACAAGAAAGAATGTAGATTATTCTTGATTTGTTGATTGGAAATTACCTTATAAGAAGCAGACATCTACTGTTTTTTTTGCAAGGCATAGTGAAATTGAAGGAGGAGGACAGTGTCTTAAAGCATGTGCTGTTAATCCATATTTGTCATATCACTCAATGATGGACATGGTCTTGGTGTTTAACTGTAGTTGGCAATAGTGATTTTGCATTATCGCCTCCTTCTGTGTCTTCCACTTCCTCTTGTCGTCCTTCTTCTTGACTCTGATCACCTTTGGACATGGTTAGATGACAACAGGTTGTAAACAAGACACTGAACCCTCTCCTCACTCTTTCGCTCTCTTGTCTTTCTCATAATGTTGCAGAATAGGAACAAAACAGGGCATTCACACCAAAGTCTGGTGTTTGTTTCCTTTTTGGAAACTAATAGTTAATGTCTATTTTTCTTAGTCAGTGTCTCTGGATGTTGGTAGTGCGATGGGCTGATGACTCGCGCAATAGCAGCTGCAATTTGCACCAGCTCCCACCATAAGCCTGAAAGAGTAAGCGGTACATAATGAATGACTCCACATCTAACATATCTTCAACTGAATTGTTTTTATTATTGGCAATAGGTTGCAGGAATTGTTGATACTCGCATACCTATCCCCCTAGAGTGTTACATTATTAATAGAGATGTAATACACAGAGGAAATAGCCCAAATTATTCTTCCGTCCTCATAAGTATGAATTATGTTTGTTACTGCATCTTCAATAATATCCAGTCTAGTGTAGTGAGACAAAGCAGCAGTGATCAAAATGTATTGCTTCACACATGTGCGGTTGTTAGTGAAAAACAAGCCCGTTTATGTGTGTGAGTGCCTATCGTTTCCTGCCACTAAAAAAAAGTTCTAAATTTAATTTGTTTCTTTTTCTTCCCAACCTTTCAAAAGCTTGAACATTTCTGTTCCCTCAGGGCTGTGAATGACTTAAGGCCTGAAATATTTCAGTCATATTACCATGATTTAGAAATGGGCCAAATGTCAAACTGTATAGCATTATAGCCGCTGCAGCAGACTTAGTCAGCAGACAGGCTATTTGTCAAAGTCTCTCTGCTGGACTTAGAAGTTTAACCACTGAAGTAATAGAGGTGGTCATAGATTCACGGGCAGATGGATAGAACTATACACAGTGTGGATGTGTGCTGCATACATAAACACCCACAGGCACTCAGCCATCCTGCTCCCTTTCCTCCTCCTCCTAACCTCCCTCCTCACTTGTACCACAGAGTAAGAAGTGTGGAGATGAACAATTCATGTCCAGGGAGAGACATTTGTAAGATGAGAGACTTCAGTCGATATTCAATTACAAGGCTCAGATGTGGAGGAACTTTGTTGAACTGTGTTCCCTTCGATACTTGAGAGATTGATTTATGTTTAGCTCTTGATTTTATCTTCCTTTTTTGTGGTTCTTATTTAAAGTCTAGTTTGAGTGCGATACACATGAGAGAGTTGTAAATGTGGAGTGTAAGGTCGTGTACACTGTAGATGACTTTTACTATTTGTAGAGAGGGAGGGGAGCGAGAGACTGGATGAGAACCAAAGACAGGTTTCACTTGAATGACTTTCCAGCTTTGGGATTTGCTAGAACAATATTAAAATGTTGAAGTACTGCAGTTGTCCACATTCAAAGAGACAACGCCCTTTGAGCAAAATACTAACATTGTGCATATGTGGTCTTTATTGTTTTAGCATACTAACATTCTTCACATAGTTTATAGTCCATGATTAGCGACAAAAAGTATGTCATTAAGTCAAATGATATGACTTTGTGAACGACTTTTTATATGTATATAATAGGTATAGGTGTAGGTTCTGATTCATCAGTTGTTCCATGGTTGTTGGACACCGTTGTGTAGATCAGTTGACTTGTAGGAAGCCATGTAATTCACTGGTAGGACTTTGGAAAGCTTTACAGTTGCTGCAACCTGGAATTAGATAACTAATGGTGGAGTCAGTGGAGCATTCACAAAACCTATTCTTTTTCTTTTATTATCAGGAAAACAAGTTATAATTTCTGCATTTGTTTTGCAGACTATTGCAGACCTATTGGATAAACGGCAAAAAGGTCAACCGAAGGCTACGTTCAGAGTACCAGGCTAAAGTGAATCACATTTTTTCAGTTGATGTGAGTCAGATTTTTCCAGTGCCCTGCGACATGATTGAGAACATCATATCAGAATCCACGTGGCTCATTGCCTATCTGCATGCACTGAGCTTTGTCCTCGACCAGCAGTGTGACAAAATCAAACAATGAAAGAGAGTGTCATCCTCGAGAGCCTATTTTCACGCTTCCTTTTCAGAATTTCTCCTGTCGGGTATCAATAAAGGCACATCCTAGAGTATCTGATGTTAAATGTGTTCTCACAAATATAACTTGTTTGTTGTTGTTGTTGATGATGATGACGCATACAAAAACGTATTGGTGCATACGTGTGCCATTTGAGAAGTCTGTCATGTTCAAGATGCAAGACACTAAGGATTATAGTAAACGACGTGAAGTGTCAAATCTGATCTGTAATGAATCATACTGGAATTAGATTTTAACAATGTGGTGTGACAGGAAAATGTTCTGAAATTCAAGTGTATCTCCAGAGGACAATGTCCAAATTTGCCACCACTTAGCCCCAGTACTTGAACATGAAGCTCAATTGAAAACTACACATGACAACATGAAGAACACGAAGTGAGCGTATTTCGGTGAGCTCAAAGAAGCTAAAGTGAAATGTTTCATTTGGCATGATGCAGCTGCTACAACATGAAGAGGAAGAAAACCAAGACGTGGTTAAAGTTTTACTTCATTACTATGAAGATGTAAGAGGGTAACGCGTTGATGTCAGGCTGGTTAATTGAATGAAACTCCCAAATGCCATAGAGCATCTCATCATTAGTTTTGCTCTTGCAGAGGTTAATAGGACGAGTCATAACACTGTCTCTAAGAGAGGAGTTTCATGGTTAATGACACCACTGTGATGTAATTTAAACCCTGACCTCTGCTCTGATGCAGTCATAGAGAAACTGTACTAATGGCCATCAGCATCTTGTAAAATACCATTCTATGTTAGCCCATGCTTACATGCACATTCACAAAAAACATTTTTTTCCAGAAATTCTCCTAAAACAACAGATATTACACTTGTTTAATAAGTTTAATTATGTAGTTTGTGGATGGTATCTCTGGTGGTATCGATTCCAGTTGAATCACAATACATTTATTTTTTCTAGCTTCTCAGTGATTTGTCCTTTTAATAGATTTTCTGATTTCCATATTTGGAGCTGCTACTACTAACAGTTACTTATTGCACATCAGAGTAAGTTTCCTTTTTGGTATATAAGTTATTTCAGAGTCCTGCCAAAGATTGAGCTTCTAGCAGAGTGGTTTGAGTCTAGCAGCTCACTTTTGAATGCAATCTGTCACACATACGCAACCACACACACACATAGGTTTGTGCAGCTATTATTCTTAGGACACTGCAATGATATTCATTTGAACAGCCCAAACAAAGCCTTATCCATAACCTTTACGTAAGCACAATTGAAATATTAGCCCAAAACTTAACCATTTTGTCAGAAATGAGGTTCTATTTTATTTGGCCCAGGTTTTTGTCTCCATGTGGACGACTTGTCCTGACAGTGTCTGTCTCAGAAAATGTCTTAAAGAGGTAACCAATACAATGAAACACACACACACACACACACTCACACAAAACAATGAATCTTGAGCCACTGTTTTCACGAAAAGGGTCTTGTAATTGATAATTAACAAATAATTGTTTACTGTTAAATAGCTGTTTTCTATAAAGTGGTGATAACATGTCATGTCATGTTCAAAGGTGCTAAACAAGACCTCACAACAAAACGTGGAGCATGAAGAGAATCTGAAATATTTGACTGTTTGTTTATTTACATACATTATTTACAGATTGCCTCCTCTATATGCTCGGCAGAATAAAGTGCCAAACAAGATATTTGATTTTGTATATAATTATAGCCCCATAACTTGGAAACATAATGTTTATTCAGTGTGGTAAATACATATTGAGCAATGTTTTTGCTAAAGATTTACATTAACATAAACGTGTAAATCTATTGAATGATGGTCGTGGTGATTAACCACACCTGGTTGCCACTCTGCATATGGGTGATTTCTTGTAATGTCAATATTTCTACTTCCCAGATAACAACAAGGAGTAAGTCTGGGACTAGCAGAGACTGAGACTAGCAGTGTTTTGGCAACAGAAATTACACACTGGAGCTTTAAATCATGCAGTTCACCAGAATGTGGCATTGTGTCTTGTTCTCAGGGAGTCTAAAAGGGCACATGTCACATTAACATTAACCTTCACTGACTACCCAAATCAATTTCCGGTCACCGTTGTCTGCAGAGCCACATTTGGGTTTTTACCCATGCACTTGAACTAGACAGGCAGGCTTATTCTCCTATGTTACTAAATACTTAACATCTCTCAATCTTCATGAACCATAGTCATGTAAGATCACATTTTTTACTACACCTTTACACCTCTACACTTTAATGTCTACATTTTACTTCATGGTCTACATTTAGTGTCTTATCTGTTTTGGCTGTTTTTTAAGTGATGCACTTTTCTTTGCAAAGTTGAAAAATACTGTCAATAAAAGTGTGGTCAGATCATCATGAGAAATTAAATAATAGTTAAAATATACCTTTTAAAAAGCAATATTGTATTTTCCTTGACTTCCCTAACACCAGCAGACCTCCTCATGGGTACAGGTAATGCTGAGACTGTCTAATTTATTCAATAGAGATCCTCTCACCAGAAGTGGCAAGAGTTCACATGGCACTCTGCCAACATCTTATGTTAGAGCAATTTCACCATGTTGCTCATTCCAAACACTGCTGACACTGACTTCCATTTTCCCTGTCCAGACTGATTAATTAAGAGCCCCCTACATTTAGCAGTGTCTTATTTTATGATACGTGACAGTCATTGGAGTGTAGTGTGAGGTCTGGTTTCTGTGTTACATAAATACATTTATATGTCAGGACCACTTTAGTAAAAATACCTTTTAATTTCAATAAGTTAATAGGGTTGTCAGCTTTTATCCAAAATAGGGATATCTATTCTAACTTAGGGAGGAAAGTTAAAACTTAAACCTTAAAATTAAACCTCAAATTAAATTACAATCTTGAAGTACATCACACCGTTTGAAGTGAGTTATTTCAGTAGAAGGCTGCAGTTTGGCCTTGGATTCACTTTGAATCTATCAGAAAAATAAAACGTTATATTGATCTCAGAACCAGGTTCATCTTCTTAACATAAAGTCTGACACAAGGAAACTTCACTATCCTCCCAGCAGACAGTCACTCACAACACCAAAGCCTCTGAAAAGCAGCGTGTGGAAGTATTTTGGGTTCTTCACCATAGATGGCAAAATAAGGAACAAATCTGTGGACCCACCTGTTAGGTAAGCTGTTGGCTGCACCCGAGTGAAGCAGCAGGAGAAGCATCACAGCAGGGCAGTGCAACGAGTGATCAATCTCGCGTGACTAACAGTGAAATGTGGAAAAATAACGTCATCACATTTGTGTTTAGGCGGAGGACGGAATAAGAGGTTGTGTAATATTTGTTAGTATGGCTCTGTTCTGGGATCTTTGTCTTTCTTTAGAAGCATTTATGAGGTTAGGCTATGTTGGATGAGAAGGCCTAGCTCACAATCTCTGTTCCAGTTCATCCCAAAGGTGCTCGATGGGGTTCAGGTCAGGGCCAAACTCACCAAATCATGTCTTTGTAGTCCTTGCTTTGTGCACTGGAGCAAAGTCATGTTGGAATAGAAAAGGCTCTTTCTCAAACTGTTGCCACAAAGTTGAAAGCATAGCATTGTCCAATATGTCTTGATATGCTGAAGCATTAAGATTGTCCTTCATTGGAGATAAGAGGCCGAGCCCTATCACCTGACTGAAACACCTGAATTCAATACTTAACATATATTTAACAAATATTAGTGTATGTGTACAGCCTAGGTTTGGGGAAACCATTGACACACTCGGCCAGTCAATTCTTTCAAACTGGAGCATGACAAACATAAACTGCAACCCAGCACCTATTAGAAAATAGGGTGTTTCATCATATCTGTTGTGCTTTATTATCTCTTTTCCTCTAAATGGCAAAATCCTTTACAAAGTTGACATCATGTTCTATTGATGAAGACCTGAAGCTAGCAAATGAGACCATTAACACCTGTTGAAAAATGTTTAGTCACATTATAAATCAAGTGAAAACTGTCGGCTTTTTTCCCCATTGACTTCCAATCAAATTGAGTTACTTTTGGAACCAGTCGCCCCCTGTGGGTTACTTTCTTCCTACTTCCTTGGCTTCACTTTTCAAACTAGTAAGCTGTACTGTACAGTCTACGGGGGAGACACACACACACTCATCCCTGCCCTGGCATTAACCTACTGTACATGGAAAGATATGCTGTAAGAGCAGCAGCTTAAGACTCAAGCAGAGAACAGAGCAGCCATCTGTGGTAACACATGTTATTGATTAGGTCAGATACAGCAGGAAAGGAGTTGTTGGGTTGGAGGTGGGCTGTAGTGTGTTGCAGTAGGCCACTTGCAAAGAAGGTGCACAAATATGGATTGGTGTTCAGCTGAGTGACCACCAGCATCTCAGAAGCTTAGTAACTAACAATACATACATACACACTGTTTACATTGTTAATATATTGTAGTTTAACTTATGCACATGACGGTCTAAAATTAAAGTATATGTCTTATAGATGGGAGGGGGTATGCAGAGGTTACGTTTATCATTAATCTTATTCTGTCTTTATATAAGTTGGTGATACACAGCATGGGTTGTAAGAGGATGTAAAGCAGTTTTTTTGCTGCCGTGTCTGGTGATAATCAGTGGCTGGTTGGATGATGTCTGGGGGTCATTTCTCTGTCTTATACTTGGGAACACAATATCTCAAGATCACCCTCACCTTGAATCATTTCTTGAATAATATTCAAATTTAATGTTCATCTTAACTAATAGATGACCTGATTAGATTTGGGTTGACGAAGCGAGCAAGGTCATTGTGACATCACCAATTTGGCGCACATGTTCACATTGACTCAGATTATCTATTCAGTTTTGAATTGTCTTGAAAAAATTGTTTTGAAAAGTACAAGCTCACAGAGGCCTCAGAAAACATGTTCTTGGTCACAATCCAAACAAGCATATAGACTGATACTGTATTGGTCAGCAGAGGTGTCAAACCACTGGGCAGCAATTATAGTTTTTAGTGTACATTGTTTCCCAAATTTAGAAACAATGTGATGTTGTTATGGAGATGTTAAGATGTCTGCAAAACTTTGGATTGAAAAAAGGCTTTTTATAATTTGGCCAAAGTGCTGCTAAAGCTTATTGAAAACCTGTATCATTGCTTGGACCCTCATGTTTCTCAGTAGCTCGTTTTTCAGAATCACTGAAGCTTGTAGCAATTACTGAGGAAGGAAATTCACCTGAGCGACTAGAACTAGGCTCTAAAAAAATAAAGCTATAAAGAAATTTAATATTTGTAGTTTCCCTTGAACTGACGATGACTGCCAGATTGTTTTCTCTTTCTTTCTTCATATGCTGTGGTGCTGCCCAATCCTAGGGAATGGTTTAGGGTTAGGCTCTTGTCCTGTCTCTCCCCCCTTTCTGTCCCCCATTTTTCCTTTCACCCCAACCGGTTGAGGCAGATGGCTGCACATCTTTGAGTGTGGTTCTGTCAGCGATTTCTTCCTGTTAAAAAAGAGATTTTAGATTGACAGCAGTGGGTTTTTAAGACAGTGAGGAAAAAGCACAGGGGTAGAGAAAAAAGTAGAAAGAAAAACAACCAGACTTCCATTTTAAAGGCTTAAACAGACCACTCTGTCCTGTGGTCTTTTGACACTGGAGTTCACCCTGTAAGCTGAATGTCCCTATGGGAGTTAATCCTGTCATGGCCCCCAGAGAGCTGAGACATACCTGCAGGTGAGAGGAGACATATCTCTAAATTTAGGTCACTCACAGTTTGGTCTGCAAGAAGTAGGAACAACAGAAATGCCCCCCAGATGCATATAACGTCAAACCTCACAGAGAGCATACTAACAGATACAGCATGTAACAAATGTTTCAGCCTTGTTTCTTCAAGGATGAGCATGAACACAGCATTTCCGCAGAGGAGCACTATGCCTGTCCTGCAGAGCTGTGTCTCGGCTTTTACCCATGGCTCCCTGCAAATCTCTGTCGCAACACAACTGTTGTTTTGTGAAGCCTCGGAGATTAAACAACCGACAGCAATCACAATTAATTAGGTTGCAAGGGCTTTACTGTCACCATGTAGGGCTGGGCTGATAAATGAAGAGAGCAGGCTCATGTCCCTCCAGCACAACTCTGAAGGGTATTCATTCTCACTGACATTCTCGTTTCAATTTAGCACACAAAATTGTGGACTGACCGAGACGTGAGGTGAGAACACACACGCACACATATTTTGGAAATGTTTTCATCAACCCATAGCCTTCACAATGGCATCTCCTCTGATTGATACAAAATTATTAACTACATACACAACATAGCATTGTGTAGAACAACTTTGTAACAGCTTTCAACATGACTGGATCCTGCATTTCGTGACACTTCTATCTGTGAGACATTGTGTTGCTCCCTACTGAGCCAAGATGTGCTTCTTGTCATTTTTGACACCAAGATCCTAAAGTTTTCATTGCACAAACACGTGCGCGTGCGTGCATGTGTGTGTGTGTGTGTACTTGACAGTTTGGAAAGGTAATGAAATTTAGACTAGTCTTCACATTCTGTTACACCACAAAAGGGCTGTTTATGGGTTAAGACGCGGGTTAGCATTGGTTTAATGTCAGGGTTACGTTAAAGGTTAGGCATTTAATTGTAAAGGTCAAGGCTAGGGTCAGGGGCTAGAGAATGTACGCCTCTGAATGAAGTCCGTGGGTGTCCTCACTGAGCTAGCTAGACATAAATGCGTGTTTGTGTGTGTGTGTGTGTGTGTGTGTGTAAAACTTGTACAGTCACCGTATCTCATAATTAAATTCATTACAAGTCTGAGGGAAACACAAGTGACTAATTTACCCTTCAGTTACAGTATTACCATAATATATGCTGTGTAATGACGGTGTAATCCAATGACTGACTAAGAGACAGCATGACAGTCATAACGCCCAGGGCTGCCACTCTGCTGTGCTGCATGTACAGTAGCAGGTAACAATAAATGGAAGAGACACAGGTCAATATTTATATCTGTGTTACTGTCAGAAGCTCCTCTCCCCTTGCCACTAACCTGCAGCTTCAGTGTCACACTTTTGCACCACTATCTTCCATCTGCTGTCTCTGTGTGAAACACACACGCACACACACTGTGAACACACCACTGTCTTTCAATGATTGATAATATCCTGTTTTCCTGCAGACACAGAGATGGAGTGACTGGAAATACTTCTCCCCAAATCCTCTGCTAATAAAAAAAAAAAATGCATAGCCTTAATAAACCCCCATTTGATGTTGTTGTTGTTGATGATAGCATATTGGTTGGTGCCTGTTGCCATAGTTACATCACACACGGACTTAGCCATATCCTTGTTTATGGCCTTGCTGTTTCCATTTGCTGCAGGAGGTGATGTTTTGGCTGAACGAGCAACAAAGGAACATGTGAGATGGTGATTGGGAAATTGCGGCTTTAATCGACATATTATAGCACATTATCATCCACGCCTGCAGAGATGCTTGTGGGACTTTATTTTATAAGCTTATGTTGTGTTTAGATCTTACATGATAAAATGCCACATGTGGTTTCAGGGCAGAAGGAGTGTGAGAAATGACTGTCAGGTGGACATGTGTGGGCTGTTGTCTTGCTCAATTAACCACCCCATATTGATGTGTGCTGATACAGCATTTTTTTTTTACGAGCACATTATATATAGCTTGGTGTATGGGTGATAAGTACTGTATATTCTTGTGTAAATAAGCAGTAACGATTATGTTCTTTCCAGCGTGCCAAAGAGCAAACTGTGAGTTTGACATTATCTACCTCCACAAACTCTAATTGACTCATAATTTATCTAATGTATGATCTCCAAACGCTGATGATGTGTCCTGTGATTCCCCCTGTGAAACATTAAAAGCAACAGATGGGGAAATTAATGAACTTTTGCAGCAGAAAGAAGCTGACAGATGCTTGTGACAGCAAGCACTGTTGAGTGGGATCTCAAGTGGACCGTGACATAAACATTTACAGAAGATCTCAGGTTATTTTAAATTCCAAAGGTCTGTCACGAAAACAAACCTTTGATACAACTCAGCTGGATCTGCCATCTTATCCCTCAATGGCCAATAAAAATCTAAAATTTCAGCCATCACCAGGAGAACAGCAAGACACTAAGACTATAACATTTACCGTTACCATGGTGTTGTTACAATTGCCAAATGGAGGTAAGAGATTGAAGGGCAAGTTTGACCATCATCTCCTATAACCGAGCCTGCTGCAGAATTTAATCTTGTCATCATGAGGAGGCGGGAAAGAAAAGTCAGGGACACAGGGGTGAGAATAAGAAGAGTGCAAAGAGCGACAGAAATAGCAGCAGCAGAAAGAAAGAAAAAAGTGATGGAAGAACCAGAATGAAAAGTGGCACAGGCACAATATGGGGACTGTAAACCGAGAAGAAAATGAAAGTGTAAAGGCACAGGAGATGATGAAACATGGGAAAAGATGGAGACAATAGACACATTGGTGGGTGTGAATGAAAAGGAAGAGCTATCAGAGGGATTCAGGGTTGTAAGAGGAACAAGTACAGAGCTTTCTAAGCTTGTTGCAGTCCTGTTTTGCCTGATTTCTTATATGCACCTGAGATCATTATTTTCATCTGATTCAAACCATAAGTTGTCATTGTCATGGGGTCCACTGGTAAGTTTTAAAGCCATTGTTTGGTTTAAAAGTTTTTTGAGAGTTCTTGTAAAACCATCCACTTTGGTTTGACATTAAACAACTGCCACAGTAATAAAAGTAAAGATAATGCAGGATAGTTTTTTTAAAAAAATGCCACTATTCACATTTCACAATATGTCACACGGAGGCACTTAAATGGGTTTGCATTAAGCAAAAACAAATTTAACTTTTACACGGCCCCAATGGAGGGAAGTGCAGCAAGAAAGTGATGTAAAGGTTCAAACAGGGTTGTTGTGAGGTTTCCATCCACTGTCAGCATGAGGTTGAGGGCTCAGTACGCTTGAATCACACTGGGTTTTACAAGGTGTCGGCCCACACATCTTAAACTGTCTCCCCACACTGCTCCTCTGATCTGTCTGCAGGTGCAGTATAAAGCGGTGTGTTTTTGTGGTCTTCCCTTACAAATCTGAATAAAATGAGAAGATAACGGTTTTTCCTTTAAAAGCGCTCAAAGGATTGCTTTTGTACTGATGAAAAGTACTTTAATAGAATTTAAAAAAGAGAGTGAAACATACTGCTGCCTTCAAGGCCCAGTCATAGAACATAGAATCTTCTGGTGAGATACACTTGACAAAATCTAGTGTTGGGAATAATTTTACTGCAAAGAGGAATACATTATTCAACAACTGCAATTTTAGGCCTGAATGATATAGGTAAAATATTAATTGTAAGGGTGTTGACATACATGGTGATTTCATTTGCAGTGTAAGTTTTAAAATCTATCTTCAGTTCAAACATTACTGTGACAAAATGAACATGACTACTGGAGATGATATAAAAATTAGGGCTGTAATGATTATTTGATTAATGGATTATAAATAAATTAGTAAATTAATGTTGTGATAACCAATTATAAAATAAAATATTGACAATACCAGGTTAAGAAAGTATGAATTGTGTGTCTGTCTTGCATTATTTTAATGTCTGTAAGATTTGAAAAAGAGAGATTCATTTGCAATATACTAGCTGTATTGTTCACATTTGAATTGATTTGAAAACTATTCATTGTTCGGTGGTTATTAACAAGCAGACTCTGATCTCTGGGACCATCTTTGTTGTGATGCAGTCTCCAGGCCTGCACAGAGAGAAGCAGGTACTCAACCTTTGTGCAGATATGACATGAACACAGTGATGCTTGTTTGGAAACAGGAGAAAACACTCTCACCCACTGCCTGGTTGCTGAGCCACTCACCTTCTTTGTAGCCTGAGTATGAGGCGGCTACAAGGGCTAATGTGACTGTATCTCAAGACATCGTACATAAAACAGCATGCCTGGCATTACCGCTGACCAAGGCACTGGATTCCCGCAGTACCTACTCCTTTTCTTTTGCTGTCTCCTTCTCAAGAGTCAAGACAAACACTTTTATTTACAAAGCACTTTTCATACGTGAAGGGATATTCCAGGTGCTGTACAAAGACATGAAATACAACATATAAAACAAAGACTTTCTAGAAGAAAAGAGTTTTTAGCAGTGGCGGTGCACTGCTCCTGAATGATTATAAAGGAAACACTTAAACATGTTTTTATAGCATGTTTTTAAAATGCACTGAACAGGCTTCAGTTCAATTCAATTCAATATACTTTATTGTCCCATAGGGAAATTTGGCTTGGACTCAAGCTGTGCATATGAATGCCATTGTGGTACAATAAATAATATCTCATTATGTTCTATTCCATTCAAGGTTACTGTTGCCTCTCCTTGTTCAGGCTTTAAATTTTACATCAGGCACATCACTAGCAGACAAACCCCCCCATTGATATTAGCAGTCTATTGCAGGGTTATATCACATTATCATATATGTTCTATATTGTGGGTCAGCTCATTAAGAGAGTCTGTCATGTGGCAGCCAGCATAGATGCTTAAGAACTGGAGTGATGAGGTCTGATCTTTTGGTTTTTAACAGAACTCTTGCAGCTGAGATACAATTAGAAAACTACAGATGAATAATCTTCCCATCAGGGTGAATTAGGGCTTCCATTATCTAAATTGAAAACATAAATCACTGTTTAAAAAGTGATATGTACACAATTTGTTTAAAAAAATATCAAATTACAGCATTACAGTATTAAAATTGAATACAAAAGACCTTCATCAGTCACCATTTTAGACTAACATAATGATGTTTTGAAGTGTGCGTGTGTACTTGACTTGTATTTGTTACCTCTTTAGGACCTTTTCTGGCATAAACACAGACCTGTTCAGGACCAGTAGTCCTCATGGGGACCAAAAACTGGTCCTAATGAGGCAGAATCAAGAAGGTGCTTACCTTTAGAATCTTTAACTAAGATTTTAATTGTGGGTAGGTTAGGGTTAAGCGTTAAAGTTAGGGATAATGCTTTGTTTAATTTGTCCAGATGGATTGAAGTAAATGCAGTGTCCTAAGAGGAATAGCTGTGCAAACCTTTGTGTGTGTGTGTAAATGGTGGTGGTAGAAGGTAAAGGGTAAAGGGGAGAGGAGAGAGAAAGTGTCGAAGTGAGTTATGTACACTGTCTCTCTCTTCCTTCCTCTCTGTTTCTCTGTATATCTCCATGGACATGTTGGGCTCGATCAATACCTGCCAGTCTCCTCCTCTGTATATGAAAGGCTTGGTAATGGGCCCTAACAAAGTCTGTGTATACACACGTACACATACACACACGTACATGGGTGAGTCTGTTGGTGGTTTAAGGTCCAAGCTTGTTCAGTCTGAGCTGTCACTACTCAGCCTCGTCTTAGCTGCCTGTAGGTGGGTGTCAGTCCTCCCTCTAACAAGTGGAGCCCTTCATTAGTCTGAACAAGCTCACACAATGTCTTCTATTTTTTTTCACAGCAGACGCTGGTAGAACCTGTAAAAAGACCCATGGACATTAATTGCAGTTCTGCAGAGATGGCGGATCTATAGAAACATCAGATTTCATGTATTTATAATTGTACTCATTGTTGTGTCTCGGGGTGCCCATTTTGTTCACTTGTCATTTGCTGTCAGATTACACGAAATTGTTCTAGCAGTAATGATCATGGCCTTGTTGGCACCAAACGCCAGATACGGCTGTGATCACTGTGATTAAATGTACTGGACTGGATGATGGAATATAATATGTACACATTTTCTTCTTAGATATACACAATGATATTCACATAATGAAAACACCTCTTTCATGCATGTATTATGGAAATCATCATTTAATCAAACTAACCGCATCGTGCATTGTGGTCTGGATTCATGTGACCTTTCTCTACATATTTATTTATTTTTGAGAAAATTAAGATATCTTGTGAAATTGTGTTTTCATCAAGCAAAAAAGATAGCTGACCTTTTAAACCCACTAGAATGTGCGTGTTCCTGTTTGTACCAGTTACTGTCATGTGCTTGAAAAATGACTAAAATTTGGTTTTGGTTTTATGTATGCCTTTAAAGCAGAAGAATGGCTTCTATTAACAGTGACCTTAAACATTTTCCACACTGCTGTACATGATGATTCTTTTCAGGAGTGGTTGTAAATTCAGAATAAGCAAGACCTTAACCCTTAGATCACAGACGATGTTGGCTGTTGTTTCCATTACTATGTTTAAACGTAGGGTATATACAGAGGGTATAAGAATGTGCAATATAGAGAGTCATTTTCACCAACTATATAAACAGACCTGAGCAAACAGTACATTAAATGTTTAAATTGGATTTGTGAACTTTGGAAATTGAGTACTTCACAGTTCAAATTTCACAAAAACAAAAGAAAAACGGTCAATTTCTGCACAATTGTTGCAACTTTATATCACTACTAAAAATGTGATATAAATGAATCAAAACTTTGACACAACAACACATAAGAAGATGAAATAAAACCCTGAATATGTGACCTATAAACACACACCCCCAGGATGTCCATATAAGGAGTTGTGTATTATTCCCATGGCAATTTACCATGGTGCACCTATGCAGCACAGATCTGTATCTGAATGAACACTAAGGTTGATTTGTGAGCTTTTGCAAATAAAAGTAACGTCAAATGCATCAAATATATTTACAGTGAAGTACCTGGTGCAATATAGATATAGATAGATATATATTTCTAAATAAATACTAAGGTCCATCTCTGGGAACACAACTCATCACAGTGTGCCTTTATATAGAGCATTTAATGTCACACATTGTGAGCGTCATAGCTTGAGGGCGAAACATTAATTTAACAGAAAGCATTGTATCTTTGTTTCCACCTGTGCATGAACGTCAGAAGAGCAGATAAATGCTGATATAGTCGCACCCACCCACCCAGTGCAGTGTCATGTTTTACTCCGTCCCCTTCAACTCTGTTTAACTCCAGTTAGTCCTACACTGAATGTCACCGCTCTCATAAGTTATGTGAACTAAATCATTTATTTTCACGTTGGTTGCTATAGATTAATGGAAGTGTAATGATACTGAGTGCAGCCAGTAAGTGTACTGTTATGAACTACCTTGTGACCCTGACCTTGTCTATTGCACACTAAATCTAAATGTGTTGAATTATTTTTATATACAGTACTTCTGCTGATGTGCTGTTGTTTCCTTTCCCCCATGCTCACGCTCCAAATCTAATTTTGCCACTCACACAACAACAACAACAATGAAGGAATCTCATGTGTCAGAACATGCTGACAAAATATCAGCACAACTGTGAGCCTGAACACATCTTGGATCTCATCCTGTTTGAGCTAAATATGCCTTGACAGATGATTCTGGTATCTACAGGACAAGATTTCAAGAGGGATTTTTGTTATTTTTTGTCGGCGGTCCAGCTGAGTCAAAACAAGACTGCATGAAAGTTCATCGTAACTTAATTTTGTTGTTTCCTGGGCAAATCTTACAAATACATTAAATTACAAAATCCCCTGGTTGTGGGTAGCAGATGTTGAGTGTCATGCTGTGGAGATATTGCTGTGGCATATGTGCAGAAGTGAACAAATCAAAATGAAGAGACCAGTAGAAGAGAGAGACAGTATATGAGCACATGGGTCAGTTTTTTTACAGGTGACCTCACCACCTTCCTGTGCCTGCTGAGGTTTACCAGGCACGTGTACGCAACACTTAACATTCAACACTCGTAACCAAGTCATGACCCAGAAGATCCAGCCAGATGCAAACTGTCATTATCTGCCACTTCTTGTCTTTGTGTCTCTTGATGTATGTAGCCGTGTTTCCACTGAGTAGAGCCTGTTCGGTTTGATGCGATACATACAGTCAGCTGATTGGGTAACTCCCTTTGCAACCAGTGTTTCTTCAACGCCTGCAGTCTCTTCTCATACAAAGCATGACATCTTGTTTAAACAAACAGCCTTAAACCAAGCAGGGAAAAAAGTAGCTGCTGGATGTCCTCCATTGTGTTTTTGTCTTCTACCATTCCATTTCCGTACCATACCATAATGGAAACAAAATCCCTGTTGATGATTGACATCTCTGTTAATGTGTTTCCCACCAGTTTTCAGTAGAACCTGTGTTTCATAAGTCACTTAGCCCTCAATGCATTTGTAGCATTGACCTTCTGTTGCCACAGTGTTTGCTCTGATGCTTGCTGTTGTTGTTGTTGTTGTTGTTGTTGTTGCACCATTGTTTAGTTCTTACCTCTTTGGGTTTCGTTTTCTTGCACTGGTGGGTGCCTGTGGCATGGTTTCCAAATGTTTCAGTTTCGTTTCCTCCACAGCAGGTTGTGAGCAGTGCCTGACGGCTGTGTTGGCTGATTTGCTGCATCTCGCACAGCTCTGTTGTTCCCATGAGTGTGTCCGCTGTAAAAGTGCTGCTGTTTGAAAATGATCAAAAAATATACTTTTACAGTATACCCTAGATACTCCTCTACATGCACTCAACTAAATGCCAGGACCCATCTGTATGAAGCTGCACATGTGCCGAAAGAAAACGAATGGATTCAAAGACCTGAAATGGTTGAGTGCTTTTACTTTGAAACAGGAAGAAGATGTGATGTGTTTGCTACATATGCAACAGATGTAGATTTTGGGTGTGGCAGCTATAAGTTTTTAACATGGATCGAAATGAAAAGACACACAATTCATACATTTTTTTTTCCATATCAGTAAAGCCATTCCATACAGTTCTGGTACCTGCCATCACTTTGTTTGTAAACTCAGGCCCTTCAAACAAAGTCCCCTGTCCCCTGTCCCCTGTTGGACCCCTGTAGAACTGCCCCTGGCTAAGAACGACATCTCTCCTAATAAGCTGATGATACGCTCTCCTAGCAACCTTAAATAGCCCAGCAGGGAGCTCAAAGGCAGTTGTAGATCAGCACACTACTCTGTGCTTCCCTACTTTAGGCTGCTGGGTGAGTGAATGAGTCAGTAAGTCTATGGGGAGTGTGGTCAGTTTGAAATTAATCAGCGGTAAATTTGATCAGTTGTCCATTCAGCAACAACAGCAGCAGGTGATGATATAGCATGTCTTCTCTCCTGACTTACTAATCTGTTTGGTTGTGAGTGTGTGTGTGTGTGTCTGTGTGTGAAAGAGAGAGAGAGAGTGAGTGGGCATATGCACTTCCATTTTTCCTGCAAGTGTCTGGGAATCCTTAATGAATGATCACATTAAAGATAGATAGAAAGAGAGAGAGAGAGGGGCAGGATAAATTAAATTATATTTATTAGTGGTTAGAATCACACGGTACCTTATGATACAATATATGACACATGGCCCACGATTCCAATAACATCACAATACAACGATTCTGTGATCTTCAATGTATTGCCAGACAATCATATAGCCATGCATCACAATATCTGTTACTATTACTAGAACAAAGTGCATAAAGTCTATGTATTGAACGTGGATGGGGCATCTCTTAGTGTGGCTTTCTCCACTATTATCCTGCTATAAACACCCTCTCTTCGAACAGGTAACTTCCACCCAAGTTTCCTTCATTCATTTGCACAGCACCACCATGAGGAGACATGAGTTAGCAATGCAAGTGAAACTGGCAGATACTGTTTACCTTAGAGCATCTCAATTTGTTAATTAAAATATAATTATTTTCTCTGGTGAACTGATTATCGTATTGCTCGAGGAAGGACGAAGATATGTCACCAAATAGATATTTTGACCCAACCCTAATACTTAGTAGTATGCAGACTAAAGGGAAAGTGAGAGTGATGTGGTGAAAAGAATGTCAGACTCTGATGGTCCTTTTTCTCCTAAAGGGGTGTGTGACATGATTTGTGAGGGTAACAGCACCTACACACATGTGTGCGCGCACAAAACCCTAACACACAAAATGCTCGGTTTCAAGAATGCATTGATCCCAAGAGCCCTTGACTACAATCACATTTTCTGTAACCTGGGAAACTCTTGAGGGAGATAAGCTCATGGCCTCTTTTGTTTTGTGTTTTCAGCTCTCACACACGAGGCTAAATGATTGTTAGGCTTCTGAAGACAGCTGCTACAGTATCTGCGTTCCCTAGAGTAGTGTGGTCTGATTAGGCTTGCGTTTGACATCACTTTGCTGCTACGATCACTGTGACACCTGATGTGTGAGCGATACTTATGGATGCATGTTGTCCATGTGCCCATCGCTACCTGTGCTTATGGGACTGTGCCTTTTCTGGACTTCTTCTTCAGACATCTCTAGTGTTACTGCTACACATTTGCTTGTTTTGCATGGCTGTACACTGTGGTTATACACCAGTGCTGACTGATCAATGAGTGTCCCCACTGAGAGCTTGGGAGAATTACTCCCCTATGTTTTTTAATGCACCTTTGACTGTAGGTTTGCCCCAGCATTCAGTTTGTCTGCACTGTAAAGTTCCTTCTATGGTGTGTTTTCTAAAGCTTTTTTTCTTTTCAGTAGACAGATTCTGGGTCTGTCATAAAGAAGTGGGTCCTGATATTTTCTGGAGTTTGCTTTTCCCATATGTGACAGGGAGCAGGAGATTTAGTGGGTTGAACTCATTTAGAGCAGCAGTAACATTTTTAGGCCTACAGTAGACAGGACAATTTTTTCTGTTGTATTTTCACATGGATTTTTCATATATAAAGATAATTTGATTAGGGAGCTGGCAGGAAAATGACATTTGTAGTATGACATTTCTGTAGAAATATCTGTTAAAAATGTGTCCACACGTACAGCCCAATTTCATTTCCTTGAAAATGTGTCCTCACTGCACGTTTGAAACTATCCTAAGACACTTTTTACAAGTTCTAATCAAATCTGATGGTCTTGATATTGCATGTCTGCCTGCAGCACCAGTGACAAGGCTGGACAATGTGTTGACAACAAGCTTAAAGGGCAACTTTGTACGCACATGCACACACACCTCAGTGTTGACAAGGGGATGACTGTTGCCTGCTGTGTGGTGCTGTGTATTTCCACCAGGCTCAGTTCCTTTTCCTTATGCATCCATGTTTGCCATGATTCTAAATACTGATGTGTCGTTTCTTCAGCTCCCTTGGCTTTTCTTAATGACCTTATACATTATGCATCAGTATCATTATCCTTTGTGGAAATAAGATCCTGCAGAATCAGCCATTTATATTGGTAAAAGGCAACTGTTGCCGCTTTACATTTTGTTTTACTGGAACCTACAGAAAACACGTGTCGATACAAAGGCGATTATACTGTAACAGAACGACTGTGAATAAGGCTTTAACTGAGATTCAGTGATTTTCCTGATACATTTATTTCTATCATTATACTGATTAGAAAAGTGAAGGGTAAAATGACTCACCAGAGCAATAGACAAGAATGATTTGCAATTGTTTCATTCACTGATGAGAGTCTAAAATGTTTGTTGATGATTATTTATTTCCTGGGATATTCCCCATGTCTTTTTAAATCATTCACTGGACTGCTATCACTGCACAACATGACTAGCATGTAAATAAAAAGACTTTGGTGTGTTTGTTACTTTACCAAGAGCCTATTCATTGAACTCCATCTAAACTGTCTTGGGAGTTGCACATAAAAATTGGAGATGAACACAGATGCCCAAGTAATTTTCGAGCAATTACCGCTACACAATGAAAATCAATATTTTTACGTCAATAATGGGTCAAATGGTGGCGTTTAATGTGTAATGTAAATGTGATCACCCGGGAGCAATTTTCAGCTTTGCAGAGCAAGTTGGGGCCTGTTCTCGGGGATGCAGAATTCATCTGTGTCACAGCTTCCAGGAAAAAAAACTCAAGCCAGTTGGTTCTGGTCGTGGCCTCCCGTCTGAAGGGAGGGAGGAGGGCAGGGTCCCTTGTGATGCAGGATGCTATTTCCACCACCTGCTGTTGTAATTGTCACTTAGGTTGGTTGGCAGACTGCTGCCAATGATCCTCTGTGCTGACTTTACCACCCACTTGTGCCAGCCTGTCTGCAGCAGAGCAGTCACCGTACCAGACAGTGATGCAGGAAGTAAGGATTCCTTTCCACCACACACCTGGTGAGGGAAGTGAAGATTGAGGTGCCGTTTTGAGGCGAGATGAGTATTGTTGAGACATTGTTGGTCCTTCATCAGTATACTGGTTGTATTACCGCTCCGGGCGGTCTATTCCCCCACATATTTGAAACAGCTTTTCCTTTGATGTGGAGTGGAAGTGGGAGTGATGCCATTCTTCATAAAGTTAATTGTCATCTCCTTTGTTTTCTTTGCAATGCTGGGGCGGTTGTTTATTCCACACAAGGCTTCCTCTTTTTTGAGTCTCTGTCTATATTCACACACTTGGCTGAACAGTCGTAGATGAGCAGCTTGTATGGTCCCTTGAGAAGAGCGATTTTGTGGAGTATAAAAGTCCAGTATCCAGTTGCCTACTTTGTAAAGTGAGACGGAAAAATATGCTTGTTAGTCCATCAGAAGTTTGTTGTGCACCATACAGCAAATGTCAGATAAGTAAACAAGCATTTAATATCAAGTCCAACTGTACTCTACATATTATAAAATGCATCTTCAGAGGTTCTGTGATTTGTTACATAGTTTGTTCAACGGCCAAGTAGAGATGGCATCCCATACCATATAACTTGTGCACTAAATACCATTTGAGAAAAGTAGCTCATTAGGTGAACATTTTCTTTTCACTTGTCTCTGAACAGTCGAATGAACTTTGTCGCACTGCAGTTTATCTTCTTTGATCACTGTATTGATATTTTTACAGAAAGTAAGAAACTCCACAGTTGAGCAGCATCTCCTTCAGATGTAGCCTGATACAAGCTTGTTTTTCTCCCTCAGAGCATTAGCCCTGTTAAGAGTTAGTTGTTGACTGAAGTCTATTGACTGATTTTCATTTCAATTCAATTCAATTTTATTTGTATAGTGCCAAATCATAACATACTTTATCTCAAGGCACTGTACATAGACAACATCAAGGAGAGAGAAAAAACTCCCTCTTAACAGGAAGAAATCTCTGACAGAACCAGGCTCAGAGATGTGCAGCCATCTGCCTCGACCGGTTGGGGTGAAAGGAAAATGGGGGACAGATGAGAGGTGGGGGACAGAAATGGGGGAGAAAAAGGACAAGAGGGAGATGAGGTAGAGACAGAAGATTACATTGTATAGCTATAAACATGTCATCAATGAATGTATAAACTTGTAACTTGATACAGTTGTTGTGTATCTGCTCCTGGTCTCTCTCTTCTGTCTCTACCTCACATGACATGTTTATAGCTATACAATGTAATTGTATAGCTATCTATATATCTATCTGGATCCTGCAACCTACAAGATGAGGATACAGAGAGAGGAAGGAAGGAAATACACAAACTAGGGAGAGAAAGAACAAGTTTAATGACATAAAAAAAGTCATATTCATACCCTGAGTGTGAGAGAGTGAGTGCGAGTGCACCACAGGAAAATCACTCTTGGTCTATAGCAGCATAACTAAGAGATGGCCCAGGTTTCCCTGAGCCAGCTCTAACTATAAGCTTTATGATGCCATTGTCCTTGCTGGATCATTTGTGTTAGCTTGTGTTACCTTTGTAACCGGGTGCAAATATCACAACTCAAGTAAATGAGCAAAAGACACAAATTATTTGTCTTTTTTTGCATGTAAACACATCTTTGCATTGATTCTGTGCACAATCTCATTGCTCAGTGCAGAATTCTGAGATGCAGTGGGCCTGCTGTGTCTCTATGCGTACAAAATCAGGCATATAATGAAACTATCTTATTCTTTTTTATGTTTGCCTTGACCAACCATTAAATTGACTTCATGCTCATGGGTTAATGACGATGAGCATTCAGACATGACATTGCTGAGCTCTTTGGAATGTGGACAGGAGGTGTTGCAATCCTCCAAACAAGCATAAAGGTGTTGTGGCATCAGGAAGAGACAGGTCTCTGAGGTGGTATGTGTCTCTTTTACTGTGATGTCTATGCGACCCTTTATGCCCCAGCATGCTCTGGGAGTCCTTGGATGTCAGTGGTCTTCATCCCAGTGTCTCAGCCACAGAATTTCCCAAAGACCATTCAACATAAGACCAAGTCTATGGAGATCAACTTTCCATGTAGACAGTTGAACATGTTGTGACATGTGAATTACTGATGCCAAAGTTTATTATAGTTAACAAAAGATTATATTTGACACCTAATACTTTTTAATCACCTTTTGAATCTTGCACCTGGCAAATACTTCATAATACAAAAAACTAAAACTTAGCATTTCCAAAAAAATGACATTATCAGTTGTTTTCTTAGTGTATAAGCAGATCTTCCTAAAGCTATATTATATTTCTGTTGTATATAATTCTTATCCCTCTCTTTTATACTCATTTTATACTAGATTTATGTGAATCTCTTTTATTTTTCTATTCTTTGAAGGACTAGCTGCAACATAACCCACTTTTTCCCCAGGGGTTAATAAAATATTTCTCATTCTGAATCTGATTTAGTCTTACAGTGTACAGGGGTGGCTCAGTTCAAGGTTCAGATGAATTTCTGACATGTCAGTCAGTATCAGGTCGACGTTCAGTTGAAGCAGCGTGCACCAACTAAATGTCAGTACCTTTTTTCTCATTGCACCTGTGCTGCAAACAGAGCACCGTGGTGACATCATACTCCTGAGGCCAGGTTAGTCCAGCTCAGCTATGGTAAACAGCAGGCATGTTTCTTTCATGCTTCCTCATCCTCTTACCTATGAATGCAAGTTTGGAGGAAATTGTTGTGGATGTTGACGTAACAGAGCCACGATTGGACCACAATTGATGTTCCATTGTTTTACACAGGCCTCTCATAGAGCACATTGGTTTTACTGGCTGCACTGTGTGTGCATGTGTGTGTGATTTCAAAAGTATCTTGACAATTGTCAATATTCGGCACGGGCCAAGGGACTATTTTTACATGTACAGTGTGAACACTCAGGTCAGGACATTTGAACCGTACAATGATTTATTACATATTCACATTTAATGCATGTGCCCAGTTTATCAAATGTGCATGTTCTCTGCTTATCATGAATTTGACATGCCTGCTGCTTTCATGAAAAAAAAACTAAATTTCAGTCGTCTTGAAGATAAACCATATTTGGCATTATTGCTACGTTTTTTCTCATAGTAAATGTGTAAACGTACTGTATATACTCAAACCAGAGTAAATCCATTCTCATTGAAAAGGGATAATCTACAGCAGCTTTAATGTTATCAGCGGCTCTTGAGACTCTGTGGGGATCAGATGTGCCGCAAAAACATTCCGACTCCACAAAGAATGTTGCTGATGTTGACGTTCTCATTCAGTTTTACATGATATTACAGCTCAGCTCCGATCATATTGTATGTATATGTCCCTAAGGATTTTCCTCTTCCATGGATCATGGTCTGAGATTTATCTAAGTGAATTTATTGGCAGAATTTATTCAGAGCTATGTTTTGTTTTTTGTATGTTTCTATCTACATCTACAGTGCTTGGTACTTTTTCATGCTGCACTGCCATGTCTCAACCCAAAACAGATAACCTACATCCTGCTCTATTGCTATTCAACCGCTGCAAATTCCCTCCACACAGGGGAATATTCAGTCCTACAATGTATGAACAAAATGTGCATTTATATTTGTTCTTATACAACACCTGTGTATTCAGTTGTGTCATTTGTATCTCAAACATGATGTGCATAGAGCATTTATGTGAGTGTGTTTCTGCCAGCATCTGTTAAAGCCTTCTATCCAAAACAGGTTAATAGCTTTATAATTAGTGTTGATGACAGGGATTTGCTCTAGAGCTTTTTAATCAATGCTTTCTCATTTCCTGCACCTCTTTGATGGTCACATGTGCACACAGTGGCATCTTTGCAAAATCATGTAAACATGCACACACACGGAATGAATTTGCACTCTGTGTCCTTTTCATATTCGCAGTATGATATTTGTAACATCTACTGCTTACATATGCAACACACATACTTTCCTGTTCCTATTAGTTAATTGAAATTTGTTTTGTCCTCTTTTAAGTGTGCATAATTCGGTTGGCTCGCTAGGCACGTGGCTGAGTCTTTGCATGCTTTAATTTGTTGCCAATTCATGAATGAATGCAATTTTAATAACAGCAAATTCATTAACTTGTCTTGTGGTAGGTTGAGATGTGAAACTAGAGATTAAGCTACATGATCAATGCTTTAGTTGGGCTGCATGGGAACTAAAGCAGAGTGCAGTGAAGCATATAGTGATATGGACCTAATGGAACTAATGACTTTATTTTTGTCAGGATACTCCAAGCAGAAATGTCGCTGCTGCCATCAGTTCAGTGGCCACTCCCTGATGAGAAGTATGGACCTATTTATATAATTTAATTACGCTTCAATCGGATCTATAAAAATGTAATCGTTCTTTAAAGTAAGAGGGGAATTAACTTGATTCTTTTACAAACACACTGTGTTTTATATGCTTTACAAAATCCATATGAAGTGACTATGAAGGGTTTCTGGAACAGGAAGTGCTTCATTTAAGAGCCAGGAGTCAATTTGCAGCTGTGTCATTTATTGTAATTTGAATTGAGGCCATCTCAATTTTGGGATGAATGTCCAAAGAAAAAACTCAGTGGAAAGAGTGCATTGTTCTAAGACCAGATGATGCCACTCTGGTGGCTCACTGCTAACAAGCCTTGAGACATCTAACTTTTGTGCCAGGAGTGCTATTGATCCCTTTCAAACTTGTAGAGCTAGACAAGTGTAACTGGGGGAAGTGACCTTGCAGGGATGCAGGAGAACAAACAAAAGCAGAGCCAGACAGAGTCACTAAGGGAGTGAATGTGATACTGATAAGAGAAAGAACATTGAGAGTAAGGGTTGATACATAAATTATTTTGTACTCCGTATGACCTATAGCTGTCAATGTAAACATGACTAGTGGTTTGTGTTTCCACCTTGTGATAAACTGTGATATGCATAATACATTATGTGCCTTTCAATGTCATACGGTATTGTTTCCAGCTCATGTTTTATGTATTGTCATTTTGTCATGTGGTGTCATTTATATTGTAATTTCCTTCTTCTCAGCCTGATCTGTTGTCTTTGTCCAAGGCAGCATCTTTCCCCAAGTGCGTATAAAGGCACTCTCCCCTGTTGACCTATCGATTCATAGCCTACAGTGTCTCAACCCATAATGTAGCACTAAAACAAGCAGAAACAAGAGCATGTGGCATCATCAATTCTTTGGTACACACAGAGAAAACGGACAAAAGCAGCTCTGGTTGTTTATCACTGCCCTTACTTAACACACCCTAAAATCCTGAGGGACTTCAATTCCTCTGCACAAAAAGCTCACCATGATCTCAGATGAGTCATTCATTTCTTCATTTCACAGTGCTTGCTGGCTTAGACTATTGTTGTTGTTTTTGGACTGGCTGGTCGGTGGTTAAACTGTGAACACTTTTAAATCTTCTTCTTCTTGAATTCATTAGATAAAACAAAAAAAATACACAACATGAAAATGTGTATGTCTTGGCAGCCTATATTTATTATATGAAAAACAGCTTCTGTATCTCATAGCTGAAGTTTAAAATGGTGCTGGTAGGTCATCCTCAGAGGTGATTGATGTAGCAGGCAAATCACTCTGAGCCTCAAGTTTAATAATTTATTCAAGTTAAAGAAATAGCAGCAGTAAATTGCTAGCGTTTTATCTCTTCTCCTTTATTTGAAAAGTCATTTCATTTCATGTCACGATACTTGTATCTGTGATGAATAAAACTGATTCTGATTCATGTTGGTCTTTCATGTGCTGTGAACAATGAAACAATGTTTTCATGCTTTTTGCTTTCACCATACCAATTTCTTTACTATGAAATAGTGAGAAACTATTTTCAAAATTGATTCATTGGTGAGTTATTTTCTTGATAAATTGATTTGTTGCTCAACTGAGGAAACACTGAATCATCTTCAAATGGACACACCATGTTTGTGTGTCCATTCCATATTCAGCTCAATTGTATGTCCTTGTGGACTTGCTGCTGCCGTGTGATGCAGGTAGTTTTTATCAAGTCAGTGAGAAGATTCAATCTTGTGGCAGTACCTTAAAGATGTCCCGTACAGAAAATGCTCCTGTAATGTCACACAGCTTTACTCCCATGTGTGATCTGTCTCTGAACATCCATCACTCTGTGTGGGCTGCACATGAGATGGATGGACCACTAACTTCTTCAGACCAACAGTCAGGTTCCATTACTATTCCATTATCCCTTGTCTTTTTCCTTAAGGGTAGCAAAGACTTCTCTAGCCACAGGATGGAAACCTCTCAGACCCTGCCCAATGAAAGACCACCTGTGACTCTGCAGACACTGTTTTTTCTTTTTTTTTATCGCGTCCATCAAGAGGCTGTACAAGACGTGATCATGTGGAACACATGTATTGTCCTACGCTCCTGGGATTATCTTGGGTAAAGAGAGGGAGGAGGTGAAGCATGGAAGACTCATGTTGTACCACAAGCCCCAGTTTACTATTCTGTGCATGCCAGCTCCACACCAACAATTTAGAGGTTGACCTGTGTGGGTTTTTCTACATTGCAGATGCCAATCTTGTTTTTTTTTGGTAGATGATGAGTTAAATGTGCATTTTAACTCCTACGGGGATTGATATATGGTATTTATTTTGAATAAAAAACAATTTTTCCCCTCTGCACATACATATTCCCAAGTAAACAAAAAAATAGAATAAAAGGTAATACTCCATTAACAAAACTTTAGGAGAGTCCAGCTGTTCATGATTTATAATTCACTTGTATTTTATGGAGTATTCAAACAGGTAAGTTTATATGATTAACTATTTACGTTAATTTACAATATTGATAGCAGGTGGGGAAATAGAGGAAAGGTTCTTTATGTTGTATGAACAAAAATGTGTAAACTTACATACAATAGTAATAATTGGCCAAAAATGAATGATTAGTCATGTCTGACATGGACTTCACAGCATCTAATCTTTTCTTCTGTCCTAAACAATTTTGCTCAAATACACATATGATGAATATCTTTAGAGAAAACCATAAGCCATGTAAGGTGGTGTGACACTGGAGCCAAATCAAGTGTGGAAGTGTTTTCCTCACGATGGAGACATGCCCTAAACTGCATAGAAACCATACCATGCCTGTACTCCGCTGATCTGATAGCATATACTGATGTTGACTTACCTTTTCAAATATTACTCTATGGAAGTCCTTGCTTGCGCCTGTGAATGATGAAATATTCCCACTTCAAAAAATAAAAAAAAAACAACAAAAAACTGAATAAATAAATAAATAAAACTGCATCTTTAAAATGAACTGCACCTAACGATGACTATGCGAGTTTGTGCTGTAAATTAATAAGTGTGTATGGTGTGTAAGTCCCATCGTTGTGTGGGCATGATATGCGCATCAGTGCTTGTATAGCCGGTTCAGTGTCACAGCACCGTGGACAGCTCTGTTTGTCTGTGTGTGTACAGGTGCAGCACGATCGATAGACAGAGACCGTGTCACTCAGTTTAATCTTGTAAATAAAACTTTTGGCCCAAATTCAATTTTCCCTCTATTGGCATAAACGACGTGAAGTGAGGAGAGAGAGAGACGGGCAGCGGCTCCTTCCCGACCCAGGACCCTCTCTCTCCCTCTGACCCGTTGGAATAGAACAGCGCCCTCTCGGTGTTCCGAGTCCATCAAAATAGGCTATATATATACATATATATGTATATATGTATATGTAGCATGAATTAGGAAACAAAGAAATTCTTTTAAAATCAGATATTCAGAAGCAGTGAGCATGCCACCCCTATATATAGTCAGAACTATATGATCTTTACATGATGGTATTTATATAATTTGGGCACCCATGGGCAAAAATATAAATCGGTGCCTATGTTCCCACCCCTGCTGGTTTACCATGGACTCAATGAGTTCATCAACAGTTGCAAAACAGCAATTAATCATGTTTATGAGACGTGCCACCTCCACTTATTCCGCTCTGTCTCAGTCACTTCCTCTTTTCATCTCTTGGTATATGAAACCTCATTACTGTTCTTTTAATCTTGACGCAACACACACACACAAAATAATCTGTAATCACAAACGACACAAGAGCCAGCAATATAGCAAGTAGCCTGGCAATGGCTTGTCTATTTAGCAGTCCCAGTATTTGTTAATTATTTATACATCTAAGAAACTGCACCCGTGGATCCTCAACGCATGCAGTACACACACGTACGCACGGACAGCTATTCTTCTCAGGACACCGCATTGACTTCCATTCATTCAGGCAGTCTAAACAAAGCATTAACCTTAACCATAAGCAGTTAAAGGTCCTTAAGAGATTACAAATACACACACACACACACACACACACACACACACACACACACACACACACACTCAGTGCAGCCAATAAAACAGAACTCATCTGAGAGGCAACCTGTAAACGATAGGAAATCAATCCTGGTCCAATTTTGGCTCCATCAACTCCATTAGAGTTGTTATTTCACAGCTGACCTTTGACCTCTCTCACCAGTGTAATGAATGGCTCAATGGGTTCTTAAAAAAAAAAAAAATGAATTAAAAGAAAATCAAAGAAGTCCATACTGTATGTGGAATGTTGACAGAATTGGACAAATGCAGGCTCAGTGTTGGTGTTAGCTGAATGCTAACATCAGTGAATTAGCATATTGTGCAATATCCTGTAGGTTACTTAATTGAGCAGACTTCCAGTACATGCAGTACACATGTGTACACAATGATACTGGTGTAGTGCCATTTTACTTTCAGCAGGGTAGTGTTGTCTCAAATCACATATGACTGGATCAAATGATGTAGTGATTTCTGCTATGATACCTGCCAGCTGCTTTGCTCGCTTGGCTTAAAGATGACATGATGAAATTCTTCTGCCATTTGCACCAACTTGTCCACTTTGTATCATTTCACCATGGTAGTTAGTGACCAATCAGGGTCTGAGTACTTCCAAGTACTGATATAGCGAGAATAGGAATCATTAAAAGCAGCATCGAGATATTTTGCTATTTTTCTCACTTCAACATTTATTCTAACTGCTTGGTGTGGGTGCTGTCCCCTTGTGAAGAAGATGTGTGGATGGTAAGGAAATTATTTGTATATGTATATATATATGTAGAGATGTAGTCATGTCATTTTGTCACTTACTGTATGTTTTGTCATTGTGTTTGTATGATTTATGTTGAACCCCCTCTCGAAAAATAGACAATTCACCTCAAGTGGCAATCCGTGAATCAATATATCACAATAAATACTCTCAACTAACAATTATGTTTGTAATCGATGAATCTGTCGATATTGTCTCAATTAATCAGGTCCATAAAATGTTGATCGTCGTCTCCCAAACCTCAAAATGATGATGTCAAATGTCATGTTTTGGTCTAACCAAAACTATTCCCCAAAGAATTCAGAAGATATTCAGCCTTTTAGTAACTAACTCTATGTAAAACCTGAGGATTTTACCTTTCAAGGGAGAGATGCGTGTTCGAGACTCGCTGGCAGTTCCACTTGAGACTGACTGATTAAAAGAGGATCATCATGATGACTATCTGATATTAGAGGCTTTGCCAAAGAGGAGCAGTTGTAATTCATCTGTTGAAATGTTTTACATCTGAACCAGAGTGGTTGACTGTCTGGCCAATCAATCAACACTGCTGTCCTTGAAGCAAGCTTGACGAGAAGATATTACAATCAATAATAGTTGATTTTTTCTTTTTTCTTTCTTTCAGTCTACACTTTCCGCCGGGCATTGTTTTATTGTAATCATCTCAAGGCTTTACTCACAGTGAGAACACACACATATCTGTACTTGCACACAAAAACTTCCCTCAACTCTCACTCTGTGTTTGCAGGCACTCACACACTACAATACACACAACACTACAGATTACCTGAGAGTCAAATTAATTAGGGAGATTAACAGGCTAATAAGTGCAAATTGCTTCACTTAATGACTCACGGCTATAATATGAACACTCACAGGCCCATAAAGCACAGACGCAATACGTTGCAAAGAATTGCTAATGAAAAGAGATTAGGAAAAGGGAATAGGTGTATGAATTGCTATCAAAATTATTATTTTGCTCTTTGTAAATGCCTTAAAGTTAGTTTGTGAAGTTTGTTTCATAGAGAACATCACTGTGAAGTAGTTACACACAGTAATTATGTTGTTAATAACTTCAGTCAGTGGCAGAGTGGAGAGTGGGAGAAACTGTACTTTTTCCATTTGGATGTTGCACAGATTTGGACCAGTGGTTCAATATGCAACCACCACTAAACAAACTGAGAGAGACAAAGAATGACGAAGAGGAGGAGAGAGATAGATGTGGCTGTGCTGTAATGATTTTGCCAGTGCAGCAGGCTGTGCAGCTCACTCTGGTTTTTTTTTGTGGCTGCCATTTTCCTCATGTCTGTCTCCCTCTGTTCAGTCGCATAGCTCTGCCTTCATTCACATTTAATGTGTCAGTATCTTCACTTTCTGAACGCTGAGGAAGCAGCAGCCAAGCTTAAAAAAAACAACACATTTACATCTAAGCTCAGTCCTAATTGCTTAAATAGTTGTGCCTCTATAGGAGCAGCACATTGGCTTATCGTAGCCGTTGAGTCCAGAGCTATATGGTTTTATAGAGTATATTTGGCAGGATATTGTAATAAAGCTTTAGTTTCTGCCCTGGTTTCATCAGCAATTTGTATAAGTTAATTTAAAGCTGTAGTGTGTGACCTTTGGTGATTGTTGTTGTTATTATTCTGCCTCTGTTTGGTGTTTGTGAACAGAAAAGACCTAACATTATTTGTATGCCGAGTTCTTCATTTGAGATTAGCCTCTGTCAAGCAAAACTATCAGACCTGACCACAGGGAATGTTGGTCCGCACGGGCTGTGCACGGAAGTATTCCAGGGCCTTTATGTCCTCAAAGTCTGTGTGGTTAGTAACTCGAAATTACTAACCACACACAGCGTTTACCACATAATTATCCAGTCATGTAAGAGATCTAAACAGATCCACTTCAGATCCAAATTGTAATCCCTTAATTTCTGTAGTAACTGATTTTTCTTGAGTTAAATTGTATGGTTAATCTGAACCAACTTTAAAAGTTTACCATTTTGAGAAAGTGCAGGTTATTTTCCCCACAAATATTCACCTTAAATTACCACCTACTATAAAATTGATGGTATTCTAATCATAAACTGCATGGTGCTGAGTTCATGGTTGTGTACAGTGCAAATCAGGACCTTTTCTATATTCTATGTGTCCCAAAAGGCAGCTTTGGGACACATAGAATATAGAATTATAAGAGGTTTGCGCGTCTAAGTGTGCTAATAATAAACCCCATATTCCCCTCAACTGCTGTGCCAGCAGTGTGGAAGTTCCTGTGTAAAGTTTTTGTTTTGTTTCTATGACCAATCAGCAGCTGTATGTGTTTTTTTTGACTGTTGTTCTCATTTTTGTGTATGACTAGGGAAAAAGTGTGCTCTCCTGGGGAGGGGAAAGAAGCTCAGTCTGTTAGACTTTCATGAGATGAAGCCTCCTTCCAGATGGCAGTTGTACACACAGTTGGATAGAAAGGTGGGAGAGAGCTCAGTTGGTTACTGATTGAACACAGGTGTGGTATTGTATGTCTTAATGAACTGAGCATAACTTATGTTTGCAATATAAAACTAAAAAAAGCCATCTCTGGAATTAACGCTCCCAAGTAGTGCTGGGCTGACCAAAGATTTAAAGCCCACATAGACCGGAAGCTCCAATTAATGCTGCGTTTGTGTGTGTATCTGCGTCATTACCTCGTTTATGAAACCCTAAAGTTTCAGAACAACAGTTCAGCCAGTGCTGAGAAAATAGTGTTGTAATGTCGTCGTCATCAGAAATCCTCACCACTCCTCTCACCACCGTAGCGCCTCCTGGTGCGGCACTAGTTCGGGCACATCCGGTTACGTACATTCAACCGCAGAAGAAGAAGAAGAATTACTCTCATTGTAGCTGCTGAGATGCAGAGCATCCACCGTGCCAGAGGAGGAGCTGTGTATCTGAGAGCTGGCCTATCTATTACGTCACTTCCAGGTACCTGGCCAGTCACAGGACAGTAGGAAAGCTCTCGTTGGCTAGCCAATCACAACACAGTCCACGTTCTGGGGGTGTGGTTTTGGTCTGAAACAGCGCGGCTGACGAGAGCGTCAGTGAGGAGATATTTTGATCAGCTCGTTTGCAGCGATTAGGAGGTTTTTAATCATGAAAACAAGTTAATATATGTAAGTAGACCTCCATAACTAACATGTGTGATACAAGCATTCTATGTCACCTTTAAATCACTATATTTTTAAAAACGTTTCATGGTATACAGCAGTATTTTTA
Source organism: Solea senegalensis (assembly GCF_019176455.1). Taxonomy (NCBI): domain Eukaryota; kingdom Metazoa; phylum Chordata; class Actinopteri; order Pleuronectiformes; family Soleidae; genus Solea; species Solea senegalensis. Next base: position 18,097,363 of record NC_058026.1, read on the forward strand.
AATACATGAGCATGAATGAGTGGTTGAGTGAGAGAGGAAGCAATGCAGTTGAGTGTGAACAAGTAGCTGCATACATTCTTGGTACACATGTTTTCTGTTAAGGTGTTGAATTGCTCGTGTTGCCACCTCCTGCAACAACTGTAGTCCGAAATCCTTGAAAGTTTGTGAATTTTGTGCAAGATTAATGTCTCCTGCCACCTATGTGCTCTTGTTACGACACCACCTACTGATTCACACGACCTGCATTGCTTGATGTACGTAGACTAGGCCTGCGCAGAACAAACGTTAACGTAAGTAGTGGTGGTGTTGTGGTCACTGTTGACGTGAGGCTCCATACAGAACACAATGAGCGAGTATCTGTAGCAAGAGAGCAAATGATGTGATGCCTGGGAAATGAAAATTCCAAGGTCTCTGGTTTATCAAAGAAAATTACAAAGACCGACTTTGACCAAGATCCCAAGGACTTGGGCAGATGCAGAATGTGCTACAAATCAATAAAGGTGGACATCATCTTACAAGTCGCCCTCCCATCTTAAGCTTTATCAGCACATCAGTCCTTGAATTTAAATGAATTGGTCTTGGTAAGTCCTTGAAAAGTCCTTGAATTTGTGTGTGAAGTCTGTTAGCAGTAAATCGTTTAAATTTGGCACAAATTCATTTTCAAATTCTGTCCTGTCCAACAACTGTTATTACTAACCGCAGTTAGTTCTTCAGCAAAGCCCTTAACATGAATTTGGGGAATTTGGGGAATTTAGGCAACATGGACAGAGTAAAAGAAACTGGTGGTAAACAAAAAAGAAAGATCTACATCATGATGACAAAATCATAAACTGAACAATAAAGTTTAACTCACACTGGAGCTTCAATTCCAGTAAATAAAAGTGTGTTCTCTGTGTTCTTGAATGCACTGATCATTGTGATCGCGGACCCTGAACTTGCTCAGGATTCTCTCCACATGACAGTCTTCTCTGACAAGCTCATTGGTGCCAGGCAAATGCTAATAGCAAAATCATGACGCAGAAAATTGTGCTCACATCGTGAGTCCTCTCCCTCAACAGAAGAAGCTCCAGGCTGGAATAATGTGACATTTCATGCTAACGTTATAATGATTCCGTCCCGTCTCCAACTTTGTCACACCTGCTTCGTTGACTCCCCGCTCCCTTCAATGGATTTGCCTTTGCATGATTCATTTAAGTGCAAAGGGCAACTGGAATGAAGCGATTGGTATTCATTCTACTTTCTGCATAATCATTATTGCCTTCATTATTGCATATTTCATGGCATCTGCTTTTCATATATCATGTGGAGTTTTAAATGTATGATTGTGCATGCCAGAGGAATACGCTTAGGCCATCCATCTTAGCAGGGCACTGTCATGGGGGACAGAAATCATTCCCGTCATGCACTGGAGAGGAGGAACCATCACATGTTTACGTTATCATGCATTAATGGTGTTATTAAATTATATTAAATTAAGATTATTTGATTGCTATCTGTGTGTAAACCTTCTACTTTTGGTCACCTTTTGAGAATTTAGTTCACCTTCTGTGGGACAATGGTTGCTCAGTGGTAGAGCAAGTTGTTTTTTGACTTGAAGGTTGTGGTTTAAATTCCTGGCTCTACTAGTCTTTATGCCAGTGTGTCCTTGGACAATAGTCACTTAACTCCACATTGCTCCTGATGGCTGTGTAGGCAGCGTGTGAATGTGTATGAAAGATGCATCATATATACTCTGTGGGTGTGAATGATAGAACTGTACTATAAAGCAGCTATAAGTGGCTATCAAGACTAGAAAAACAAAAAACATTATAATTACAGATTTTTGCACTATTGGAGAAAACATACATGTCTAAAAAGAATCACATGGACCCACAGAGCATGTGGTTACCATTGTTTATCATTGTAAATTGCAATATTATGTGTAAAACATTGCTCTCTGTATATCTCTCAGTCCTGCGTGTTGGTTGATTTGTGACTTCAAGATAATTTAAAAGTCTGTGTTTGTCAAGATGTTTTATTCCATATGATATACTGGCAACCTCTCTGTGGTATAAACACAGACAGAATAGGAACCTTTGTTTCTGGTAAAATATCCATTCACTATTGCATACACATATTGTAAAGATTCATATGAATATTAATATTGAATATTATTCAAAATATGCATTGTATCTAGAGTATCTAGAGTACAGTAATCATATGTATCACTTTATTTGTTCACTGTCAGTCAATATAATGCTTATGCAATAAAATAATTGCTTTAAATATTCACACAAAAGTATTTGTTAAAGATTTCTGTCCATGAGTGATTTTAAAACCACAATTATCTGGTTTCTTCAACATTCACTGACAAGCAAAACTTTAACTGTTCTGACATTTGTTTGCGAACATTACTAATGTTGTCTGATAAGAAACTTCTTTTTTACCATAGCGGTCTGCCCCAGCTGCATCTTAACATAATCATCAATTTTATCCAAAAAAAGTGTGTGCTGCTGTTTGGAAGTAATATTTTTTGGGCGACCTGTCCTGGGTGTCAGTGGTGGAGCAATTCCTTGCTACCTATCAACTCTGAGCAGAAACAGATATAGTGTGCTGTGTCCTTGTCACCTTTCCTGTGCATAGCTACCTAATCTATCCTCACACCTGTCTAGCGGGAGAAGAACTATCGATTTTGGTGTTTTAATGTGGATGGGGGCAGCTGTAAAATCTGAAACACCTGGAGATGACAAAAGTGAAAACTCTATTTAAGAATTTAGTCACCTTAATGTTCACATTGCCTGAAATTTTAATATTCAAACTGTGTTCACTGTGTTAAGATGTGTAAGACTGTGTTTCAACAAATCTATTGCTTCAGTAAATCCAATGAAGCAAAACAGGCAAGTGATTTGCAACAATAGCATTCAGAAGTGGGGCCACACAGTTGGTGTAGTGGTGAGCACTCTTGCCTTTGCAGCAAGAAGACCAGGGTTTGCAACTCGGTCAGAACAAGGACCTTTCTGCATGGAGTTTTTCCAGTATCCAACCACAGTCCAAAAACATGCAATATGGGATAGGTAAATTGACTGTAGGTGTGAGAGAAGATGGTTGTTTGTCTCTATGTGACCCTGTGATGGACTGGCGATTTTGTCCAGGGTGTACCCCGCCTTTCACCCTATGTCAGCTGAGATTTTCACAGCAAAGCGGTAGAAGATGGACGAATGCATGGCATTCAAAAGTTTGATACCCTGTGAAATCTGAGTGTAACCGTGTAGAAATGATGTCAGTGCAAAGGCGCACTGCTCATCGTGTTATTCCTGTAGACCAAACAATTTGCATATGCAATAAGGGGTAAATTTAGGAAGTACTCTGTATTCATCACATCTCATTTGGTATTGTCTGACAGTGGAGACAGACCACAGCCCATCAAACATGTCTCATATTTTTTTTTTTCGGCTCTTTTCTACAGACAGGGAGGAATGATGCTGTATAGGGGAATGACATGAATGGATAGGGTAGAATAGAAAAGAGGAGTGGAGAATGAACTCCTGACCTGAGGCTGTATGGCTGCTATAGATGGAGGTGGATAAATCGGACTCCACGGCACGATGGAAGACATTTCTAAATGCAATACTTCCATGAAAAATACTGTAATCTGCTCAGGATAAAACGTCTGGACAAAGATTGATACTGTGGCATATATAAAGAGCTTTTTGTTCAAGAGACATTTGTCCTTGGGAGACATATGCATGACCACATGAATGTATTTTTATCCACTCCAACAGCATGGCTTTTTGGTTTTTAGGTGATACTAATGTATCTGAGTCATTGGAATGAAATGTTCTGTGTTCTGCAGAGAGGCACTGACTTTGTTGATAAATTTCATCATTTATGCAAACTTACAGTCCACTAACTAAATTCTTGGTGGTGCTACCACCTTATAATACTGGAAGCACCACAAATATTTTTAGTTTTGCGTGTCTCATAATAAACATATAATAGAAATTAAATCTTCATGCCTATCCGTAGTTGACATTTGGTCCAGATTACACTTTTTTTTCTCAGCAGCTTCCCAGCAAAGAAAATTCAATTTTACTTTTCTGCAAACAATGGAGAATGTTGTATTTGGTAAAAAAATATATCAGAATTTTTATCTGGAAGATATTGATTTTATAGTTGGCGAGATTGAAATGTCAACCACACATTTTGAAACCAGTTTGAGTCCAAACATTGGAAGAATTATTGTGTGTTCTACTCTAAGTTACGGGGGACATGTTGGTGTGTTTTATGAAGAGTTTGCAATGCTGTGTTTTCACAGAGAGTCAGTCAGTCATTCATCGTCTACCGCTTTATCCTCCACCAGAGGGTCGCGGGGGGTGCTGTGCCAATCTCAGCTACATTGGGCGATAGGCAGGGTACACCCTGGACAGTTCGCCAGTCCATCGCAGGGCCACACACAGATAGAGACAAACAACCATTCACTCTCACACTCACTCCTATGATCAATTTAGAGTGTCCAATTTACCTAATCCCCACATTGCATGTTTTTGGACTGTGGGAGGAAGCCGGAGAACCCGGAGAGAACCCACGCACACACACGGGGAGAATATGCAAACTCCATGCAGAAAGGCCCTTGTTCCAACCAGGATTAAGTTAAATGAATTTAACTTGTAACTTGTATGTAATTTAGCCTAAACCTAACCACCATCCCCCTCATTTTCTTATTTCAGCCAAAAGAACTGCAAGTGGTTAAACCACTATGCACTGAACATGAAGTCTTCAGACTTTGCCATTTAAATCTTCATACATTAGTTTAAGGAAATAAACCTCAGGAGCCTGCACAGACTTGTGGATATCAGGTGATGAATGCTTCATGAAAGTGATGTGCGAATAGAATTTAGATGGGTTGCCATGGAATCAGTCCATGGTAGTAACCTTGCACATTTCACCATTAGGGTAATTTTCCACTCAATATGTTTATGGCCTGTTTGATGCTAATTAAGTATTTGAGTCTGTCAGTACTTATATTGTTTTGCACTACATAGGAAGTTGCTGCTTGCTTAATCAACATGGTAAAAACAATATGCTGCTAAACATCAATATGTGACCACTGTCACTGTGTGCATGTCAGCACGCTGATGTTTGCTATCACCCAGTTAAAGCGGCGTTTTCCCGACACAGCTGCACAACCTTTTGGACCTCGATACTTAAATTCAAACCGAAATGAGAGCAGAGCATTTGTAGCCATAAATAAATAATTGTTTCTTCCTTCATCAGCTTTTATACTATTTCATACTTTCATAATTTCATGTACTACTGGTATTTTGAGTCTTCTTACTTTTTTCTCTACATTTCTTTTGTTTTAAGCACTGCTCACTCCAGGAAGTGGTTATATAATATTCGAAAAGTTTCTACATGTCTAGAAAAATAAAAAAAGCATGTCTGTTTAAGTGTTTGTGGAAAAAATGTGTTGGCTTTAATGCAGGTTTGCAACTGAGGATCAACGTGTTAATGCTCAAATAAGGAGAAAACAACCAGAGCTGACCATCTGGCAGCGCTGTTAGAGAGCAGAAAGTGCTATTCTCCTGTGAAAACTATCACCAACGAGTCCACAGTTAAAATGGAACCGACAACATGACATCTCTCTTCCCTTCAATTAAAACATTAATTGAACCAACAAGTGCTTATTCAGCTATCAAATTTTATTAAGAGTGGCTTTATTAGACGGTATCTCTGAATCAACTGCCCATGCACTATAATGTCACAAGAGGCATATTTACAGCAGCCAGCGTGCGTGTGTGTGTGTGTGTGTGTGTGCGTGTGTGTGTGTGTGTGTGTGTGTGTGTGCGCACCACTCTTCCTCTAGTGAAGCAGAGGCTGCTGCTTCACAGAATGGATGGCTGCTGTCAGACTGAGGAGAAGAGATAGATTGATAGGGGAAGAGAGTGAAAGGGGGCGAAAGACGGGTTGAGGCGGCGTGAAGAGTGTGAGGCGATGGCAGATGGTGTGCGAGAGATGGAGTCCTCTGCTCTTCCATCCTCGCTGGGAGGAAATAAGAAGTATATGGTGAACCCTGAAGAAATAAAAGGACACTATGATTGTTTAACAAATTGATTTTCTCCTGTAACTGAGTCTCCTGTGCGCCACATCTACCCACTGACTTGTCTCCTCTCTGCTGGAACATAATCCTTCCTGGACTTTCTTATTTATTAATCAAATACTCTTGTATTCACATCCAGTTTCTAATTTGTATTTGCCTGCCAGCAACCACCTCTAGAATTGTAGCACAGCAACACTGATAGACAACATGACAAATTACATGGTGTTAGGCACACTCTCTGCTTAAAGGTAGGAACATGACATTTGCAGAAATCCATTAGAGAATGTTTTATCCAGATTTCTGTCATTGTTTTCGTTCACTCTCATCTTTCTCGTTCACCTCTGAAATCCTTAATTCCTTGTAAACGGTGTGTGTGTGTTAAGTTTTATCTCAGAGTCACAGCTTTGGTATCAACATAGCATATTAAAGATTAAAAAAAACATTAGGGATTATTAAAGTGATACATATATGAGCAACAAAAGACAGTCACTAGGGACATAAGTAATTTCTGAGGCTATAAACATGAATTTGCAGTAAATATATTGCAATGGACTTCTACATCTACAAATGTACAATTCAAATTGATTTAATGTACAGCAGATGCATCACTTTTGTGTTTTCCCATAAATGGTTTCCGATGTTCTTGTATTTGTAGCTTTGTGAGGACCAAAAACTGTATAAACCATATGGAGCGAGAAGATTTTGGGAAGGTGAGGACATTTTGGCTTGGTCTCACATTGTGAGGGTCGAATGCTTCACAAACGTGTGTGTGTGTGTGTGTGTGTGTTGGGCATTTGAGGTGTGTTTGGGTTGTCAAAATCTAATTTCTGCAGTTTTTCAAAATTCACTTGAATTTTATATTTTTGTATGTTTTATTTAGCTGCAACTCAATGTCAAAAAGAAGTAAAAAAAGAAACCATAAACCTCTGTGTAGCTGAAACCAAATTTATTTTCTTTGTCTTTTTAAGTACATGGGCATTTATTTGCTTGTGTGTGCCTCCTTTGCAAAAACAAAATTATCTTTTCATTGCGTGTTCATCGAGAATTGGATGCAGAAATCCTCACAGTGAGAAGACATGGAAATGTCCACAAAAAAGAAAGGAGGAAGATTGAGTTTAACGGCTGTATGACTTCACAATAATGAATCGGGTTAGACACAGTGGTGAGGAGCGAAAAATTGCTGAAGTTCAGATACAACCGAAAAAGGGCATTTTCTCAAATTCCCCATAAATTCAAAACCTGAGCATTATCTTTATCCCCTTCTGGGGGTTTGGCTTTAGAACTCAGTGTAAGTATTTACCACAGCATGCTGCACTGAAAAGCCCTGTCTTATATTGCTACTCTCCGCCCACCGAGAAATTAGTCATGACATATATGAGGGAGGCGGAGGAGACGAGGGATTTGGAAGGTCAGGCTGAGTTGAAGACATCATTGGCGCCTACGGGAAAGGAGACAGCATATTTACGAACTTTAAAGATTTATGGAAAGATGAAGTTGAAGCTCAGTCCATAATCATATTTTCACATTTGTCATGTTTCATACAAGGCCTGATGTAAGCATTAAAATATTCAAACTCAACTAGTTATGTGAGCGAGAGGATGAGTTAGGTAAAACAAAAAAAATACTGATTAAATCAATAAATAATGAAGCTGCGGATGAAGAAAACATCCATTTGCCTCTGTCTAGCCTCATAAGCTCGGGAGCATTGAAACTGTGACTTATTAATGAATGAATGACAAGTACAAATAAAGGCAAGAGTGATCAATAATTGAAGGAGACGGGAAGTATTTGCTACATCACACCAAAACCAGGAGATGTAACTAAACTAAAACAGAGCAAAGTAATTGTAAGCAGGTGATGGTGTGATTTATTTGATTTATGAAGCACTTTTCTTTTGCAACAAGTCTTATGCTCAGTCTGTGGCTTTTTTGTCATGCACAAAATAAGACATGAGAGCCAGAGAAGGCTGCAGGCGGCGAGACCAAACACACTTGAATGCTGTTGCCGGTTTTTAAAAATGGCGGGTTTGATTCTTGTCTTGGACGACACTCCCTGACCAATAAGTGGCCGGCGGTCTGTTGACATCACATTTTGGTTTCGGCTCAGTTCGCTTGGAACCTCGCCAGAGCAGGTACCAAAAAAAGCACCAGGTACAATCACCAGTTTTTGTTGTTAGTGTGTTATTAGAGTTAGTCCGTTCTTAGGTCATACTGTTTTTACCTTTATTTTAAGCAACCTTTGGATATAGTTAGGTAATAGTTGATTTGAACACAGTTTCTGCATGTTTTTGGTTGAATTAAAAGTGGGGCATTTCTCTAGAACTGAAATGGAAGCCTGGTCTTGGACAACTGCTTACAACAGTTTTATGGGTTTTGCTGCAGATGTGCTAATAGCAAACCCACCAGCAGAATGAGAACATGACCCGCTGACACAACGAGCCATAAACACTCTGATGAGGTAGAATCCATTCTGCCTGGTCATGAAGGCAACACTACTCAGCTTCAAGAGATACATAAATAACCATGAGACAGGGAGAGAGTGCAGGTGGTGGTGGAGGTGGAGGTTACACTATGTCTGCATTATCACAAATTGTCCAGCCTTCCTGGTAAACTCTCACCCGGATATGACCTTTCAGTGGGTTGAAAGGCATCTGATGTACGAATACACAGGATGGATAAAAGCACTTCAAAAGACACAGCTGACCTCTCCTCATGGATTGACCAGAGCTGCCCAGACAAATCTATCTCCTGGAGGATACATTAAATGAAGCATGACGAGAAAAGAAGTTGTTTACACCTATAATAAGTTTCAAGGTCGCCACACAGTGTGAGAGCCATTCACGTCTTTGAACGGAAGATAACAGTGTTCATTTAAAGCAAGCCATTATCTGGGAAGAATAGAAGATGTCTTGTAAGTGTTTAAGGCCACATTTGCTGCCTAATTTTGATCATATTGTAAAGACTTTCTTGCTGCTTTCTCTTCATCTGAAATGATTTATAACTGCATCTAATATAACTAATTCAAATAACTGTCCAGTCAAGAAAAGGAAACCTTGGATTGTCTGCCTCTCTCCTGCAGTATAGACTTTATATTGACTTATTTGCTTGCATGCCGACACTGAAACATGTGCTCAGGCATTTCAGCTGATAGTGTATGTTTTTCAATTAATTCCCATTAAGGGTTTTTACAGAATCATCATGCAGTTCATGATCGTGTCACACGCCCCCCACCAAGTGCAGAATGATCTCAAAGAATACAAGTAGCTTTGAGATTCTCTTGCAGCAGGATCCCTGCTGGGCTTGTTGTTTTTACAGGCTTTACTATTTCCTGATCTATACATTGTGTCTTGAGGGATTACGGATCATAAATATTTCCTAAATCCTTATACCTTAGTCCTAAATCTTTATTTCTGGTGCTGAAAATCCACCCAAAGATGTTGATGTATAAATAAAAACAGTTGCACAGCAGTAATGTCTTTATTTGATCTTTTCCAATGTGCTCATAGCAGAGAAGTAAACACTTGTTCTTTTAGAAAAGGACAGAGGTTGGCGTAACATGAAAATCCTTCAGGGCATTGTTCATATTTATACAAACAATACAATTTTACCATATAGACACATGTGTGGTCAAGCGCTGCCACACAATAATACTGTACTGTTCTCAGTTATTTACACAAGAAAAAAGCTTTAGCCCGTGCGGCTATAAATGTAAAGATGAAAATATTGACTGTATAAGTCATTTTGATGTCCTACTGGATAATATCACAGTTGGTGTGTGTGCATGTGTGTGCGAGCAGCAGACAATAAAACAGTTATAATGTGTTTGGTTTTAACTGTGGCCAAGAGGTTAAGGGAGAGAAAAGACATGTAGCAGAGAAAATAACTGAAGCGAATGCAACGACACTCGACCAGGGAGAGTCAAGCCCTTTTGAGAAAGTAGGCATATACATACACACACACATATAATCCCTAACTGGCATTTGGGATAAGATGTGGCAAACTCTTGTCTCATTTTACAACCCATTTTATCACTAAACATTTTTCAATTTGTCCCTTTTTTTTTTTTTTTACACACATTCTTTTACTGCATACTTGGTGAGAACCCTCAACGCTTTTCTTAGCCCAGAACTCTTCCCTTGACCATCACCAATAAATACAATTCTACCCATAAACCGACAACTAAGCCGTAACCCTGAAAAAGCCCTTAAAAATTCAGAGGACCAGCCAAAATATCCTCACTCTCCCAGAATGGCCTTGCTCCCTATGGTTTGTACATTTTGTTGGTCCTCACATAAATATACTAACAAGTACACACACACACACACTTTAAGCCTCAGTGGGTGACCAGCTGTCTCAGCAGTACTTCTGTATTCCATCTCTTGTCTCAGAGGAGGGAGGAGGATGCAAACACATGCCTTGCAGACCAAATTAAGACTCCATCCTACTGTACAGGCCGCCATATCTATACATTCATCCATACAGTAACAAGTCCTCAAAAAAAAAACCCACAACATGATGGAAAGTTTCCCTTACATGTCCCAGTTTAGATAACGGGAGCCACAAGCAACAATGAAGCTGAAATATATCTGTGTAGTATTCGAACATGAGTCTTATTTTTAGTGAAACAGTTTTGCTACTAAACAGTAAGCAAGGAGCCCCTTCGTCCCATTGGTCCACATATTGGGAGTGTGACATTATAGAAAGAACAGAAAAAACTGAGAGAGAGAGAGAGAAAGGAGTCATCCCACCATCTCGCATCACAAACAACGGTCGTGTGGAGATTGTCAAGGCCTTCGCATTATAGTCAGTGAATGAGGTCACATTATAAATCAAGTGTCTCTGTAAACCTTTCGCCTCCAGTGCAGCCATTGTGGTGTGCATGCAGCACATTTAACTGTCAGTTTATCATATTAAATGAAGGGAGAAGAAGCCACTGAGGAGGGGGAATGAACCAAAGCCACCGTCAGAGTCCAAATGCAGCCTGAGAATGGCATTTAATGAAAGCCTTCTCTGTGAATATCCTTAGTGCTTCAACCGTTGTACTTCAACATCTTTATTCTACCTTAGTTGGATTCTGTGTTCTCTTAAGAATCTCTTCATTTTAAGTGTAATCCCTGAAGGCAAAGGTGTGGAAATACTCTTTGTTATACAGCTCACAACAAGACTGCAGGGAAAATGTCTATTAAAAATCCAGCTGTGCAGGATGACCCCCCCCCTCAGAAAGATCGTTTCCATGACTTGCAAAGGATCTTCTGGAAGGCTCTACGGAAGTCCTGGTTAAAAATGGTGTAGATGACTGGGTTTAAGGAGCTGTTACAGTAGCCAATCCAGAAAAAGAACTTGAACAGGGTCTCTGGAATCTGGCACGGCTCCCGGCAGATGCCATACAGGCTGTAGGAGAAGAAGAAGGGGAACCAGCACACAACAAATACGCCCATGACGACGGCAAGGACAAAAGTGAAGCGTTTCTCTCTAGCAGCTGAGACTTTCTTACGGTTGACGGTGCTCCGGCGTTTGCGGCGGGACGAGAAGAGCTCTATGGACTTGGCACTGGCACGGGACTTCCTGCTGGAGTGTTTGGAGGCTAAGCTGCTCTTCCGACTAGACTTCCTGTCTTTCCTGTCGCCGTGATGTTGCCTGGATGAAGTAGAATTCTTTTTAGGTTTCTCATCAGAGGAGCTGCTATCGTCATAGTCGTCATCGTGGTCTGTATGTTGGTTTGCGTTCGGTCGTGGTGACTGAGCTGACTGCTCCTGGCAGTGCCCATTTTCACTTTCCTGGTCTTTCCTGCTCCCGCCCCTTTTAGACGTTAATGACCCACCCGCCTCAGCTCGGTCCATCCCATTCTCCAGAGGTGAGTCCACATCCCTCTTCTTCTCTGACATTGTTCTTGTCCTGGTCTTTGCCACCTGGTAGATCCGGATATATACAAGAATCATGATAACACAGGGTGCGAAGAAAGAGCCGATGCTGGAGTACAGGATGTACCAGGTCTCATCATTCAGGATACACTGGGGACTGGCCTCATTGTTGCTCCTGTCCATTGATATAAGTGGTGGGAAGGAGATGACAGCTGAGATCAACCACACCACCACAATCATCCCTTTAACTCTTTTCGGTGTTCTCTTCAAGTTATACTCTACAGCCTGTGTCACCGACCAGTATCTGTCCAAACTGATGGCACACAGATGAACAATAGAAGAGGTGCAGAATAAAACGTCCAGAGCCAGGTAGATGTCACACCAGACTTTGCCAAAAAACCAATAGCCCATGAGTTCATTTGCCAGAGAAAATGGCATGACAAGGGTGGCCACCAGTATGTCCGCACTGGCCAGGGAGACAAGAAAAAGGTTCTGGGGTGGTTTCAGAGCTCTGCTCGTTAAAACAGCAATGACAACCAAGACATTCCCGACAATTGTAAACAAAATCAGAAAGCTGATAAGTCCAGCCAGACCCCAGATAGCGAGCTGTGAGTACTGGTTCTGTGAAGTGGCATTAGAGGAGATATTTTCTGCCTCTATCCCATCTTCCAGGTTGGAGCTGTTTAAGAAATCCATTTTGAGTGTTTTTTTCCTCGTCTGTGAAGAACAAAAAAAAAAAAAAAAAAAACAAAACTAAATGTGCAAAAATAAAATGCAGAGATATCCCTTCAGGACTTCAATGACAGAAATCAAAATCAAATGGTGTTTTTCTTCTTTCCTCACCTGCTATAGTCCACATCCTGCATGCAAGTCTTTCCTTAGGGAAAAAATGAGAAGGAGAGTCTGAGAGAAAACAGAAAGGTGGTGGCAAGTCCGGTTTTTCTTTTTAAGTCCTGGTTTCAAAAATGTGCAGGATGCGCAGCAGCAGCAGCATTATTTCCATGGTTAGAGAGCGGACTCTCCTCATCTCCTCCTCTCCCATCCCGACTGCGCCCGCATCTCTCCACCTCCGCCTCCCCGTTGTGTCCTGAGAGAGGTTTGTAACAACCACGTGTCCTTTTTTTCCTTTTTTTCCATCAGAAAAAGAAAAGAAAAAAAAATACGAGCATGTACCCTCCCCGCTCAGTGAAGGAGATGGAAGCTGTTAGTGAAGGAGCCGAGATGTGGTTGGTGAAATAAACCAAAAATCTTCATGAGTGGAACTTTATTCGTGAATAATTAATTAGGTTCAGTCTAAGCTGCTCCTGGTGGAGGGAGGAGTGCGCTTGATTTCTCTCTGCGTTATGGAGCTGTAACTGACTGACGGGCTCAATCAGACAGATGATGAGCGCATCTTTGCTCGTGAGACTTTTGAAGGTCTGTTTCAGCAGGCAGAGCGCGCGACAGAGTGAGCGGGAGCTGCTTGATGGAGGTCACATTGCCATCAAACACGCACAGACTGGCAGCGCATGTAGCAGCAGCAGCAGCAGCGGAGCGCACGCATCGCGCAGCTCTGTCCTTCAGGGCGCGCACACACGCTGGAGGTCAGTGTTGCAACAGTCTGGACAAGCGCAGAAAAAACACACGAGCAGCGTGATTATCTATAGGCAATATTATATCTGCACACAACATCAGGTGAATAGATTTTCCAGTTTTGATTAACTTCTGCCCCGAGGGAGGAACGCGGAGAGAGTCAATAAGCGTGACCTTGTAGTGGAAACTTGATTTCCCCGCTCTCTCGTGCCATCATTGGCTTGTGTGTTTGTGTTGTGCTAATTGTGCTGATAAGAAGATTACAGGATTACAGGGTGCAGTTGTCTTGTTGTGATGGAGCTGAGCAGCACTTTTCTGGTTTGGAGATATCACAGACACTAAATCATCACTGCATGGGAAGCAAGCTGTACAGATTAGGCTTCAGGGCTTGTGTGATCCATCAGTATTAATATTAACGCATGGTTTCATCTCCTATGGGTTTTATCGAGAGATGAATCTACTATGACACCACAACTTACATACTCCTCTCAGAACATAAGAATATTCAGAATTTGGTCACATAACTTATTCTGAATTTAGCTTTTTTTTTTCTGTTAAAACGTTTCTGGAAATGTAGCTAATCAGATTTTCTGGAGCATTTTTGTCAGCGTTTACTTACACATTCAATATGCATCTCAAGTTAATGGGCACTTATTTGCCTTGGAAAAGACAAATATAGAGCTGTGGCAATCTCTGCTGACATAGGGCAATAGGCGGGGTACACCCGGGACAGTGTATAACTTTTTGATATGGAATAATGTTCTTTGAAGACAAACCATTGTCAGGCGAGTTCATACTTGGCTTTAAAAGCCAATCGGCTCCGCACGACTCTATATTTCTCCATAAAGCTGTGTTTAGATCTTGTTACATGCGGTGATATTCTAGCACTGTGCGCATGAAGTGATTTGTTTTATGCCAAGATAAATGGAGGCAACAGCGAAATGATCCTTCACTTTTCCTTCTAGTGAAGTAAGTCAACTGCAAAGAGGCTTGAGTATGACTGAAAGCACACACGCTTCTTTTCCCCACCCACTCCTGCATTGCTGCTGTATACACACTCCCTCAGTCAGGTTTGATAGTATTGCTTGGCAGAGCCTGTTACATTGTTTCTGTTCACGAAGACCAAACAGAGGCAGAATAAAGACATGCCGATTGGGAATGAAGGAAACTGGAGATTCTAAATTTACCATAGGTGCTAATGGTTAATGGTGTCTCTAAATATTGGCCCAGTGATGGACGAGCAACCTATCGTGAGTGTACCACACCCCTCACTTTATGCCATCTTGGATTGGCTCCAGCTCAGCCCACAGCCCATGACCCTTAACAGAATAAAGTGTTATTGATGAGGACATACATCCTCACTTGCCACACAAATAATAAGAGCTCCCTCTAACTGGTTCTTTCTTTTTCTTTCCCCACCAAACCTATATGTGCCTTTCTCTCCCTCTCTTTTTTCCCTCTTTGTCTTTTTGAAAGGAGAATGCAGCTGTGCACTGCCAAGGCTGTTCAAATTAAATCCAGAAAATCCAAGTCAGTAAATGTAATTTAAAAAAAATCAAACCTTGTGTAAAAAAAGTATTTGCTCCCTATTCCAGTTCAGAATAGTTTCTCCTTTGGATTAAAGGCAAAAAAAAAATATACAAATATTTTTTTCATGTGAGTTTAGCAATTACTTCAAGTCCACTCAGACATGTGCATCCACGCAAATGATCAGAGCTACGTCTGTGCCATTCTCTCACTTTGTTTTTTTTCTGTTAGGGTTTTTAAAGGCGAATGCAGCTGTGCACTGCCAAAGTTCAAATTAAATTCAGGACACCCAAGTCAGCAAATTCAATTTAATGAAGCGTGTGTGTAAAGTTTTTTGTTGTACCATTGCTGTCTTCCTTGTTACGTGTTAGTCCTGTCTGATCTGGGTGGTGCTGCCACCTGGAGAAAACCTCTTTCTCCTTTTGCTGGTATTAAGTTCCTGGACCAGTGTGTTTATTGACTGTGTCTCCTAGCTAAGTACCTACCATTAATCACAGAGTGTTCAGCCATACTGAATTAAAGAGCAGCCACAGCCGCAAGAAATCCTCAAGTGCTCAAGTCCAAATTAATCCTCATCAGGGCAATAGGCAGAATGAGGAGGACTCAGGAGGGATGTGGTCCAGCTGCATTCATGGGAAACACAGTGAGAGGCTCGACTCTCTTTTAACTGTTCCCACAACAAACCTCAAAACACCTGCTGCCTCTCATGCTGCTTGTCTAAATTGAACTATAAGGCTAGAGTGATGCTGTAGGTCAGCATGGATGCACTCACTCTAAGTAGATTTTGAACAGACAGACAAGCCTTATTATGGTCATTAAGTCTTGTCCCGGGGCTACAGATCTGTCCGTGTAATAGGGCTACCAGTGAGCGATCTCCACTATTACACTGCTAGCTCTTTTCTTCTTTCATCATTCTCTGCTTTAAGGGGATAAGTTGACTCTTCCAGCTCCCAGTATTGGCTGAAAAGGAAAAAACATGTTGATTTATCTATATCTATATCCATATATCTATATATATATCTATATATATATATATATATATATATAGATATATATGTATATGTATATATATATATAAATCAAACTAGTGACATACTAAATTGTCTTACATTTTGTGCTGTTTCATTCATTGTTATTTGGCACAGTCACTAGTTGTTACAGGGTCCTCTCCCTCTGGTCATTGTAACAGAATGGATGCTGGTTTGCAGTTCTCTGCACTTTTATTCAATGGCCACACTGCAACATTTGTGGATCTGGAAACAGAGGAGGTGAGCAGAGCTTTTCTATTAAAGGGGGAGGGAGAAGCAATATGAGCCTATAATACGACCCAGTTAAGAGTCAAAAAATGTAATAACACCTGATGGCAAAATAACATTAGCCTTTGGTTGCCCATTGAAAAGCAATTACAGTGACCACCCCTGTCCTTTCACCTAATCATCTCCTTGTAATAACTTGAACAGGAGCCACAGAATCCAATACCTCCCACTTATGAACTTTTATCCACTACCTTTAACAGTTGTACATAAGAGCACTTAGTTAATTAAGGCAGATAAAGGCACATTCCCTGAAGAAATCAGAAACTGCTAGCAATAATAAACTACAACAAAATGTAATTGTCTACGCTCCGTAATGTGCACTTGTTTCCATATAGGTCTTGTACATATGGGGAGACATAGTCCCAGCTATTGACAGTGATAAATGGCAGTGTTACCTGGGCAGGCAACTATACAAAGCCGAGAACAAAGAGTTCAGTGATGTAGCATCCAGCTCAAGGGAGTTTCTGCTCGCATCCCCTCACAGAACGGGGCCAACTTCTTATCTGGTACTTTCTCTTTGTGTGTCAGATTACCTTGTAGGGAAAGTGGTGACAACGGATGAATGGAATGGTTAACTTTCTAAATATATTGTTGATTTACTGTGGACACCTCCTACTTTCACTACTGTATGTTTCCCCACTGAAATAACCAGATCAAATCCATCCATAGGAATGTGATCTTTAGTTGTTTTTGTATTTTTGCCTCTTGTGTTTATGTCTGTCTGTCTGCATATGCATGGAAGCAGCCAGCCTGGTGTAGTGTTCGATGCATTTTAAACCTGCCATTTGATGACATTTCTTGGCTTGTCTGGTTTAACAGGATATTTTTTTTTTTTAACAAGAAAGTACAAGCATTAGCCACATCAATATTTTGATTGATTGTTGTTGCTCTATAGTACTCAGTCCACAGCAGGTTTTGCTCAATCACATTTTTTAATCAATCTTCACAAGGCTGCTGAACGTAAAGAGGCTTTTTGAGAATAACTTTTATTGTCAACCTGCAGCGCTCTTTTAGAAATGTGGCAGATATTCAGCGTTACATTAATAACAAAGTTAATGGATGTTAAATGTCGAGTGAAACAGATGTAGGCTGAGGCTGTAAAGACTATAGAGGCTCTGTCTCTCAGTATTTGGCATTTTGATATTGGAGCAGTTGTTCATTTGATGAAGCTACAGTCCAAACGTTTTACATGCACAGACTGGCTATGAAAGCACTGCAGATGTGTTTGCTGGTGTCATACATCCTGCCTGGGGAGAGGTAAATGAGGCAGCAAATACGGTAAAGAAAGAAAAAAATATTTATTTAAGCGCCTCATGCAATTGGTGTAGGAAAGGCTTGTTCTGAAAGTTAATGCTTTGATTTTATGCTCATGAATAAACTAAAAATGACTTACATGAACAATATGTAATATCTGCTACCAGGGGTCTATCAAAACAATAACTAAAGACCTGGTGTGATGACGTTGTCGAGCAGTGGGGGATCTTGAACTTTGTCTCTCTTCCTCTCGCTCTTTTTGTTTGCTTTCCTTTTTGCTTTTCTTTTTTGCACGTGTCCTGTACACAACATTGTACCCATTTCAAAGTATAAGCACTAATCTCCATAGCAGGATTAATCACATTTAAAAGAGTATTATTTATTACTCTTTTCAAAAGCAAACCCTAGGAAACTTAGCTGCAGCTCTGCAAATCAAATGACATCATTAAAAGTTGACCAAAATGAACAAAATGGTCTTTTACTTTTAAGTTGGAAACATTTTTACTAATGTAGTAATTTTTTTTATTATTTTAATGATAATAATTTTATTGTATTTTGATGTTACATATTGTATCTTTTATTAATTGAAATAAATACACAAACACAAAGATCTGTGTTGAAATTCATTGTTAACGAGCGAATAAATCTTGGCCCAGTGTTGACTGTAGTAATTATCAAGAAGAGTTGTTGTATTTTGATTAAAACATTAAAGTATGACATCAATATTCTACAATGACATTGTCTGCAACTTAAGGGTCTCATCATTCACAAGTGTATGGGCAGAGGGAGAAAGACCACACCAATTCAGATTCATGCGTCAGTCCAAGACAAGGGCTTTACCGCCGTCATCTGTGCCATTCACTCTTTTTCAAAGAGAAGTATGGCTCTCTGGCTTTAATTAACTAATGTGACTGTAAACACAAATCATGTGGCTTTCACAGAAGTGACACTGGAGAACGACAATAGTGCATTTCCTTCTCATATGCATATGGGCCATAGAGCAACAAACTGTTATGTCTGAGAGACAACTGTTGAGAAAGGTTGACTGTCCAATTATAAGCCACATCTTACTCTAGATGAGTGGATGTGCAGTATCTAGCCTCGTAAAGCCTTTATTGTCCATTTGAGTGACAGCTGGGCCAAAGTGTGGCAAGATCTGCTGGAAATTTAAGCAGTAGTCACAGCAGGAAGGTGTTAAAAACATGCTACTCGGACAAAAAACGACACGTCAGCTGGGTGTTGCGTCATGATCTGCACACCAGATTGACTTGCAGTCAGTGAAAAATGGCCATCTGTGAAGTGTCACTGTGAGAGAGGTCACGGATTGACTGAGGGAGGACAGACAAATTGATTTGGGCTTTGGATGCAAGACAGAGACGAGTGAGTAGAAAGTGATGGATCGCTCTATAAGATGTCGTCATTTATTTTGGTTCGGCGATGGAGATCAACACCTTCATGTGAGTCTAATAAATCTGGAAATGTCTGACTCATGGTACATAATTCTATGAGTCAGTCCTCCTCAACTGTAGGCTGTGAAAAACTGCCTACTGTGAACATAAAACGAATCAACTTCAAGACTTTTATCTATAAATCAATTTCAGGAACCATCTTCTAACCAGAATAGAGCACATTGGTGCCAAACCTGTCAGCTGGGCAGGTAAACAACCTCATGGGAGCCCTTGTAATTTCAATCAAACGTAGAACCCCACTGGAATGCATCATCCGCAGATGAAAACACCTAAGCCTCTTATATTTCCCAACCTCTTCCATCTATATCCCCATTTCTTATCCATCCGTAACCACAATTTCTTCAATTCAAGATGTCTAGCTTCTCCTGTAATCTCAGTACTGATGCCTCGGATACCAAAGAGCTCAGTGGATAAAGGTGTACCCTGTAACAGCCCGGCAAGGGCAAAGTGAAGGAGAGAGACAGAAATGTTTGAGCAGACATAAAGCCATGCTGGAAGACAGACAACTACATCGAAAATGCCTTGATCCATCCAACAGATCTCACGTGGTAGTAGAAACTGTACCTTGCAAGTTAAGTAGCATTGAATGGTTTTACTCACGCTGTGGGAATTTTAATCTGCTTCTGGTAACTTATTATTAATCACAGGATACCATTGTACCCAGGGAGTTGGTCTCAAGGGGGTTATATTCTTAACACTTGTATTTCTTTTCTTTGTTCTGCTTGGCTCAAATTATTTCCTTCATTAAAACGGGCTTTTACTTTGTTATTAGGTAAAATCAAATGTTCAGAAGTTACCTAATGGTTCAATAGTGACAAGGTGGAGCCATATTGTTGCAAGATTGGTATCAGTATCAGTATCAATATCATCAATCATTTAGACACATTGTATCATTTTAGTATCTCAGTAATCTATAGCGAAGATGTGCGTTTTAATGATTGTATGAAACTGCGCAGGCTTTATTTGGTCAGTGCAGACCATGTCACTTCTGCATGAATTAACAGTCTGGTTAGTTTATTTATTGGTCAAAAGTTTATTTGAATTACAAATGATTAACTGATTCACAGAGAGACACTGGGTTTGTTGCGGTTGCAAATAGAAATAGAGCAAAAATAATCAGAAATGGTGTCTGTATAACAGTTTGTGTCAAGTATCATAATCTTAATTAATACGGACAATATATGCATACATATAACATATGTATTATTATATGTTGTATTTAAAGAGCTGCATAAAAATACAGTGTGTACAATAATAAAGTAGGATGACTTTCTCAATTTAAATGTACTGGGAGGTGAAATAAGTCCAGGGTCGATCTATTGAAACAAGAATGTCTGACATTTCATTGTAATGTCGGTTGTAAGTATTACCTGACCATGAGCTTTGTTGCCATGGTAAAGAAGATAAAGTCAGAGGCGTGAAATCAAAGCATAAATTCAAAGAACTCCCTTGTGTTGAATTTGTAAAGAAAACATAGTCGAGCTGTAGTCACAAAATTAATCTGAATTTAATGTCTCTAATTCGGTTTTACACATCATAATGCTGAAGTTCAACTTGGGAGTTGCAACAATCTCTCTCTTAAAATGTGATATAATCATATTGTACCTTTTGGCCTTCTGTGTTAATGATTCAACCACGGAGATTCATGTCCACCCAAGACATCGACATACTCTCACTTTGTTTATGGGAAATGGAAACAGATGGCACTTTGATTTCCACAGTAGGGGCACTTAAAATACATTACCTCCTACTGTCCATTTTTCTTATCGCTCTGTTACACAACTCACTGGCCAGTATTACTCTCAGCACTGCTGCTGGTGTGAGGGATTTGTTAAATGTTGATGTCAGCATTGCAAGGTGGAAGCAAATTTGCATCCCTGTGATATAATTGGTGGTTGGGTGAGAGACTCGGCCAAGTTGAAATCAGTTTTTTATTGATCTGAGGGAGTGATGAAAACGCTTTCACCTTTCACCTTTGTTGCCTTCTTTCAATGTTTTAAGAGGTCTTGATGCCCACGACAAATCAAATTTCCTTTCCGGATAATGTTAAAGTTGAAGTCAAAGTCGGCAGTTGCCCTGTTCAAATAAAGGCACCAGACTAAGTGCTAAGTGCTTTCTGAATCCCAGTCCCCTTTCACCTTTTAGTAATCTATCTGGCAAAACTACTTCACACAGGAATTGGATCAAGGATGTGAACATAAGAAGGCAACTCTCAGTTAAAGCTCTGTCTCGAGCTGTTTTTAGTGCCTTCACCTTTAAAGCACACAAGTTAGTGCAACACAATAAATGCACTGAACAAGACTGTTAAGAATTTGAACGTTTCATTGCACTGATGCAAATGTAACTTCCATTTGTGTTCCGTTTTAACCCTCAAAACAAAACGAGGGGTGGAGCATTATTATTCTAGTTTTTTTCTATTATTTTTCTGCTCATTAATTGTTCATTATGAACCGTTTCATGCAGCTATTCTTAGGACACTGCATGGACATTCATTTTGGCAGCATGAACAAAGTATTGTCCCTATAAAACTAAACACAAATCAAAACTTGCCCTGAACTTAACCTGTTGCTCAGAAATGTGTCCTTAGGACCAGGTCTTGGACTCTATGAAGATGATGAAGTCCTAAAGAGCTGGACCACAGAATGAGAATGTGAACTGAATAAAATAGAAAATATGTTTGTTTTGTACTGGCAAAAATGATTCTGACTTCCTGTCACACTGTCCTTGCTGGTTCTCTTTTATCTGTCATGCACTGTATTGCATGATCAAACTGTTTGTGTCTGTCTGTCTACTTTTGTGGATCCATACAACTTTCTTTTTTAATCTATGCAGCCAAGACATATTTCATGCTGCAAGGGTTATGGATCTTTTGTGTTTTGGTGTGTATTTGTGAGTGTGTAGTACATATTAGTGTGTCTTCTCCACTGTGTTGTGTGCTAACCTTGCCTTTATCCCTGTCTCAGAGGCAACATGCTTGATTCAAGTGGAAATCAAAGCATCTGAATCTTCTTTAAGTTTGGAAAATGTATCCCTCTGTATCCACCGGCTGTCTGCTTCTGAGCCTTTTTAAGCCTGTGCCATGGCCAGGAACTGATTTTAATACATTTGAGGTGACAGCGTGTGTTTTCATCTCAGCCTCATGTCTTATCGTGCCTACTGTGCATATGTTTGACTTCAGATTTACATTGTACAGATAAATGACCACGGATTGTCAAGTTCCTGCCCAAAAAAAGTAGTTTAGTAGTTGAATTATGTGCAGGGATATCACTTGTTTGGACTTTGTTGTGTTTGAGCATATTTATTTGTGTCTCCGCTGTTTGGCTTGTCTGATTCAGTTACAATGAGCTCAGTGTGATGACTGGACTGGGGAGATTTAGTCAAACTAGATTGTTTTGACTGAAACTGAGTTGATGTAAAGAGATCAAAATTTCACACCTGTTGCACACCATAGCGTAGACACATGTACGAGTCCAGGCAGTTAACAGTGGACATGTTTCAAGACAAGATACAGGTTTATTTAAAAAACGCCACAGCATCAAGCATCTGGTGTTTTCCTGGTGATCATGGCACAGCACGCCATAACGTGTTGGCAAGATCCATTCTCCCTTTATTTCTCTCTCCCTCTGTTATGCTTTTCCTTTTCTTGGACGTACATTTTTGCTACCTGACTCCTCTGTAATATCTGTGGACAAGCAGGTTGACATTCCTTTGTGCATCAAAAACCCAATCATTTCCTTTTTGACACTATAATAAAAGGGCGCGTGATAGCATTTTACTTGGATTGTGAGACGTCCCTCAGCTCAGTCCTGCCCTCAGTTTGTTGTTGCTGTTCACGTTGTATCAATCCACTAAGAAATAATTCATGCACAGCTCATTCTGTGAAGTTACCCATTGTAAATACAACTGTATGATGTAATTATTAAATTTTAAATGTTGTAATGGTTACGAAAACAAATTATCTGCGTCTCTGTTATACCCCCACCTCACATCCTCTTAGAATTCTACTCTCTTTGCTCTTCTGCTGATTTGTTTTATTCATCAGAGAATTTCACCTTTTCCTCTGCAGGTAATGTTTAGACCTGTGAGTGTGACTCAGGTAATGTTTTATCAGATTGAATGGCACTGACTTTTGTGCACCACAAGGGCAAAATGTGTGATGAACAATTTCTACCTCAGTGAAAAGCAGAGCACATTCTGGTATTTTTGTCACTAAATTAAATCTTTAATAGGATTTTTCACATAAAAGGGAGGCAAATTTCAGCGAAGATGTCTGGTGATGGTATACTACTCGCAGTTCTCCTTACTGTGAAGTTTTCAATGCCATAAAGAAACAGAAAGCATAAATGTTCTAATGGAAGTTCTGTAGTGTCTCAGAGGGGAAGTCACCTGCAGGTATAGTTCATGTAAAGCGCTGACACTGTAAATGAAACAGATTCTTGCTGACTCAGAGAACGTTAACAGTTTCTCCTGAATGAAAAGTCCCCTGGAGGCTATGATTTGGGCCTCACCCTATTCTCCCAATAAACACTCTTTTGGTTAATCACCATGGCAACAAAAAAAACAGCAATCTTCTACTGCTTTATCCTCCACATGAGGGTCCCGGGGGGTGCTCAGGTGATATAGGCCGATAGGCGGGGTCCCATTCTGGACAGTTCACCAGTCCACAGTCCAACAACTATTAACTCTCACAATATCAAATCCTCATATTGCATGTTTTTGGACTGTGGGAGGAAGCCCACACACACAACAAGGGCCTTTCTGCATGGAGTTTGCATGTTCTCCCCGTGTGTGCGTGGGTTCTCTCCGGGTTCTCCAGCTTCCTCCCACAGTCCAAAAACATGCAATATGGGGATTAAGTAAATTGGTCACTCGAAAGTGTGAGAGTGAATGGTTGCAATGGACTGGCGTACTGTCCAGGGTGTACCCCGCCTATCACCCTATGTCAGCTGAGATTGGCACAGCACCCACCGCGACCCTCCGATAGAGGATTAAGTGGAAGATGATGGGTGGATGATGAATCAACTGCCTAGAACCAAACACAGGGCAGTGTTGGTGATTAGCTGGTGGAGAAAAGCTGAGATGAGCAGCCATGGAACCAGAGGGATTTTGTTTTGACCACTATGAACACTTGGCTTTGCCAAAATCACTGTGCACAGTTCAGACGCCAAACATATTTACTTCCAGCTGAGCTGCTCTTGCTTTCAGATATTTAAGCATTTTTTCCACAGGTTTTCTTATTCTAGAACTACGCCGTAAAGGAGAAGAAACAGAATTGCAGCACATTTCTAGGAAGGATTATGGTGAATTGATTTGTCCACCCTGTGATGGAGTGGTAACCTCTCCAGGGTAAATTTCACCTCTCACTTAATTTCAGCCAGGACTGGCCCTGGCTCCCCCTGCGACCCTTAGGAGGATTAACAGAATAGTAAATGAAAATGAAATGAGTAAATGAAATAAAAGTAAATGAGGCTGCTATTTTTTCTACTGTGCTATTTTCTGCACAACTTATAAATACATACATTTAATCTGTCCAGATTGGGGAGCATTTTGTAGGCAAACGTCAACCAAACATGCTCACTGAATGTTAAACTTCCTTGTCAAACCAAACCGTTAAAAAAAGAAAAATTCTTGTAACCTTGAGGCGATCCTTCCACAAAGGAGGAATAATGGATACACAAAAACTCTTTCCTACAGCCATTTTCCCCACAGCGGTCACAGCCTGCCAATGCCGATTCTGCGGATGAGCTCGCTGTGGCTAATTCAGTTACAGTTGCACATAATGAAATGAAAATACAATACATCCATACTCAATCACAAGCGCAAACCCATCAACTTGCACACAAATGCAGAGGGCACGCTCATTTTTCTTATCCTGATACCAGAGCGCAAATCCAACCGCACACACACACACACACATAGTCTTGTGATAATTGTGCCACACAGATACACACAGACAACTGCACACTCAGACAGACAGATATATATATATATATTCTGTCCAAGAGAAAACAACCGCAGACTCTCTCTTCCACAATCCATGTAGCTTTACAGTCCTAATTAAAAGCCATAAATAGAAGGTAATGTTCGTTGCATGGTGGTGTTTATTTGACTATGAATGTAAAGGTTATTGTAAAGTATGTGGTATTTGTTCTTATATGACGCCATGCATGCATGCATGTGTGAGTGTGTTCTGGGTATTATTCATGTGGGGACCTAAATCTGTTTACACAGTCACATCATGGGCGCTTGTCTTCCTTATGAGGAGAAAAAGCAAATCCCCATGATGTAAATGATCAGATTATTTTATGGTTAGGATGAGGTTAGTAGGCCAGTCATGGTAGTCTTCAGTAAATGAATATAAGTCAATGCAATGTCCTCTCAAGTCATGGAAATCAGACCGTGTGTGTAATTTGAATGAAGCTTTTTAATGAGCTTTGTGCTCAGTTCTGTTTTAGCACAAGCCAGATGTGACATGTTGAATCACCTAAACACCTCAGTACACAGTTTGAAGATGCTCTACTGCACTAAATTAGTTAGTCAGTTCTTGCCTAGTTATGTAATATTCTTTGTAATTTCAATAAAACAGGGCATGCAGCTAATGCTCCTGGGTTTTACATCCATTTCAGCGTCTTTGAGTGTCTCGAAAAGCGCTATATAAATGTGATGTATTATTATTATTATTATTTCATCCACTTGAGCAGATTTATATTAAAGCTGCCCTGTATAGGTTTTGAAGATAATGCGTGTTAAGCCTATCACAACTCTCTCTGTGGTCCTCAATATTGCAGTGTCTTGATTTCTGTGGTGACACAGAGTGATGCATATTACGACTGAAGCATAACAGCTACGCAAGAAAGCTGTATGTTGTGAAACCTTGAGGTCAGAAACTATGTTAATTGTCTTTTCTTCAACTATTTTAGTCAAATTACTCAGTTGGGACCCGGGCTGGGTGTTTGCCTCTTGACCCTCATATCCCGTGTACCTTCATCGCTCTTGCTCACATGCACATGTGTCCTCAGTGCACGCACCATAACACAGGGCTCTACTTGTAAAAGCGGCTCCATGGAGGTCACAAAGAGTTGTAAAAAGATAATTGTGTTCTGGTTTTTTGTCATAAACCTGATTCTGTTTTATTTGAGCCAGTGGAGCCACAGTACTTGTCTTAAATGACAAACAAGAGCTGTAGAGTAAGTCTCTTTTTCAAATTATGTGATTGTGAAAGGTGCAGGCTTTTAAACGCACTCTGGGAGTGAAGATGACAGCTTTGGAAAGGAAACACATAGAGTATATACACACATGGGGGTGAAGGCACAAACTCACAGGCCTATATTTTAGATGTGGGAATTTTTTGTTGGGTTATTGCTTCACAGATTCTTAATGGCATAAGAATAGTCCATCAGTGCTCTTATGAACCTGGTGAGTTCATTGAGCTCCCTCCTCTGTGGATTTCATTGTATTCAATATTCACTCTATCACTCTTTTTTCCCTTTCACCTCCATTACACCCTTCTCTCTCTCTGGTTCTCTGATTCTTTCACAGTCACACAATGATTACCCTCTCCCACACAGACACTCACACACACAGGTTTGCGCAGCTATTCTTCTTAGGGCATTGCGTGACTTTTCATTCATTTAGATAGTCGTAATGACGCGTTATCCTTGCTTTAACCAAGACCAGTTAATGCCCAACACTAACCTTACCCTATATCTTAGCCCAAAACTTAACCGGCTCCTCAGAAATGAGTTTCTGCCTCATTAGGACCGGGGCTTGTGTCTTCATGAGGACTAGCAAGGTCAGTGGTTATGCCAGTTAAGAAGTAATAAATACAAGTACAGACACACACCTTTGTCTGGATAGAGGTCATTGTTATGCTGCTGGTGTTGTATTTGGAATGCTAAGTCCCAGATTCCCAGACTGATCGTTGTCTTCTCACCCACACCTCCTGTTACCAGAGCACTTAATGCAGCCCCACACATCTGTGTGTGTGTGTGTGTGTGTGTGTGTGTGTGTTCATGTGATTTCAGGAAATGCCTGTCATTTCTCCATTTGTGTCGTCATCGTGCTGTTTTGTCTGGCACACGGGTCTAAAGCGACTCAAAAGGACAGCTGCCCATTTCTTAACTATGACAACTGCTTGCATGTAGTACTGCTGTCACGTTGTATTTATTATGAAACCATGTCCTATCATTGCACTTTAACAACAGAGTAGATACTGTTCAGCATCAAACAAAGCATGGCTTGTCTCTAGATTGTGTCACAATCTGATTACATTTCCACCGGGTGTTAATGTGTGTCCACGAGGAGATGTGATCTGTCCAACTCACGTCACCAAAACAAAACAAAAATGGTAGAATAGAAGATGCCACCCGTGAAGCTGTGTTACTGTGTTTACTTCATTTTCCATTGATCTTGTCTTGAATAACGTTAGGACTTGAATGCAAACACAGCTCCCCGGTTTTCCTGGCTAACTGATGAGCTTCTGCTCTTCACACGTTTCACAGATTAAAAATGCAGTGTATTTGCATTCACACTTATTTCAGTGTGATCATAATACATCTCACTGTACCTCCAGAGTTTTTTCAATCATATCACAATAATGTAAATGCTCTGCCTCTCTCTGATTGCACTCCAGTCGCTCAAAACACATTGTAATTCCGGTTTGTAAATGGAGTAATTGAAAACATCATGGTTGTGACAGTGCTGTAGACTTTTCATCCTTCCCAGAGGACAAAGTCTAATCATATTTGGGGGGGGGAGTTTGTAATTGTGCCGAGGAAAACAGTCACTCTGTGTGCAGAACACGCAGAATGAAAATTGCTGTGAAATGGGGGGACAACATTTTGTATGCAAGGCCAGTTTAGTTTTTAGCTTGAACCATGATGTGGGGAATGTGAAAATGGTTTGTCTGTCGGACTTTCAAACAGCTTTTTAGTAAATTCAAGTCTCAATAAGTTTGAGTTTTACCTACTCACACACACACACACACACACACATATGTCTGTATATATTAATTAAAGTATTGCAACTTTAATCAACAGTTATATGTATGAAGTTATTTATATATAGCATATGTATTTAAATCATCCTTATTATACTCAACTGTTGTGATGAGTTCAGCGTGGATTGTGGGTATTGAACATGGTGCCTCTGTTTTTATAAATAGTATGCATGAGGGAGAGTCTGTTGTGCTTGCATTGTCGCTGGCAACACTGTCTCTGTCTGCTATCAGAACTGGTTTGAACCAGCTCTGCTCAAACTTATTCTTTTTTTTGTTTAAGGACAGTTGAAATACACACTACAAAGACTTTGTCTCCCTCCTAGGCCTTTGACTGCATACACTCTGTGTGATCGGATTGTCAATTAGCTTATTTCATTTCAGAGCTCACGAAACAAAACATCCATAACATAACATCAGGACTTTCTAAACATTTTAACAACAGTGAGATTGTGATTGGAATCACACTGGAAATGACACTGAAAAATACTGGTTGCTGTTTTGGCTTCTACATACTAACTGATATGAATTTAAAAACGTTTGCAATATACAGCCACAGTCTGAACAAGGTGGGAGACAATGAACACAAAAGCAGTCATTTGTGAAGACAACTGCAGATCAATGTCTTAGCAGCGGCGGCTTGTGATAAAAAATGTTTTGGGCATATTTTAATGAAAAGAAAAAAGGCACGACATGAATAATAATCAGAAATGATAATTGTGGAGAGAGAGAGACACACACACAGAAATAAAGAGAGTGAGACCGAGAGAGAGAGAGAGAGAGAGAGAGAGAGAGAGAGAGTGTTGCCTCTTGCTGTTGTTTCAATCCAGTTTGCTCTATAAAGAAAAGCTTCACCTGCTGTGGAGAAGCTGAGCGTCCACACTGAGTGGCAAGATCTGCAGCTGTGCACAAGAGCATGTCCCGGTAGTTACTGGACTAACATGCTTATATCCGCTTAACAGGACCAGTCCGCTCGACTGTGGACGGTCGTTGGACGCTAAATTTTGCACCCAAGTGTTTTCCTATCGTTTGTATTGCGGGGGTCTACTGCGCATGCACCACTTATCACGAGAGTCTATGGTACAGATTTTTGCACCCCAAAGGAACAGGAAATATGTCACATGACCATTCACTCGCTGTAAACGAGTGAAAACATATTTAAACTACAATTAAAATGTCATGTTTTTGTAAAATGTGAGACAGATGGGACTAGTTTCTTACTCAATCGCAATGAGAGTAAATGCTTTGGTCCTGATATGTTTTCTGATTTTGCTTTTCCCTCTAACCAGATTTGTGAGATTCTTTTTTTTTTTTTTTTTATTATTTTCATTTTAAAATTACCCATAATCTCCTACTCATTAGACCCAACACTGAGGCTTCATTTTTGAGCGCTAATTTTCTGCTATTGTGTTTGCGTGTTTGTGTCAGTCAGTCTTTTCTTTGCTCTGTCTGTGATGACAGAGGCCATGGTAGAATTATTTACGCAGCAGGTGGGTTGCATAGACATTGTTTCTAGTTCTGAATGCATTATGGCATTTTCAGTTCATCTCTCACTCAGTTGCTAATGGCAACAGATAAACAGCCGGAAACTGGGGGAGATAAAACCATTTAGCGTGCAGTTGAATGTTTTTTTTTATTGGTAATCCATGAAACACATGTATGCATCAAATAAATACGGTATAAAAGATAATAGTGCATAAGCAGTAGCTATTTAGATTAACAAAAGAAAGAATATGAGAGAATATGAGCGCAAAGCAACCCTTCCATCCACCCACTGCACCATGCATATGTGCATAAAATCGCATACAGTATTCATGCATTAATATTTATATGGCTGTCCATCATCTGCACTCACTCCGTTCACAGCAGTGAAATCAGATCAGTTCACCACATACAGTATATTAGCACATATTTTGTTCATTGTTTATAACCTGAGAATTTGTAAACAAGTCTTTGCATGGTCATTAATGTGAGCTACATGCTCATTTTCTTTTCTCTCCTCTGTCGACATCAACTTTATTATTCGAATTATTCCGTGTGTATCTTTCATTTTTATAAAATGCATGCTGCAGTATATTGTAATATGTACTTTATGCAATTTTGCATTGTACCATGTATCAAGAGCTCAGACATTTCCATCTGCCTTCTTTGGACATTATACATTATTCAAGCTGCAAATCTCACTGAGGATAGAGGTGGTCGTCAGTTTAACCTGAAGACCCTTTAGCAATGCTCTGTGTGGTTGTTCTGTAATGTGTTTTACAGTACATACCAGAGGTGATTTTGTGAGGGATACATGTATCTTGACGCTTTGTTTTCTCCACTGTCTTCTGCCCTCACTACTTCACTACTTCACTCTCAGTCAGTGATGTACTCAAGAGTTCCAGCAAACCCTGGGGAGCTTATCTGAGCTTGTATCCAGTTGGGCCTTCACATGCAGGTTCAGGAAAAAACAATCATAATGAGAACCGAGAGAGAGAGAGAGATGGAAATTATGTACATGTGTTTTTTCCAGCTCTTTCTTCAGCTGACTTGTGGGCTTCTTGCAACAGTGAAATTACCGTAATTTTTTGGTTTTGACATGCAACTTCTTACCTTTCAGAAACTGTGCAAATGTGTCGACTACGATACACTCGGTGTTAAAGGGTTAGGTCAACACAGTCACTAACAGATAATAGATGTTTCAAAACATTGCTACAGAAAACAAGTCAAAGCTCTTTGGGACAGCAAATGTCCCACCCACATATTGTGCTTTATCATCGCTTTTCTTCTAAATGGGAATATGATTTACAAAACGGACTTCTTCTTCTCTTTAAGAAGACCTGAATCTAGCAACAGAAACTCCTAAAGAAAATATTTACTGATGTTACAAATGAAGTGGTGAAGTAGGCTAATTTTCCTATAGACAGAGTCGCCCCCTGGTGGCCTATATTCTAGGCTTCAATTTTCAACCTATAAGGATGCATCCAATTTGTATACATAGTCTATGGGGGGAACCAGCAGTCTATTGCAACATAATTTAGACATCTCTCTGTTCGATCAATTGAAATGGGCTAATGATTTGGTGACACTGACATCTGTGCATATTGGCCATGGAAAGCCCCAAGTATAAACAAATAAGGTGTCATGACATTAAAAGCTGTCAGGTAAGAGTATGTTCATGTGGATTACTTTCCCTTTTATCGTAATTAATAAGCCCTACATTGACTCTCCTAAGAGGCTATCTGGAATCTTATCTGTTTCAGCTGGCTGCACCGATAACTTTGTCATTGTACATGAAGTACTATCAGTCCGTGGCTCTCATTCCTGGCTGTCATGGAGAGGCTCTCAGAGTGACATGGAACATTAACACCTCCGTTGCAGTGTTGTACCCACACATCCTTCAGTGGTGTGAAACCAGATGGATGGTTTCTCACTGGGAGAGAACTGCATCGTTGTTCCACATGAACAGTGGAAGAGTGGATGCTATCGAACCTTGTGGGTGAAGAGGGGACAGAGTAAAACCACAATAAATGTGCTACTCCGCTATCAAGATTTAGCATTTTTGAATATCCTTTTTGGAATCTGTGTGCGTGTTTGTGTGTTTGGAGGTTCTCATGGGTATTACTCCCTAACGCTTGTGAGGCAATGCAAATCATTGTGTGGAATGGAAAGGATTATCAAAGTGACACTCGGGAGGTATTGATTAGCTGAATGGGCTTCTTTCTGTTCCCGCGCTGGTTCAGAGTTCCACCATTGCTCTTTTATTAATCCCTCTTTAGACTGAGAGACTGCAGTTATCCTCTGCAGTGCATCTTCCGAGAGTCTGCCAATAAACCTCCCTCCTGAAATATCTTTGAAGGGACGCCAGAGAATCGTGATGTTTATCTAGCTGCCTTTGTTACCAGTGAAGTACAACTCTGTCTGACTCTGTCAGCACTGCTAACTGTGCTGCGGCCGTAACACTGTAGGCTAACTGACTAGAAAAGACAAATGTTGATGCCTTTTCCAGATTTACTGCACATTTTGTAAGTGAAATTCCTTTTAGTTACAGAATGAAATTTAGCTTTCGTTTGATTTGACTGCCTTCTGTTAATTTTATGAGCTGTGTTTATACCTATGTGCTGGGATGGACGGGGCTATTCCAGGGTTGTTATTCTGTAGAGTTTTTTGACCACCACTTTTCTTTTTTTGCAGTAAGTTCGACCTCTCTTGCAGGTTATAAGGCTCTTTGTCAACCAAACTGTTCCCACTGCAATTATGTGGTGCATCATTGCACTCGAGATTTATCTTCCGTTTAACAGTCACTGGTGCTAAAGCGCTATTGCTGAAAATGAAATGTCGTAACTGTTATGACATTGCAGAAAACGCAATGTCATAACGAATCTGCAAAATATTTGCAGTTATAGCAAATGATGTTGATCATTCAATTATGAATTGTGACAGAAACGTTTAATTGTTCCCTATAACACACATTTATGTGACTATCTGCAGCCACATGATCAACCACAGTTTTTATGTTTCTGGAATTTTTAGATTCTGCATTTTAGCTGTTTTACTTTGAGTATTTTCTTGAATATCTTCTCTTTTTGTTTTTCTTTCTGACGTTCTGTTTTCCTTAGTATTTTTCTCCTTTCTCCCCCTTTCCATCATACATTTTGTTTCTCAGTTAACTGATTAGTGTAATTATTTTTGCTGGAACAATAATGATAATTAATTTAGCCAAATTGGTGTTAATCATATCTGTTGACACATTAAACTGTTTATGAATCATATCAACACTACGGTTACTAAATGCGATGAGATACAGTGTTATCACGCATGCATTAAGAGAACTGGATAATTTGATGTTTATTCATCATGCCTGACTCAATCTTCTCACTTTGTACTTGAGCTGTTTGAGATTTCAGCATTTGAGGGCACAAAGAAACCCACAAAAGAGTCGTGCTTGTGATGTAGAGAATAATGTATGCATTGCTTCACCGCCTTTACTCTTTGGGGCAAGGGCCTCTGCGGCTGACCAGCCACAGCACCAACCTCACTGCACTAATCGTCTGTTATGTGACCTGAGGTTGTCAGGTAGCACGATCACATCCACATGTGTTGATCAGGCCTCCAGCTTCTGCTCTGATTGAAAATGCTCTTTCAGAACCAGGCATCTCTACTTAACATCCCATCTCAAGGATCTTTTTCATTTCTTCACTGCTGTAATAGGCTCTTGTAACACATGCAGTGCTTCTGCAGAGAAACACTTACAGTATGTTTCCTCTCAAACAAGCTGAACAGTTGATCCAGCTACGATTAGGAGGTGGGTTCACAACAGAAAATAATAAAATGTCTTTTTCTTGTACAAACGCTATCTTTCCACCCTTTTGTGCTATTGACAGCTAATTTTCATTTTCATTTGCAACTTCACACATGCAGTCTTGAAAAGACAAGTTCAGCTGGATGACAAATGTTTGTGTGCTGTGATGTAAAATCATTCATTTCCTCTAAGGGGTTTGGAAGCTGTCCGGCCATGCAGGTGTAAATTGTAATAGATGAGTCTTTTAGTTAAGCAGACAAAATGTGTTTTTCCTCATCTCCCCAAACGCCGCCATGTTTTCAGTAAGAGTGAGTGTCTGGCTCCCAGGTGGGTCCACAGATGGTGTGCTTGGCAAAGTCAGTGTTGATATTGTGTCAATAACTCATACAACCACACAAAAACCTGAAATAACCCTTTATGGTGTGGATTTGGTCCATCTATTGATCTCCTCCCACTTACATGGCATGGCAGTGTAGTGCATGCAGTCCTGGCAGGCACTACAGTGCCTCTAGTTCAGCACCAAGGACAGCACCTTGCATCTCAGTAAACACACACACACATAGATTTGCATAGCTATCCTTTTAAGGACTGGCACTAAGTTCCATTCATTTAGACAACCTAAGTAAAATGTTATCCCCAGCAGTTAATGTCCCAGTTAAAGCCCTGTAAAGTTGTGAAGACCAGACAAAATGTCTTTGCTTTCCCAAAATGTTCTCACTCCCTATTCTGTCTTTGTCCTCACGAAGATACACATACAAGATCACACACCCACACACAGTATGCCATTCTTTATTTTTAAAACTCAACATAAGCCACCACTCCCCACATAAGCCCCTCACACTAACTTTATTGGCTATTGGGAAGTGAAGAGGATTTTAACAAATAATAAAAAAAGAAACAAATTACAGACTCAAGCTTTAACTCTACAAAAGCCCTTTGATGTTGTAAGGACCAGTCAAAATGTGTCCTCACAACTTCACTGCACTGAGCTGTTCTTAAAGGATTTTATAATGAAAGTAAAGTTTGTTGCACTACTGACAGTGTGTCCTGAAATTTAGAATAGAGAACAAATCTTTTTCTACTTACTTCATAAACTATGTAGTGAAATGAACGCCTTCATTTATTCATAATTCAGAGTGTTTACTAATGTATTAATAAATAATAAACTAGTAATGTAAACAGTTGAATAAGTTATTATCAATACCAAAAGTAATTATCAAAATACAACATAGATCATAGTTTTTGAAATCTGAAAAACAGACCAGGCCTAATATTTTTCATTTTTCATGTGCCTTTATGTTCACTCTTCGTGGTGGTCAACGCTACCTGCTGTCAACCTACATGTGACACTGATGTGTGACAAATGTTTTTGTGGCCAGATATTATTGTAGTATTCTTATTCTCATTATGCATTTCTACCTACAGTTTTGCTGTTTATATCGATTTGCCATTTTTTTGCTCTATACGTCTCTGCTTTAAAGTCTATTTCCCACCATTTAATTTCAGCTAAGAACTACATGATCCTGCCGTTTCTGTGCAGCACACAGCCTTCCTTGACATCCCAGCACAGGAGCTAATTCACTTGTCAGTGTCTTTCTTCCTGTGTGTGGGGATCAGCTTTCATTTTCAACCTCTCTCTTCCTTTTAGTCGGTCCCTCCAGTTATGCTGCAGTTTCTATCCATTGGCTTCCTCCCATCACATGCTCTGGTGGTCTATGCTTACTGATAATACCTGATGGACAAGGAAGGAATAAATATATGCCTACCTCACTCCTCTCTGCCATGCTCCTCTTCATGCATTAAGTCTTGTCCCCTCCTGGCTTATCCCTTGCTCCAGTAGACCATGCTGTAGGATCAGAGGAACAGGTGTGGTCAGGTTGCACACCAATGAGGTGTACATCTCTGTGTGTGTGGATGTGTGAGCTACTCAGGTGAGCTCAGGCCATAAATTAGCAAATCAGAATGCAGACGGATCGAGGCAGCACCTCATCCTGATCCAATGTTTCTGTTAAGGCATGGTTAACCCTGTGATTTGGATGTGAACATGTGTGTGTGTGTGTCTGATGGGGATGAACAGTGGACAAGGGTGGGTGTGCATGAGCACATGCTGTGAGAGCCTCAGTGTTTGCCTGCATTAGGCGCCGTGGTGGTTGAGTGATTGTGATTGACGGGCACAGCGGGGACAGGTTTTGTACATGTAAGAATAACTAATAACAGTTTTGACTAATTGATCAAAGGTATTTGAAAAGCTCTTGGTTGGAGGTGATGAGCTCTGAAAAGTATTTTGATCTTGTTTCGTTAACATCACTGTTGAGAAATTGCAAGAATTCATATGCTTTCGGTGCATAAGGGGCTTTGATTTCTTACCCTTTTCTTTCTGTTTTCTTTACTACCTTGTCGTGCCTCAGATTCATTCTGAAAATATAGTGCTACAGCAGCAACCTGAATTTAAATGAACATTTTAGAGGAACACTATGTTTTTGTATCTTCTAAGTGCTTCACTGAGTCATCTGTGTGTTTGAGAGCAAGACTCGGCAGAGCTTGGAGTTATAACAGCCACCTCTCAACTATCACCATCTCTCAACTGCCTCATCACTCCAAAAACCAGAGATGAATGAAGCTTTCATTTAATGTCATTTAATCTCCTCTTCTCTGCTGAGCACTTTCGGAGTGAATAAAACATCTATCAAGCGTATTAATAATGAGCAATATGGACGATCTCAAATATTAGCAGGATTTGCACATACGAGAATAACATTTCTTGAAAGGTTGTCCCACCTGTTATGGGAAGAAAAATGCAACTTTGAGAGATAAGAGAGGTGAAAGCCAGGGAAGACACGATGGTGTTAGAGTAAAATATATAGATGTCTGTGGCTGCTGGAGTGTTTCTACTTTAATCATGTAGAGAGGAGAAGGAAAGCCTCGGAGACATGAATGAACCAGGACAGAATGAGATGGAGAGATAGAGAGATGTGGGTGGATGTTGAAGAAAAGACAATTGTAAATACATTAGCCCCACAGCCCTGGGCAATGGCAAAATTGCATTTCCTGATGAGAAAAACAACATGGAAACAGCCCCACAGAGCAGCGGGGTTTTGCACCTCCGCCTATATGAAGCTGCTGAAACACAAAGACCAACATGTAGCCAAGCACACACCCACGAGCATGCAACCACATGCCTACATGTTAACGTACAGAGACAGACCAAGGATGCTTTGCAGAAACTAGATTTGCAAATCCTGCAGTCAGTAAAAGACATTCTCCAGCGATGCTAACATGGTTGAAAACAGGCAGGATGACGATCTGAATCATCAAATGAGAATTTGGTAGTTCCACTGGGTCAGTTCATAGATATTGTCCTCGTTTTTGTTTTTATGTGATGTTTTCAATCATTTCCATGGCATGGTGGCTATGGCTTCACAGCAAGAAGGTCCTGAGTTTGAACTCCAGTCTGCTCCAGGTCCTTTCTGTGCAGAGTTTGCATGTTTTCTTGTGTATGTGTGGGTTTTCTCCAGGTGGTCAAGTTACCTTCTATCATCAACATCAAAGCAAGGGTTATGCAAGGGACGGACGGTCAATCTGGAGTTGGTCCTCGGGCGCATTTGACCCATTTGTATTCTGTTTTTGATGACAACAAGAGATCTTGGTTTGACAAATTGATCAAAGGTTTTAAAAAATGCTTCCTGGTTGGAGGGAATAAGCTGTAAAAAGTATATTTTCTGCATCATTTAAGATGTTAAGATGATAAGAACAATTCATATGCTTGTAGTGCATTAAAATAGATTTTTTTTCTGTCTCTCACAGTCTTTGTTTACTCCCTTCTTGTCACTCCGAACTGGATTTAAATTAACAATTTAGTGGAACAATATTTTTGTGTTTGAGCGTAAGATTCACAGGGACTCCATGAATAATGAGAGAAAAAACATTAATGTCATTGAAGAGATGCAAGCAAATCTGCCACCTTTTCTTTTTACAGAATACCAGAGCTCGTAGCCAACGTTGATTTCAGCCAGACAGGTCACATTTAAATTGATTATTGCAGCAGGATAACATTTGAGTTTGGCATCTATGCTCCAGTCTCATCACTCCCCACGGATTTCATTACTTGAGTTATGAGGAAATGTGATGAGCAAATACCTTAAAACCCCTACTGGCGTCTGCAGGTGGATGCTGAGTTTGTGCTGAGGCTGAAAAATAGACAGTGGTGCTGGAATGACGTGGCAGATGTAAATGACAGGCAGAAAGAGATGGATGGGTGGTGTCACCGTTTAAATAATAGACCATTTAACTGAAAGCGTGTGTTTGGTATGTGTTATGGTGATTGAGGCGGGTCACATTAACTAACCTGCGGGCTTTGCTGCATGAATGCAGAACCAAAGTACATATTAAGTCCAGTGTGTGACCGTTTATGAGTGGGCCTGACACATATTGAGTGAACATGTGTTTTTTTAACCGTAAAGTCTGCTTTATTGTTCTATTGTTGTGGGTATGAAGTTTTCATCAAGGACACCAATAATTTGTTTTATTATGAATAAAGTATTTAAGAACTGATTTTAATGAAATATCCTTATTGTAAGTAGTTACAACATCCGAAGGTACCCAACACAATTTTAATGTCTAACTGTAAGTGAACTGTATGATTAAATAACATTAACCTCAAACAAGCTCATCTAGTATTGCCAGATTCAGCTCAGAGTATTGATTCTGATTTCTGAGGTATAATTTAATTTATAAGACTGTCTTATATCTATATTGTATTTGTGTGAAAGGGTAAGCATCAGAAGTCATCAATATATATTTATTAGAGCGATTATAATTTAACCTTTTGGTAAAAACAAAAACAAAAAAACACCTTTGTAGGCTTTTATGTGCACTAAATGATGGCACTTTAATGGCAGTTAACTCAGTGAAGTCAGAACATAATGTCATCCTGCCAATGATGAGGAAGATAAAAAATTTCAGTGAAGTCACTACGATGCCCATGAATATCTAATCTATCCAGTATACAGAATGGACTACAGGAAGCAATGAAGGGAGTGATCAGACGCCAAATTACATCTTTTACGTGCTGGTCAAAGTACACACGCAACAAAAATAATATTAGATTTGCTGTTTTATGTGCTAACAGTATTAAACAACTGCAAATGAAGTGAGAGAAAGCCTCTTTAAGTACATGTTTGAGAGTGGGTGTGCTGAGGAAAGCTGTGTATACAATTAGCATGACCTTTAACTACTGATTACACTCATCTGTTTACTTCAGCTGTATTTGGCCACTAGAGGAAAATGATTTCATCCATCGCAGTGTGGGGGCATATACTGTTTATTATGTGTGTGTGTGTGTGTGTGTGTGTGTATTCAGGAACAGAGCACATATGTACCTGCTTTCTTACAGCTTCCCCTTCCTCTCATGAGAAAAGTATAATAATAAATACACATATGACCTTGTTTGCTTCATTGAGCAACTCACACAATATCATTTTCTCATGTAGCCTGCTATATATTCCAAGATTTGTTCCTAGAGAGGCTTATGTGTAATTGCAGTACACTGCAGGAGCCCATGGCATGACCAGAGATATAACTGATTGCACAGCTCCAGTGAATTTAATCCAAGGACTTTTCTTTTCCTCACCTAATGATGTCTTCTGAGAAACATTTGGGAAGTAACAATGACTGCACAATGATGAAAAGATAGATAACGGGCTATAAAATTAAGAAAGGTGTTCTCCTCTTAATAGATCAAGACACACTTCACCAACATGTGGAGGTTTACAGGGTTAACAGGTGGTTAATGTTACAACATCGAGTCTAATTTGGTACGAAGCCACCTGTC
This sequence comes from Solea senegalensis, assembly GCF_019176455.1. NCBI lineage: Eukaryota > Metazoa > Chordata > Actinopteri > Pleuronectiformes > Soleidae > Solea > Solea senegalensis. The sequence goes on from NC_058026.1 coordinate 18,136,546, forward strand.
CACTATTCCCTGTCACATGTTTTCAAAGCATTTTCCAAAAAATGAACAAAGCTGATTACATTGAGGCATACTTAGCTAAAATATGCAATGATTCACATGGGTAATAAAAAGTGAAGTAATTTACACATTAATTGGGTGTCTGAGGAAGGAATATGAATTACCAAATGAATAGTCAAGCTTGGATATTGATGGCTGATCAGTTCCCAGAGTCTAATTATCACTGACCTAATCACAAGCTGACAGGTCAGGCTATACCAAGTTTAAGGTTGTACATGCTTTTTAGACCAATAAATGGCCCAATTAATCTGACAGATTGTTTTTGGGCATCTGCTGTTAATAATTGGCACCTGTCTACATAATTCTTATTCAAAATGTATAATCACACATTAATTACTGAATAACACTTACATTTTGAGTGTTATTCATATACATATCAGTCGACCTCAGTGCTTATTGTTCAGTTAAAATGTGTTATGCTGTGACTTCAGAGTTTGAAAAACTGTTCAGGTGTGTGGCATACTCTTACCAGGCAAGGCAGCAGTGAACCAGCAGCTCCTGTGGACTGAGGTGCAGTTTACAAACTTGAACAGAAACAGCTTTCTAACAACAAGTTAAAGCAGTAAACATCCATCCATCCATCCTTCCATCTATCTTCTATCCTCCACAGGGGCACTGTGCCAATCTCAGCTGACTTAGGGTCAGGACTCTGTGTGGGCCAGTAAAGTTCTTCCACACCAAACTCATCAAACTATGTCTTTATAATCCTTGCTTTGTGCATAATAATGTCCTAACCTAAGTCTGGCTTTAGTTTTTATATAAATGCACTAGCGATTAGCATACTCTGTGTCTTGCTGCTGTTGATTCTTACTGTAACTCCAGAATGCAACGCTACATAATATATTGTGAGGAAACAGCAAACCACCCATAAATATTACAAAAGATTCACTGTTCTGTTCACAACAGTACAGTACTGTTTTAATGGGAAACGGTATGCCACTGTCAGAATGTGGCTGCTTTCTTACATCATGTTGTTGTATATTGCATCCTGTAGATATGCAGGATTATTTGATATAAATAATTCAATCTTCACAGAAATGTGCAACATTTGAAATGTTCTTGCCTGGTAATAGATGAAACTGATCTACTTTACAGTTTATGCTTTGCATTCCCTCATCATAATGAAGGAATATCTTATGGAAGAATGATCGCATCGTGGGCATGAGGAACCTGCTCCGATGTGCATGTTCTGGAATTTCACTTACCCAGTAATTTATTGAGATCCTGTTTTTAAGCCCCAGGATTAGTATTTTCCATTTGTTTTTGTGAGAGCTTATCCACTGCACCTCCAGCTATACCAGCAGTCATGCCCATATTGGACAATACTAACTGTAAATCACACAGTGTGCATGCTTTACTTTTATTTCCATCAAGAGGACTATAATTTCCAAAAAGAACATCATGCTGAGTTGAAATAATTAGCAATTTTGACCATAAACCCCTCATGAAAATGTTGACTGATGTTACAAGTGAGAAACAGGCTCATTGTTTCGTGGACATGCATACAAATGGACTTCTTTTCACAACCAGTGAGTTGCTCATAATGAGATTCAATGAATGCAGCCTCCCACTACAGTTTCCACAAATACACCAGCAAAGGGAACCTGTAAGAATATGTATGACTAAAACTGTATGATATATCCATTATAAATGAAAAGGTCAGAGGTTAAGATTGCAGTCTACCCTCCAAAAACACAATACTATATAAGAAAAACATCTGTGCTCTGACCTGATTACTTTTTGAACTTGCAGTGACCCTTCAGAATATATTTCGCCCTGGGCGCTGGTAACTTCAGCAGAATGTCGTTGTTCATATTTGTTGTTCTCATGAATGAAAATAGCCTGTCCTTATAGAAGTCAGCAGCTCATTCTGCAATTATAAATAGTACGACGTGTGGGAAGAAGAATCAGTGGTACTGTATGTGTTCTTCGCATGTTTGGGCTTGGCTATAACGGAGGAAAATTACAGCAGCCGGCTGCACACGAACAAGGCATCACTCACTCACTGAGAGAGTGAATAATAAAGCACCACACGCTAAAAGGTGTTTCCGTTATTTTGCCATTTGTATTTACTACAGTTTATCAAATTAGTAGTAGTTTCGTTGAATTGTTTTATTTTATGTTGCACAGTAAAATAAAACCACCTTATAAGAATTATAGGTGCAATTAGAGATGACAAGTAGTTCTGTCGTCTGATCTGCGTACTTAATTTTGTTTAAAAGCAACAAGTGAGACATTACCAGTGACAATGTGGTTAACTTGATAAATAAGTAAATGTTTAAATATGTAAATGAATAATAGATTTCCATGCTGGAGTTCACAGTATGTTTAAGTTAGATGAGAACACAGTGCAGAGGTGGAGACAGAGTCATGGTATGAGCTTGTAATGACCCCAGATGGACCCACACGATGTCTCCTCAATTAGCATTTTCAACTGTTTGGGTGATACAGACATGGCCTTGTATTTGTTCTGGTGTCATAGTTTAATTGTTAATATTTGATGTCTCTACACCCAGACCTTTCTAAAGTGGTTAATTGAATAGTAGAGTAAAATACACATGAAGACACTGAATTAGGACTACCAGTAATGTTATGTCTTCATGAGAGTAAAAGGAATAATGTTTTTTGGGTGGTCTTTTAATTCACAGGATGATGGAACGGTGCAACATTTCATCAGCAGCTGTTATAACCATCTGTATTTTCTGACATATGAAGTAGGTTGTTGCTGCATATCACAACATATGCATCCATCCATCCATCCATTTTGTACCACTTTATTCTCAACAGGAAGGTCATGGGGGGTTCTCAGGGGTACAGTTGACAGTTCGCCAGTCCATCGCAGGGCCACATATGCAGACAATGTGACAATTCAACCATTCACCCTCAGACCTATGGTCAATTTGGAGTGTCCAGCTGACCTAATCCCCATATTGCATGTTTTTTGGACTGTGGGAGGAAGCTGGAGAACCCGGCGAAAACCCAAGCACACAGGGAGAACATGCAAACTCCATGCAGAAAGAAGAACCTGAGTCTTCTAGTGCTAACCACTACACCAACTGTATGGCCCCCAGTGATTGTGATTGTTGTCCAGTGGAGCAGGAACATTTTATAAAGCAGTAGAAGATGTATGGATGTTTTATACAATACCCCACAATGGACAAAACACAACAAAACTTATTTTGGAGTTACATAATAGCTACATCATTTTTCCAACACATTTGGAAGGTGTGGGTAGAGTTGGGGATATATTCAGCTGCAGCATCACCAATAAACGTTGCTAAGTTTCACACACTGTACCTTTTAAGTTGGTCCTTACAGCAAATAGTCATGAAAGCCTTGTCCTTGGCTCTATTTTCATTTATTATAAAAAACAGTAGATCATGCAATACTCTCTTTATTTTTCTACATGCAGTCACTATTCTTTCTCTACTTTCCTCTCATTACTGCTGCACTGAAGTGGCACCACTGAGAGCCTACAGGAGAGCACTTTTCCAAACACCACCAACAGAGAGATATGATTAAAAGAATGGCCCGCAGTATAATATCATTTATTTGTCATAACTTAAGAGGAAGAATATGGGAGAATATGCAAAGATAAGCAGCCACACTCTTTGACAGGGGTGAAAGTTATATTACATACAGTAAAATGGTTTCATGGCCTTTTTCTTCCTCCAAAAGGTTAATTCAACTTTGTTATTATAGTTCAATGTTTTTCATGTAACAGACTTACAGGTACAGTACACTTACTTGTCATCCCACTTAATTATGAATGGCCATGTGATTAAAGGGAAATAAACTGTAACTAATATCAGTATAACTATATTTATAAATTAAAAACTATACACTAGTGGAAAGTATATCAGCTGCTTTAAAATCTGCTGTCTGCAGAGTGTTTTCCATGAGATATCTGTATTCTATGTCCATGAAATAGACAAGATGTTGACACTCTCTTACTGGGCTTTATCAGCTCTGTTCTGTGAAATCCACTTACTCCACTTTATCCCTCTGCTTACAAAGTCCGTCTTCACATTTTTCTGCTTTTCTTTTCTTTTGGCCTTTGTCAAAGCACACGTTTCTTTCTTTATCTCTTTGCTTCTTTCCTTCTTCATCTCAACCATCGTTTTTAAGTAGGAGCGTCCTATACATGGAGACTATACTACAAAGAAAACTATATACCACCTCAGACAGATAACAATAAATATATGGTACTTGTGTTTGGGCCATTCCTGTTTTTTCCCAGGCTTGCACCAAGAGTAATGTCAAAATGTCAAAATGTTCTTGAAACGCTGTTGAACAACAACAACAAAAAAACACACACACTGGAAATACAACTGAGGTTAACTGGCTGAGGTTTCCCCGTCCACTTCGTCTTGGTCATACTGCACTGCCAACCTCGGTCTTTTGTCCGTAGGCCACTGTGCAAAGGCGAGTTAGTCCACATATTAAATGTGAGCTCTGACCAGTCCTTTAAATCAGACTGGCAGCAGCAGTGCTGACCAAGAAAGACAGAGGAGCCGTGCTCTCTCTTCTGCTACTGCTGTTTGACCTGTGTGTGTCGTGCTATAGTCTGACAGTGACTCACTATGGTCAAAGGCTTTCTATGCCCCATGTGTTCTGGGAGGGTGGAGAGAGGGATAGCAGAGAGGAGGATGGATAAAAGAGGAGAGTATGGCAAGGCCAGTCACTTGAGAAACTGCCGTTTCAGTACAAGTCTTTACCCAACTTTCTAATTAAATGCCACACTTGGGAAAAGATCTTGAATTTCTGCTCTTATTAAATGTCTAGTGTGTAACATTAAGGAGGGTTTATTGGTAGAAATGTAATATACTACACATTTATTTGTTTGTATAAGAGTATAACAGCTTTAAAATGTTAAAGTCAGCCTTGTACTTAGATGCACTTAAGGTAAAGGGCTTGCTTTATGCAACCAGACATCTTGAGCTGACATAATTCTACCGCAGTCCAAACACATACATGAATTTTGCATTTTAATGCAGGATCTTACTACGCAAACACTGATGAATAGCTTTGCCCTCATAAGTCTGATGGCTAAACCACTGTAGAAGAAAGAGGAATTGGCAGAGAGAGTGGGAAAGTGAAGAAAGCTGTGAAAGAGTGTTTACATCCCTTCTGGTAAATGGTGCTGTCGTTGTCTGTCGTGCTTTCAAAAGTGAGGTGTGAGCAGAGTAGTCTTCCATTAGATGTCACTCAGTCTGGTCATTTAAGTTGGACAGTAACAACATCTAGGCTCTTCTTCTTCTGCTGTCAGATTCTCCCTTTAAGGGTGGCAACAGCAGATCATCTGCCTCATCTTGTCCTCTCCCTTGTGTCATCTTCTGTTACACTAACTGTCCTCATGTCCTCCTTCACAACATCCATGCACCTTCTCAGTGGTATTCCTCTTGATCTCCTGCCAGGCAACTCCATCTTAAACATTCTTTTTCCAATATAATCACAATCTTTCCTCTGCATGTGACCAAACCATCTTAACCTGTCCCTCAAATATGCTAATTTCTAATCCTGTCCAAAATGGTCACTCCCAACAAACATTTCAGCATCTTCAGCTCAGGCAAATACCCCAGGCTATCCTTTCTGTCCTTCTGTCTTGCTCCTGCTAACCTTCATTCCTCTCCTTGCTAGTGCAGACCTCCACCTCTCCAGGCCCTCTTCCACCTGTCCCCTACTCTCAATACAGATCACAATATCATCTGCAAACAACATAGTCCATGGAGACTCCTGCCTGACCTCATCTGTCAACCTGTCTGTCACCACTGCAAACAAGAAGGGGCTCAGAGCTGATCCCTGATGTATTCCCACCTTCATCATCCATCACTCCAGCTGTACAAAATGGTGCAATTTTAAATGATTGTTTAACACAAGATTGTGTTTAACAACCTGGTTAAAAAGTCCACTACTCTCTCTCCTAGTCATCTCCATACCTACACATCTACGGTGAATTAATTTAGTTTATTACCGATATAACAGACACATTGTCTATTGTGTATCTCCATTTGGTGGTTAAAAATATCTAATACTTAAATAAATGGAAAATAAAGACATTTAGACAATAAAAACATTATATAACTCACACTGAGTTCTTCTCTCTTTGTCCTGCATGCTGACAGCACTTTAAATTACTGCATACTTTTTAATTTCCCTATGCTTGAATGAGACAAGGAGAGTGACAGCTAATTTCTGTGTAATTTCAGCTCCGCTATAACAAGTGGCAGACCGTGTAGAGGCTATTTCCAAGGAGAGCATGATTAGCAGAGTTGAGCATTGTTGCATTTGTAAAGTATCTTCTCAGTGTTTGTCAGGAAAACTGCATCTCCTGACTCAGACATGGCTTAAACAACTAGATTTCAAATTATCTTTATATCTGTACTGACCTTTACACTACATTGACTCACCCTGCCAGGTAGCTCAGACGAAAAGGAACATTTGTGTGTTATTTTGACAAAGACCTTCTGTCTTCTACAGAATAATTATAGCTATAACGCTATTAATAGTTTTTACCTGATGACATTATTTCTGACTATAAAAAGAAATGACAAAAAGCTATTTTAGGTTTAGCTTAAAATGCAATGAAAGATCTCCAGTTCAAATAGCTGGGGGACCTTGATCATCTGTCTCCATCATGTCCTGTCATCTCTCCACACTTAACTTAAGTCGACTTCACACTGCGATTTTGGGCTGTCTCACGAAAGACAGAGATGACTAAACGTGGCAATATCTTTGGTCGTGCTTCTAAAACACTGGTCTTAGGTTGGACTGTAAGTCAGAACAGTACAACTTTTGTCACTGTCTTGCAACCAAAGATAGCCTGGAACAAAATTCTGACAGTTTAGGATGAACATCTCACAGTGTGACTGCTGCTACGACCCATGTCTGCTAAAGAACCAATAGAAATGCAGCAAGTCAACACCAAAACCAAAACAAAGAGAGCCAGAGACGTTTTGTGCTTCGCTTCATTGTTTATTTCTTGTCTGGCATTATAGAGGTGTAGAGGGATGCACAGTGATGCAGTGTTTGCTGATGGTGTTTTACATTTGTGTCTTGACCATGGACAGTCCTGACGTACATTGTAGCATCTCAGTTTGTAGGAGGCTTTATACGATATACATTTATTGCCTCCAAAGAAAGAAAAGAGTATGACTCCCATGGGGATGAAACAAAAAGTATGTAGTGTTTATTAGCAGAAGATGGAGGGCTCATACGCCAGGCCAAATGGTTTGCTGACGTCCACATCACATTCCAGATGTCAGCTTCTTAAACTGTGAAATGTTGTCAACATGCAGACTTGGAGCACATCTTTAGAAGCATCTGTACGGCACTGACATGATGTCAGATCTATAGCTACACCTGAAATGCCTTCAGCATATTGCAAACATTGATGCATTGTCACTCTGCAACCCACCAGATGATTCATGTTACGCAGGTACTGTCAGTCTCCTGGGAGAATCCGCCGGATGCGTTGATAGGAAACTGGCCAGGCATAGGCGGCTTAGTCGTCGAATGTGGAAATGGTGGCTTGACAGCAAAGGGATTCTTTGATTGGTTGGAGTTTGCTAACTGGTGCCAGTCTGACAATTCATCATCATAGTGTGTAAAAAGTGACGAAAATATTTTAGAGAACTTGAAAATACTTTTGGCTCAAGAGGAGCACCGTACAGGATTGAGTTGGCAACCTGGACACAAATTGTCTCACCTTGAGGTTATACGATGAAGAAAAACAAATTGCCAGAAACCTAATTGATGCTGTGTAATGTTCTTGTACATCCATCTGTTAGCTTTACTACTCATTCTTTGAGGGCCATTGGGGTGATCAACCACAGGGCGAACTACAGTCTCCAATTAATTTGAGCACTATCTGCATGTTTTTAGACTGAGGAAGGAAGGAAGTTGCAGTACGATGAGAAAACAGGGAAAACTACAATTTAAACCTTTTTTTCTGTGAGGCACCATTGCTAGCCTCCTTACCACTGTTCCACTCACTATATCCACACAGGAAAGTTGAAATCAAGTGCCACCTTTTTATACTTCATTCCTTCTAATATGTACTACATGTCTATTCCCATATTCCTCTTCCTTTACCTACAATTCACCTCACCAGTTGTTCAATTCTTTCCTCTGGGGTTTTCCACTGAGGGCAAATTGTGAGCTGAAAATATTCTTTCCCTGCATGCTCAGATACTATATGGAGTAATTAGCTACTTAATGCAGATCGTCTATTACCTCCCTGAAGAGGAGAGCGAGGGAGCAAAAGTTAAAAGAAGGTGTAGACATAAATATATCATAACAATTCTGCAATTATTTAGTTTAGACTTTTTGATCAATCATGTACTTTGCTCAGTTCTCTCATACACAATATGTAAATACATTGCAAAAGCAAGGTTTTGGGTGCTTTACTGTATTTTTCTGTGTGACAGAGAAACAGTGATAGGTAGACCTTGATTTCTTTCATTAGATATAGATATAAATAATCTATTCAGTCGTTATACTGTAGATGAAAGTCTGTGTTTTTGTTCAAGTCCTCTATACAACGCACATGGATTTTCTGTAAAGTTCAGAAAATCTGTGTGTGTGTGTGTGTGTGTGTGTGTGTGTGTGTGTGTACCTTACAGTACCACATTTCAGGGATCTCATGGGTTTCGAAAGTATCTGGACATGGACCACGAGTGATGAAATAAACCAACACTGTTGCAGTGCTTAAAGTTGTAGAGAGTGGCTCACAGGGACCACAAACAATAGAAAAGGCATATGACATGAGTGAGGTGAGATATTTGAACATGGGGACAGATGGAGAGAATATATCTAACAATAGAGAAGTGAGGCAGTTGCAGAAAGTTTTTCGGCTTGTATGGGAAGAATTATAGCCTTGGCAACCCTCTAGTTTCTTCAGCTAAAGGGGAATCCTTTCACAGAGGTATCATCTTTCAGCTCACTTTAACGCTGGTATGTCATCATTTTAATCCAACTCTTTGTCACAGAAACTGAGGTGCACAGAAGGTGACGGCTGCAAGATGTGACAGGTATGTGTGCATGAATGTATACAACCAGTTTGTATCCTTTGTGTAGGTCTCAGCATGCATATGTATGAGCACATCTGGCTCTGTGTGTGTGTGCATGCGTTTTCTCATTATTGTTACCTCTTTGCATCCTTTTCTGATATAAACAGTGACATTGTCAGGACCAGTAGTCCTCATGGCGACCAAAACCTGGTCCTAATAAGACAGAACCTACTTTTTGAGTAACTGGTTAACGTTAATTTGATTTAAGGTCAGCTTAAAGCTTGGGTTAGGCATTGACCTGATGTGGTTAAGATTAGGAATGAGGCTTTGGTTAAGCTGTCCAAATGAATGAAAGTCAATGCAGAGGTAGGGTTAATGGAAACTAAGTAAGGTTGTGAATTGTGGTTAGGTAATGTTTAGGAAGGAGGTCAGAACAGTTGAGGTCAGGCACTTGGTTGAGATGTTTAGAGGCTAAGGAAGCTATGTTGTCGGGACCAAAATATGTTTACAATATGGGGGCTTGTCTTCCTTATGGGGACAAAATGCAAGTTACCATAACCATTCCCAATCCATTTTAAGATATGTTGTATGGTTAGGATGAGGTTAGGGTTAGGTTAGGTTAAAGTTATGGTTATGGTTAAGTCAGTAGTTATGCTTGAGGTAAGAGTAAGTCTCCAGGAAATTAATGTAATGTCCTCTGAAGACATGGAAACCAGACGTTGTGTGTGTTTGTGTGTCCTTCCCAGAAGTGAACTGGCTGTAGCCTGTTGGCCACCTGGTCTTCTGTGATAGCTCTAACCCAATAAAGAGACAGAGTGACTGGCAGTGGTTGCCAGAACAAACCCTACACAAAGTGAAAGGATCCAAAGAGAATAACAGTGATGATAATTTAACAGAATAGTGATATAGTAAAATAAGGACACATAAATATGGAAAACAGCAAAGGGTTCAATATGATATTGTATTGAGTATGTGTGAATCTGAATGTACTTTTAGATAAAATCTTTGTGCAGAAAATAGACTTTTACTTAAACCCAGACAACTCAAAGAACATCCCCTTGTTTTCAGTATGGATAATACTATTGACAAAAAGGTGAGAACACTTGTACTTCTTGTCTGTTATCAGCACAAGGCAGACTGACAACTCATTTATTTTAACAGAGAGATGACATTTGTGATGGAAAGCCCTTTTGTCTGTAGTTGTCTGTCAGTGATGTAACCCATAGTTTTAAAAAGAGATCGCTGTCATCTTTGCCAGTTAGTGGAAGCAGATAATTTGGGGCAAATATGAAGAACTGCATGCAAACCCAAGGAGACAAACTGAGCACAGGGTGAATGTAGTGCATTGTGAAAACATAGGATATGAGTTCAATCACAGCTAATGAATTTCACGACCTTACATGCACAAACTTGTGTAAAGCATCGACATAATATCGTGACAACAAGGTGCTCACGGAAAAGTCAGGTACTTGCACACACGTCACACATACTCACAACATGCTGACATCCACACACACTGAATTAATGGTATTCTGTGTGTTGAGGGGAAATAAGAAAGCCACAAAGTATATTACCTGCTTCATTTAGTGTGTGTGTGTGTGTGTGTGTACTAGTGTCTGAGAGAGGAAGAGAGATATAATGTAATAGACCTGTTTCCACGAACAAACTGAATGAGAGGTAGGGACACAGAGAGCCTCTGGTCATTGTTTGTCTGTCTTTGACTCACCTTTTGTTTTTACAGCCTTGTTTGTCACCCACACACTGGGGCATGGTAAACACACTTGTACAAATTAGTCTGTCACACTGAAAACAAGGAACATAAAAATCAATTTGTAACACCTACATTTGTCAGGTTACACTTAGACATTTACTTGTGTGTTGGTGTAACACCCAAATAAGTTCATTTAAACTTAATAAACCAAAATATATGAAGACAACGTGCTTGCCTGAGTTTAGATTAACTTAATTCATGTATGTTACATGTCATGAGATATTTAAAGAACAAAGTGCATGATACAAAGTATCACCGTCCTGATTTCACTCCCAGTGAAACCCAGTCTTACAATCATATATTAGACATTAATGTTGTCATAAATGTTGAAGGAACTTTAATTTAAACGTCCAGTGTGTAAGAATTCGTGACCCTTTCCCTAAGTCTGTCAGGAAACTACGGAGGCCTTTGCACGCCCACAAAGTGATTATACACATATACAAACATACATACAGTATGGGTACTATATTCAATATCTGTGACATTACACATTGTACCTTTAATACAGGTGAATATAACAGTGGTGTTACTACTGTTGCCAGTGTGTCCATAATATTTTGGGATTAGCCCAGTGCTTGGCTTGTACATGTATGTTAAGCACTTTTTTTGCAGTGTGCTGTGCTCAGGGAAATTGTGTTAAACCATTTTAATTACACACAGAAGCCTTTGAGTGGAAAACACAGCGTGCTCATGAACACCATAAGCCACACAAGCATGCACTGAGGTGCTGCACAATACATCCACACAGCAGGGTGTAGCTTTGTGTGCTTATTTAAAAGGCTAAGCCAGAAATATTTTGATTTTATTTGCACGGAATTCCTCAGAAATTGTTTAAATCACAAGCTCTAAATCATAAAACACATATATTCATATTTGGCTGCCTACAGGTTCCACACAGCAGGACCTGTTTTGTTATTATTATGACACAATGCGCCATCCTGCTCCTCCTAAAGGAAAAGGAAAGTAATAGCAGCAGCAGTCTAGACACATTGATAATGTCTCCCACAGGCAGGGGAAGTAATAGCTTTTGCAAATTTAAGCCGTGCAACTGTTTTATGCATGTTACTGGTGTGGCTCTAGGAGGATCATCTGATTCCCTTGGTCTAACCCAACACTTTCACTGAGAGCAATTAGACAAATTGTTGTGGAAGGTGCTTTTACTTTGAAACCATGAATATAGAGTGAAACATGTCAACAATTTTAGACAAATTGCTATAAAAGTATAACATACATTCACGGTCCTCTGAGGAGGAATGATTTGGCACAGAGCCCAGTCTAAGGTTAGAAGACGACTATCCAAATTCACTATACATATTTCTGTTAAAATGTGAAATTCTCTTTTTACTTTTTGTAGTATAAATAGGAAGTCAAATAGATGTTAAAAAAACAACAACCCTGACATCTTTGGAGACAGATAGAGAAAGTTTTAGATGTTGTCCGCTACAATCATAACCATAGCCATGTCTGAGTGGTTTAGTCTTCAGAAACATCATTCCTCCACATTGCAAGATTTCCATATAAGACTGAAAGAAGAAAGTAAATACAATATGCTAGCCTTCAATGTTTAGGATGTTATAATATTCTATGGACAGAACAAATCAAAGGTCTTTGGGAGTGCAGTGCATCAGTTTGTTAGGCAGTGGAATGAAGTCCTTAAGGAAAGGAAAAACCTCCAGTAAAACATGGTGGAGGTTCTCTCTTGTTGTGAGGCTGCCTCTGCTCCTGCAAGCACTGAATGTATCAAAGGAATGATGAAATTAAAAGATTAGGTTTTTTAGAGCAAAATGTTCACCGGGTTGTCAGAAAACTGGGTTTGAGGCAAAGTTTTTACAATCAAATCCTTCAGCCCTACTGCACACATCCAGCTGCACAGACACTGAAAAGGAAAGTTTCACATTATATAACTGACCAGCAATGATTCCCAAAGTAAATCTCAATTAAACCTGTGGAAATGACCCCTGCAGGCTTAAAAGTGCTTGAACACAAAGCAGTGGAAGAGTGGCATGGGTTATGTTCAATAACATTGGATGTTTTATAAAGATACTCTGGTTATATAAAATTGTTTCATTTATTTCAGAAATGTGTACTTGAAAGTGAGTGTCGGCAATAATGTTGATGAAGGACTGTCTTTTTTGTATCATCTTGTTAATGGTGAGGATAAAGCCTGACTGGAGCAGGGAATCATTCACGATTGTTTTTATTAGAATTTGTTATATTGTGTTCTGTTGTACCCTAGGAAGAAATAGTTTTATGATGTACAGGACTGCATAAGAACAGTTTTATTACACCTATACCCCATGACTGCTAGCTTAAGAGACACATTCAATCATGCTCAATTAGCATAATAGCTGGTTGCTTTATCACCATTTCTGGTAACCATAGAAATAAGAATCAGTGAAACTTGAAATGGTGGAAACAGCCGTCCCTCCAGGATTTCTTTATTGTATTTATTTGCAACACTGCTGTTGCCACAGTGACATTATAAGATGTCCCATGTGTGTTACCGATATAAGACATCCTTACTGTCAGCAAACTGTGGTTACATTTGCTCACGTGATGGAACCGGGGAATGCAAACGGAGTGAAACAAATCCGGAATATGGAACTAGAGCTGTCTTTATATACAATCATACTTAAGTGATGTGCATAATGGTGCAGTTGTAGGAAACAAAATGTAATATAATGAAGATACACTGCTTTAAATACAGTGCCACATAATTGAGGCTCAAGCAGGGGATTGACGATGTTCTCTGCCTCATTAGTGCTTTCCACTGTCCTCACTGCCGATCAAATCAATCCAGCACCCACTCCTTCAGCTGTGGACTATTAATAAGTTGATATGACTGCCACACACATGTACCTAAGTGTATACATGCACACGTGTGTGAACATGAAGAGGTCGACAAAAGTAAAAGTATCAAACTGTCACATCACCTATATCCGGTGCTAATGCCATGAACACTCGCTGCCCACTTTTTGGTGGCACCTGGTGTGGTTTTCTGCTGCTGTAGCTAATCTGTTTCAAGGTTTCACATGTTGTGTATTCCGAAGTTCAGTCTGCAACCATTTCCTGTGAACACAGATGGTTGTGCATAATAAATCCCAGTAGATTCACAGGTTCTGAAATACTCAGACGAGCCTGTCTGGCAACTGCAACAATGCCACATTCAACTCAATTAAATCACAATATTCCCCCATTCTGATGCTCAGGTTGTCTTGACCATGTCTAGATGACTGCACTGAGATGTTGCCAAGCCTCAGTGAAACAACACCTATATGGACAAATGCTTTTGTCCATAGTGTATGTGTGTATTGGTGGCCTGTGAGTGCCTCTCTGTGTTTAATATCTGAGGTTTTGTTGTGTAAAAGTAACAGTGACCTTTCAAGCACACACATAATGCAGGCACATATTAAACAGACACTGCACTAGTCTAATTAATCATAGATTAGCTACCAAATAATCCATTTGTATTTAGCGTTTATACATTTCCTTCTCCACTAAAGCAGAGGTGTCATTGCGTCATGCTTTTTTTCCACAGATGTGGATGCATATGTCAGTCTTGTCCCTGTTCCTATGGAAACACTGGCCAATATAGTTCAGCAGTCTCAGTGATTGAAGCTTCTGTCATAGGTGACCCAACAATGAACCCTTTTTTAAAACCCTAATATGTTCCTCTTCCTGTTGCATAATACATAATCAGAAAGTACTGGTCCTGTTCTGCATTTTTATACATCCGCAGAGCATGACCGTTTAATTGTTGAATTATTTGTTTGACATGTGCAGTTAACAGGACTGCATGTTAATTGGTTAATTGCACACATCTATTAAATTCATTTTTTTTCCACTCACCTATCTTCCATTGATCTGATCTTTTTTATTTAGATCAGACATGTTTTTGAATCCCAGATAAGTGTAAGACAATATAAGAAGCCCGCATATACAATAATGAGAGTCAGTGGTTTAATTTAAAACGCTGTGGATTAGATTCAGCCAGATAGTCTTTTCTTTAAAATCTGCTGGGAGGATCTGCTTTCTATGACAGCTTTATTAGAAAAAAAAAAAACAATATGCCTTCACAAGAGTTGAAAAGAATGAAAAGAAATCTTTATTTATCTTTAATTTTTTATTGACACCCAAAGTCTTCCACACACAACACTGTGCTATTACAGAAATTGAAGCCACTGGAGTAGAACAGAAAATCCCTTTGTCTGCAAAAGAAAATTGTGGTTCTACTGGAGTATGAGACACTGGGCTTAAAATGAATATACGCTGGACTCAAGTAATCAGTTGAAATTGAGAGTTCTAGGATTTATAACGTAATCATTTTGAGTCAAAGGTACTAACATGGAGAAACCTGATGAAAAGAAATTACAAAAACTCTGCAACTGCTCCAGTTCTACCTTCCCGGTTTACTTTCAATATAAACTGAATATATATATAATATACAAAAAAGTAGCCTAGACGTTAAAAGTTATATCGTTCATGACTTACAAGTGGAAAAAGGGAGGTGATTGTGGTAAACAGAAGACAGGGCAAGACACAGAATAAACATTTAATCATTTATCAGAATCTGACCATTAATACCAATAAGCCACACACTGAATCGATCAGGCAGATCGTGAGCTGACACTTTGGCGTGACATTCAGTGTGAACAATAGCACTGATTAACACGGCTGCCAAATAGGAGTGGGCGGTGCTTTGGGGCTCATTGCAGCCATAATGCTTCTAAATCCAGTCCTCCAAATCCAGACAGACACTGAGAAGAAGAGTGTGATAATCTCTCCATTATTTTTCATTCTGCAAAGAGCCAAAGTGCTTTGTAAAGCATTCAGCCACAGCGATATTCCCTCCCTTTTCTCTCTGTCCTCCTCCGTCCTCCCTTCTCCTCTGATCCTCTCTACTCTCCTCCATCATAATTGTACCTCTCTTGTCATCATTTTCTTTCAGCCACTGCTTACATGTGACCCTTCCTCTGTCACTATTCATACATTCTCTCCATTTTCCTCCTACTTTCAGCTCGGTGAAAATAAGTTTTGCACAAACTATAACACAGAGAGTCATTTGAAGCTGTCTGTCATTCTCTGACTCTGCCTAGTCCAAGTATAAATGACGACAGTTCTTTAAGGGTGTAAAAGTGAAATCAATTAGCCACTTAATTATATGATAAGATGGAGTCTCCATATATGAGAATGCTAATTTGTTCTCATGAGGATAATAATAAATCCATATCCTTGCAATCTGTAGATTATCGTTGTCTCTTTTTTTTCTAACAGCAAAATTAGTGAACTGTACTCAAAGATCACAAAGCTTATTGCGTTAATTTGGCTTGATTGTGGTTCAGTTTAAAGGAGAGAACATTTTACAAATGCACAAATGCACTGATCATTCAAATCCATGATATTTTCCTATTCTTATCTTAAGTATATTGTCGTTTGGCTTATAACCACAGAGCAGAAACATCACTCCCTGATGTGAAAGTCGTGTCATTCCAAAGCATGACATCAAACTCGGTCACCTACTCCTGGCGTCTCTGCGTGCCTATAAAAAATGCATCGCCTCATTAATTCAGAAAATGCGCTGCCTATGATCATAATCCTGCCAGCAATTACAATTTCACACAACACGTGTGCCTTTGCAGTTTAGTTGTATATAAACATAAATTGTAGGAGACAGAGTTGCTCCCTGCAGCACTGTTGTTTTTCAAACTCCAACATCACATTTTTGGTTTACTTACTTAGCTTTTTTTTACATTTTGAGTCATTTATTTTGGTCCCTACAGAATCGACTCATGTAGCCATGGGCTTTAAACACTCAAACGTCTCAAAAGACCATGTTTGCACATTCTGCACTACATTTTAAAAACTGCACACATTGTCATCTTTATACTGTTTGCATTGCAGATTGTATATTGGTATTGTATGATGTTTTTTTGTTTTTTTATCTGATTTATCCTATTTATTTTATTTATCTTGAATTACTTTTTCGGTGCTCCCCATTGGGGTGCTGTGTCAATCACAGTTTCTCCTTCTGGTTCCGTATCATGTCGTGTCATATCTTATTACCCGAAATAATATGTATCTCGAAAGAAGTCAGGGGAAATAATAAGACAGGGGACAGTACATTATAATCAGGCTGTATAACACATCTAATATTAAATGTTGTTTGCAATATCAGATTTATACAATAACACGTTTTCTTTACTATAGGTAAATTTTTCTGGGACATAGTACTACATGATACAATCTTACCATACTGTACATGAATTTGTACCTTTCTCGGTTCATTCTATTGCCTCTTTCTTGTGTCTGTTTTGTTTTGTTTTTTTAATTTCCACTCTGCTGATTCATGACGGCTGCTCATGATTCATAGTAGCTTGGCTCTATCTCCCCTTCTTTCCCTACTCTGACCTCTGACCTGCCGGTGAGTGTTGTTTGTGTGAGAAAGGTGTCATAAGATGTCACCAAGAACAAAAGTTGCTGAAGAAGAAAAGTCTGCAAAAAAATTCTGTGCAAGCGAAGTTTCAGACTGACATGCTTAAGAAGGGGCTCATTTGTTTACTGGCATTTTTTCTTCAATTAAGCTGCATTTAATGACATAATCACTGGTCTCCAAACACAACAGCTTTGTGACTATAGAATTGACTGTAAAATGTGTTATTACATGTTGTACATTTTCAGACGAATGATGTTTCTGTGGATGATTTCTCTTTCCCACTCAGTCTCTGGAAAGAGGTGTTGGGTGAAAAGGTTGTTTTGTCATTAAATTAGTTCTTTATTTGGTGCAAGGCAAACAAGCAGACCAATTTGTGTAAGCTGCAGTAAACTGAACTGTGATCGCTAACCTTCATCATAATGAATTCTAATGGGGTTTGACATTTTCCCGCGGATAAACAAAGAAACTTCTGCACAACTTCCAAACAAACAAGCAATTACTGACTTGGTTCTCTGTCTATTCTATAAATAATTCAGAGCAGATATTCTGAGAGTGCAGATGAATACTCAAAATAAACAAACAGGGAATAGTATCGGTGTTTGTCAATAATAACAATTATGATGGAGATAACTCTCAGATCTGGCCAGCAGCTGTCTCTCATCACTTGTATTTGAAATCTTGTTTTCTATCATCAGACAAAATTAAATTTGCTACTGTAGCAGAAGCTGAACTGTACCATTTTGTTTTCAGAAGAAAGAAAAATTATGAAAACGACTCGGGAGTAAACCAGGCATTACATAAGTTGTCTTTCACCTCAAGTAAATTAAAGATCCCTCAGAGGTCAACGGAGCAGAGAGAGAGGATAAGACAGACTAAACATCTTCAACGTTAGTTTGACAACTGAGATTACAGCTAAAACATTGATTTTGCACTGCAGCTTCATGGAAGCTGTATGTTTTTGCTGTTAGCGGTAGTATTGTATTTTATTTATCCAGTCCTGCACAAACATATTGTGGGTGGAACAGTTTGAGTTTGGGGAAAATCATCAAATTAGAGGAGAATTTCAGACCAAACTCCAAGCAGCATGGGATTTACAGCAGCAGCAGCAGCAGAAGGGTAGGAAAGAAGCTCTGACATTTTGGTCAGACTAATGAAATACAAAGAAGGGGAATTGTCTAGTCTGTAATCTGTTTTATCCAGTATCATCGAAGCTGACCACTGTAGTTCTTGTTGAAGGAGGAAACTGCCAAATTTGTACAGCCACATTTTCAGGTGTAAATACAATTCGTCTTTAGCATTGCGACATGAGGAAGTCTGAATTAAATCTGTTGTGCATATCCTCTAAATTTAAACAAATATTACATTCAGCACATTGTGAAATAAATTCAGAAAATGCAGATTAAGCCAATCAGCTCCACACAACTCCCTCTGTGTTTCTCAGTGTCCTGTTACTCGGCAACATTCCTACCCTGCAAACAGGGTAGTGATTTGTTTATGTCAAGATAGACAAAAGCTACAGCAACATTGCAGTAGCGTGAGAGTATGAGCTATTTGAAACACTTCCTGCTCCCAACCACCTCTGTGCTGCCGGTGTATATGCACATATGCTCCCTTAGTCAGATCTGATAGTACTGCTTCACATAGCTCATTTCCAGATGAGGGAGGCAGCATACAAATACTGTTTCTGTTCACTCAGGGTTTGGAAAGAGGAAAAGCACACTTTATGCACCTACAGTAAAAACCTCCACCCATTCAGTTCCCTTGTGAGAAGACAAGAGGGTTTTAAATCAAGACCATCTTTATTACTGTTCCATTTCAACACAGGAGACGGGAGAGAAGGGAGAAGCAGAGAAGGGAAGGAGGAAATTGGTGTTGCGATTTAACAGCACTTACATCTGAGTCATGACTGCACATGTGAGAGTGAATGGAGGGATATGATATCACCACTGGAAACTGTGAAGAATTTAATTTCAATTTCTCACTAAACTTTGTGGCAGTGAGTAGAAACAGGTCGGCTAGAGTAGCAATGCAGGAAGCCACTGGTGTCTTGCCTATTCATGGAGGAGGGGCTTGCACCCCATTTATTTAACACTGTTAGTTACTTCATTACACGTTAATATCTTTTTCTTATAATGCATATTCCTCTTATGCATTATGTATAATGTCATAGAGCATACTTTATATGTTTCAGGCTCACTACCAGACTGACTAAGTAGTCTTCTCTCAATCTGGTTTTTAGCCATCGGCGTGCCTTGTGATTTCCTCCTAGTTAATGTTGGAGGAGAGCTGTGCATTTGTCTTGAGGTCGTGAGCTAAACAAAACTTTGTTATAACAGTTGATACATTCACATCAAGATCTCATTAAAGTGCTCCGAGCCCTATGAGTCAGGCAGGGTGATCGTGTTAAAGGTAGGTTATTTTAGGTGAGGTTCAAAGTGATTCAATATTGTCCTTTATTAAAATGTGTAGATTTAATTATTGTCTTTGTCTCTGTAGCTATATTAGTGTGTGTGTGGGTGTGGTTACAGGATATACACTTGTAGTCTTGTGATGATGATGGACTTCAGGGGATCTGAACAGATATACAGTACCCTGAGCTTTTATTAGATGTTTATTAGACACTAATGCAGACACAGTCTCATATTTGCCTATATGTCAGTAGCAGTTATAATGCTGCTATGTTCCAGCCACTTTATTAGGTACACAGGACAACCACTAAAGTGACAAGTGTGACACTAGGTGTGGTCTTCTTCTGCTGTAGCCCATCTGCAGTGTTGTATGTTCAGAGATGATCTTCTGCATGCCTCGGTTGTAACAAGGGGTTATTTCAATTCCTGTTTTAAGTTAATGTTGCCTTTCTGACATTTAATAGCAGGCCATTTCCCTTTGTCCTCTGGTCTCAGCAGAGCATTTCCAATTACATTACAGATCCCCTGCAGATCAACAGTTTCTGAAAAATCAACAACCATGCTTCCTTCAAAGTTCCTTCAATTACGATTTTCCACCATTCTGATGCTCAATTTGTTCTTCGGCAGGTCATCTTGACCAAGGGTCAAGTGTAATTGTGTGTGTGGTCTATGAATAATGTGCTTTGAGGACATTCAAGTTCAATTCAATTTTATTTGTGTAGAGCCAAATCACAGCATACATTATCTCAAGGCACTGTGCATAGTAAAGCAGAAACCTTTACAATATAGAGAGCAGAGTAACCCAACAGCTCACACTGAGAAAGCACTAGGCGAGAGATTTTAACAGGTAGAAATCTCTGACAGAACCAGACTCAAAGACGACCGGTTGGAGTGAGAGGAAAAATTGGGGACAGAGGAGAGGTGGGGGAGAGACAGTGAAAAAGGGATCTGAGGTAGAGACAGAAGAAAGAGACCAGAGACATTTCTGAATTAGTTATGACATGTTTATAGTACTACAATTATAATTATGTCACTTATACAGGCAGCAGCAGAGACTGTTGATTAAAATTATACTGATCTCAACTTTAATTAGTGCATAATATTACTGCTGCTAGTGATAATAATAATAGCATCGAAACTGGATCTGGATCCTGCAGCCTGCAAGATGAGGACAGAGAGAGAGAGAAGGATCATTAAGTGCTTTGTATATGAGGAGGATGATTTTAAATTGAATTCTAAACTGTATGTAGGGAAACTAACACTGGATATATAGTCTCTCTTTCTAGTTCCTCGTGAACTAGAGACTCGTGCTGCAGCATTGTGAATCAACTGGAGGTTAATTTTAATTTTAGGTGACATTCAGCTTTAGTAGCAGCACAATGTAGAAGTAAGTAGATGAGTGTAGATGAGTGTTGTCATAACTACACGAATAACCACGTTTTAAAAGTATAATATTTATCATTTAATAAATTTAATCAGATACCTCCGTTTGTGGGCCACACGGTGGTGTAGTGGTTAGCACTCTCGCCTTGCAGTGAGAAGACCCGGGTTCGAGCCCCGGTTGGAACAAGGGCCTTTCTGCATGGAGTTTGCATGTTCTCCCCGTGGGTTCTCTCCGGGTTCTCCGGCTTCCTCCCACAGTCCAAAAACATGCAATGTAGGGATTAGGTAAATTGGACACTCGAAATTGACCGTAGGAGTGAGTGTGAGAGTGAATGGTTGTTTGTCTCTAGCTGTGTGGCCTTGCGATGGACTGGCAAACTGTCCAGGGTGTACCCCGCCTATCGCCCGATGTAGCTGAGATTGGCACAGCACCCCCCGCGACCCTCTGGTGGAGGATAAAGCGATGACTGACTGACTGACCTCCGTTTGTGGTTTTTTTTTATTATTATTGTTCTATTTTCTTTTTTCTGTGGAAGGACTCAGTGCCCACCAATTTTAATTTCTCTAATATTCCCTGCGCCGATATTGACATTTTATCTGGTGAATACAATTGTGTGTGAATAAAATCAGTTTTTCTTCTGTGGGGTCAGAGCAGTCAATAATTGCTCAGTGTGACACAAGCCCATATTTGAGTAATGTGTGTATTGATCGAAGGTGTGTGAATGTGTAAATGGCTACACAATGTCCCTGCATATCAGAGCTTATTGATTCTTGAGAGATTCAGGGAAAGATACTTTTCACATCAGTGTTTCTCAAACAATGTGTCTGGGAAGCTGCCGCTATTACTGACAACTGCAGTATCAATGAAGCTAATTCAAACATGTGTTCCTCTGTTCGAGTTCATAGTCAGAGAATGGGTTTCTCTGCTGAATGCATCAAATCTATACAGTTAATTGATTGTTGTAGTAGGTTGTATACTGGTGATGTCAGTTCCAACTCACTAACGGCTTTCACTACTCACTGACCACACATATACACAAAAATTAAGTGAAACCCTTGGATTTGGTGATACCACTGTAGTTGAAGCCATGCTTTTCTGAAGCAGGGGGACAGTAACACAACAGAAAAAGCATCTCTGTGATTTAAGATTGTGCTGAGACTGTAGAACCTGCTGCAAAAAGAGTTATTTTCAACCATGTGCCCCTTTTTGATTAGCTCTCCCAAATTCCCACATGATAAATAATAAATGAAACAAAAGAGAGTCTGTCCCCTGCATCGAGAGGGATTACCTGTCATTTATAAGTTTCCCACTGTGTGTTTGTTTTTGTCTTTGAGTGTGTCTGATACTGGTGTTGCTGCTGTGCTTGTGTGCGTGTAAATGAGCTTAGAGGGGGATTCTGAGGCATCTCTTTGAACCTGTCATTTGCCAACGCAGCGGATTTTTTTCCACAGTAAGCACACCTCCCTGAGCTCACACTGGTCAGAGATGACAGGTGAAGAGTGGGGCAGGAATAAACAAGACACGGAGGCTAAAATATTCAGGACAATATGAGTGACTGCTGAAATTTGACAAGAATTATATCAATCTATAAGTTAGACAGATATTCATATGATTATGATTATAAATGAAAGACCTGGTGGTTGAAATGATACCAGACCACTTTTGAGATTTTTCTTTCCCTCAACTATTAGAAAATGGGAGAAATTATACAGCCAATGTCTACCTGGTTATCATCCTTTCAAATATTATAGGTAACTGGAAAGAAATACTCTGTTTAGATAATACCACAGCATTTACATTGTCTGGAGTCAGTTTGGGTTTTGTGCAGCACAGTCAGCAACCTTGATGATTTTGTCAGTGAGCTCACCTGAATTTTCATTTCCCTGTTATTGCCAGGCTGGGTCATACTGCATCCATAACATTGCAGCTACAACTGTGTGGTCATTACATCCATCAGCAGAGTTGGTGAAAGGGTTAGTGCCAATTTTCCTTCCCTGTCCCTCTGTCTGATTTGTCTTTAAGGGGCAAACCTTTAAAAGTCGTATTTTCTTCTGCTGGAAAACTTTGTGAAAAAACAGTGATATAGGAACTGTAGGAGAACGAATACATTTTTAACAGAGGAATTTTTGGCTTTTGTACAAAAATGTCATCACATATTCATCAAACCTTGTTTTCCCCATCACCTGGACTAAAAGGAGTCTAAATCTATTGTTCAAATATAACTCTCAGAAGATCACCAACTGGTTATGTAGGAAACCACTGCTACAAATTGGTTGACCACAAAAGGCTAGATGGATATCATGAAGGCAGAGAGTGTTATAATGAACTCCTGCAGGGACTGGTCAGCCTGCGAGACTTTATAATCTCACTTTCACTCCAGTATCGCTTCCATTTCCAATCTACAGAGAAGATATTCACCCATTACTGCCACTGTCAATCAAGCTGCCTGCCACTTTATTTGGAACTGTAGCACTGTGATAGGAAGACAGACACAAATGCCAATGAATCATTGCAGTATGTGCATCAAATAATAATGTTTGTTTTTTTAAGAATAAGGCTGTAAATAATAATGTATTGTAAATAAGTATTATGAAATTGTAGAATATTGAATACTGAATATAGAATGTTGCTGCTGAACAAGCACTGTGATTCTGTAACTAAAATGAGCCTCAGCTTCAACCAAGAAGTCAGAAAATGTATATTCCACTGTTTGATTCAGTTTTCATAGAACTTGGCTCACACTTAGGGCCAGGCCTCTGTGATCCATGTGAGTCAAGTACCCCATGCATGGATACTTTATCTTCCTCTTGCAATATGATAATCAATATGCCAGGGCAAATGTCCATCCATCCATCCATCCATCTTCTACCACTTTATCCTCCATATAAGGGGTGCGAGGGTTGCCGTGCCAATCTCAGCTGACATAGGGCAAAAGGTGGGGTACACCCTGGACAGGTTGTCAGTGCATCACAGTGCCACATATAGACAGACAACCATCCACTCCACGCCACAATTTAGAGTGTCCAGTGTTTTTGTAATGTGGGAGGAAACTGGACTACCCGAAAAAACCCATGCACACACGGGGAGAACATGCAAAGTCCATGCAGAAAGACCTTTGTTCAGACTGGGTCGCAAACCCGGGTCTTCTTGCTTAAAAGGCAAGTAGTAGTGATAACCACAACACCAACCATGGGGCCCACCAGGACAAATATCTATATTTGAATTAATAAATGAAGGCACTCTAAAGTAAACAGTCCCTGACAGTTTCCCTTGCTAGCTGTCGCTACTTCATGTCTCCTCACGGCGTTGCTGCTCAAATGAATGAGGGAAACTTCGGCAGAAGAAGAGAGAGATTTCAGTAGAACAATTGCAAGTAAAGCTATGTTAAGAGATTCCCCATTCATGTTCTCACAGTCCATTCCAATAGACCCCTATTTCTAACCAGAGCTTGTCCTCTCGTGTACGTCTTTGTCCACGTCTGGTGGACCTCCACATAAAAGTAGCCATGGTTCCCCTCTTCTTCATTGTCTCTTGTGACTAAAAAGAAGTGTTGACCACCACCTGGAGTGGAAAGTGTTGCACGACAGTGGACCTAGTGGACCTCTGTGGAGAAGGAAACTATCATGTTGTCCCGGTAAAGGTCGCAGGGGGAGCTCGAGGTAATCCCAGCTGTCATAGGGTATTGTCACTTTCATATCTTCAGTAAACCTAGAATCCCCAGTCTGCATGTCTTTGGACTGTGGGATGAAGGGACCCAGAAAAACCCCCTCCCCACACAAACACACACACACACACACACACACACAAGGAGAACATACAACCTCTACACAGAAAGGCCCTCTGTTGACCCATCTACAGGTAACCAGGCACAATTGTATGTTTTTGGCACATCAGTGACCTTCTTGCTGTGAGGAAACTAACTTAACCATCACACACCCAGGAATCATTCACCAGTGGGAATTGTCTCTGCATAGTAAGAGAAGGGCAGTAGCTGAACTCAATACATGAACAGAGAAAACAGCTGAACCTTGCTTCACTGATCTTTTCCAGCTGAAGCATTGCTGCCCTCTGATCACACTTAGCATTGATGTTGGGTGTTGTTCTCTCCTCTCCTCTCTCTTTTTCATGCTGTTGCAGCAGCAGAGTCCACCAGACAAGGAAAGAGAAAGTATGTCTTTGGGGTCCTCACAACCACGTTGTATTGTTATTCACCCGCAAACAGTAAACATTGAAACGCTTTCAAATGATGCAGCAGTTGCAACAATTTATCTACCTTTTACCATTATTTTCACTCCATGTCTGCTGAATGTTAGGAGACTTTTTGGTTTCACTGCCACAACAAAATGTGCCCTAAACTCCCCGGTCATTCTTGAAGTGCCAGATTTATCAATTGATCAGAGAGCATTGGGATTGCAGAGCTCACCTCACTGTCCATCACCACAAACACTGTAGCTCCCACCCAACATAACTTCGACTGGCATCTCTCAAAGATGAATCGTGTTACAGGGAGAAAGTATTGTACAACAACTTGAAATAAGTTGTTCTGTCAACCACCCAGCCTCAACTGTCAACAAAACAAAAGAGCTTGTTCTGACTTGTAGAGACAGAAAACAGCAGCGCAGCTTCTGAAAAGATTTACTGTTTTTTGGTTCCTGGGCTGACAAACTAGTGAAAGCCTTAAATGGATTACAAACATATTTTTCTCAGTGTGTACACTTCATCATTGTCACTGTCAAAGGCTTTTCTTCGGATAATATTCAGCGGTCACAACATGTGCCCAGCTTTGATTGTTTGTTAACAATTACTCATAAAATCTGCTTGGTGAATCTAAAAGTACAAAATACCCCAGGTGCAGAAGTTTTTGGCAAACTGCATTCATCACTTATATAGAGTCAGAAAGTGGAAGGTCAACAAGTTTTTCTTTTCCACTCTGAATTCACACTGTAAACAATATCCTCAATGTCAGTAAACATTGAAACGCTTTCAAATGATGCAGCAGTTTATCTACCTTTTACCATTATTTTCACTCCATGTCTGACAACACACACTTCTGCCATTATGTAAGAACGACAGATTGCCTATAAGCTTTCCAACTTTTACTTTTTCACTTAAACCTGCCATTTACTGTTGTTGATGTGCAGCTTGAGGTTCACAGACTTACCTTTCACACTTCAACAAACCAGATACTTTCTACCGCAGTTTTGACACTTTGAATCTACCAGAATAGCTGATGCAGATCCCAGCAGCAGCAGAATGCTCCAACTGTGAATTGTTCTTTGCAATTATTGATAACTGCCTCACCAAGAAAATTACATCTCTAATGCCTGAAATGCCTTTTGCGCCCAGATGACTGTCAGCAACAGAGCAGAAATATGTCATTATTGCTGTAAAGCTTTGCTGAGGGGAGGTCGAATGTTTGGATGGATGTTGTAGAGATGTGAGGAGCTGGTGACTATTTATTTGTTCTCCAACATTTTCTGGACAAACTGACCAAGGAAATGTATGTAATTTAAACCAAAAAAACCCAAAAAAAAATCAGAACAAAACACAAAACGTTCAGTACATGATTAATGTTTGTAATTAATCTCTTTTGGGGGGCTTTAACAAGGTGGGGGCATAAATCACACAATTAAAATTGTATTAAAATTCATACATGAAGGCACTTGAAAGTAAACAGTCTCTGCCACTTTCACTCGCTGGGTGTGAATAAATAGAGAAATCTTGTACTTTTAGACATGATGTATCGCTATATGATTGTCTTGCAATATATTGATTATCACATAATCGTTGTATGGTATCATGTTAATATTGGTATATAGGTACCCTGTGATTCCCAGTCCTAGTCTTAATTGTACAGTAGGTTACTTCTCTGATTTAAGGGCCTTGGAGATAATACTGAAAGTGAATGACACACGTGATGGATTGGAAGCAGAGGGTGCATTTGTAGAAATTAATTTTGAACCAATCTATACCCAAATTTGAAGATGAGCTTGACATAAAAGGAGACATTTCCTATAGCTGCCTTGTTTTATTATACCAGGGCACAGGAAAGGAAAGTAACACTTCACCTGAGGTGACACAGTCAGCATTTGTAACAATGAGAGTATTGATTTAAGAAAGTAAGCACACTGTGTCAAGAGGTGAAGTTAAATCACTTTCGTTGTTTTTGGGAGATTGATGGTATTTCGTGGAAAAGTAGTCAGTGGAAGGAAATGTATCAGATGAAGGCACAAATCTTCCCATGTATCACCCTGACTGCTCTGTTTAAAGAATAAAGGCATGAAGTGTTTATCCTGTCAAACTGCTGAACAACCAGGCTTTTTGAGGAGTATAATTCACGTTTGAAACTTTTCCTTGGAGCTTCATTGTGTTTTCAGTCATACTCCAACCAGTTTGCAGCCATCACTTAACTAGCCCAATGTTGCCGTTGCCTTAATCTGTCTCGACATAAAACAAATCTCTTCCCGTGTGTGGCGTGCCAATGTCGCCGTGCCACACAGAGAGACTCATGTAGAGCTGATCAGCATTGTGTGATGTCATTTGTCAATGGTTTAAATCCAGCTGTTTATATTTAAAAGTTACCTATCTGTGACAAGGGTCACTGTAAATGCTGTTTCTCCATTACATGGTCCCACAGCTCGCCTCTGCACGGCTCAACTCTATACGTATTGGTTGTGTTTCCACAAAGTTAGTGACTTGTAAAGCAGTTGTTTTCATTGTACTGAATCATTAGAATTAGTTAATTAAAAAGATTTGTTCTGTACTTCCTTAATGACTGACTGACACAGTCACTGGACTGAAATACAGCGGTAGGGTTTGTGACGCGGCTTGCTGGTCACGAATCGTCACGTCTGTGTGTTTTTGCATTGAGAGAAGACACATTTGTGGAGACAGATCTCTCAGCTATAGCTACCAAAACAAAGGCATTAGTGTAGGTGCTCATGAGTGAACGGTTAAACTGCAGATTAAGTTCAATGAAGGTTTTAATATCATTACAGTTTGAAGTGCTAACTTCAGCCACATTTTATACACACTTAAAAAATCCCCAACAGAAGACTGGTTTCAGTCTCCACAGTTGTATTTCCCTCGCATGTTCTCCACTATTTTCTAAAATAATATATTGTGGGAAGAGGAGAAACTCTGCGGTATGGTAATGATGACAGTGATCAGAATGTAATCATGGTCACATTTGCTGTTTTCTCCCCGATCTGCACTTGTCTGGGAAAAAACACCCCTAAGAAATCACATACTATATTCAAACAGTGTTTGCCATTGTAACCATTTACAGCTCATTTTCTAAATGTTACAGAAACGTAGCAAAGTGACTGCCCTGCAGTTGGTAAAATGCTGTGAGAGCATCATAATGATTATCTGCAAGACTGCGAAATATAAACTCTGCTGCTCCAGTATAAATGTCAACAAAGCATATTGCTCACTTGTGTCATTGCACATTATTGTCTCGTGTGCCAAGCTTATGTAAAATATACTGTGAAATATGATAAAAATATAAAACATTTACACACACAGTGCTGCACAACCATCATGAGGCTGCAACAAAAGAAGGTTACATAAGATTATTCAGAACTTAACTTAGTTAGGATGGATTATACTTTGTTAAATGTAAAAAATGGAATTGTTAATTAAAAAAACAAAACTTTATGGTGTTCTCTCCAAATATACATGTATATTTATAAATATATATATATATATGGTATTATATGCAACCTCACTGTTTGGAGTCATTAACAAAGTTAACAACAGAAGGGAGACTGTCACACACACACACACACACAACTGTGTACCTGCTGTTACTGCACAAACCTAACCACCATTGTCTTTGAACATGACATGCTACAGCTGTTCATTATTGTTACAAAGACCCCTGTTATTGTTGTTGTCAAGCTTGTCTTCCAGTTTTCCCTAAAGCCATCTGGAGCCACATTGATTTCACATTTCCACCACAACTCAGCCAAGCACAGCTGCACGTTTGCCAGATGGTGCCAAAAACTAGCAACTTCATGTTTTAGTCAGACCTTCTTAACTCATATGGCACTGAATTCATTTTTTTAAAGACTGCTTCTTTCTTTTCTTTTCTTTTCTTTTCTTTTCTTTTCTTTTCTTTCCTTACTATCTTGAATTTCATGAAGCCTTTTTTTATTTTGCAGCATTACCCACACAGTTGATCAAGGCTACGAATCTTAGACCAAATTTGTACTTACTGTACATTGTCAGATGCCTCTCTTTCCCTCCCTCGTTGTCTCTCTTTGAGCCACTTCATGCAAGGAAGATGGAGTTAAAACAGTCTCTGTGTAAAGCTGAGAGAGGGAGGTTGTTAGGTGAGCCAGCTCCTTAGGGTAGAGCTGAGCTGGATGATCTACTACTCCTGGGAGGCATGACTGCAGATGAGCTGAAGCTAACTCTGCACATTAAAGGAGAAAGCAGGGGTTTTAGGAGGAAGCCATGTTTTAAAGATTAAAGCCCTTGGAAAGGCCAAATGTGGTCGCTCTCCAGAGGGCAGCCTGACAACTTTGTTTCTAACCACAGAGTTGACTCAGTTTTCAGTGAGTGTCAGCGTTTTCTGCAAAATGTTGACGCTTGAAAATGTTTGAATTTGGGTTTTGTCAAAGGCGCTGATTATGATACAAAAATATCTCCCAGGCAAATTCCTCTACTACACTCAGTCATAGATGTCATAGATGCCCATATTCTACCTCCATCTTAACCTCTAATTTCATTATTTTGCTCTCACAGAGAAAATAAACAATGTGCATATGATCTATGCCTGTGATTTTTTTCTATAAATAATTAATGATAAAATGTTCAGAAATGCATCTGTATGTTTGTATGTATGTATGTATGAGTGTATGACTTATGGTCTGAAGGAAACATAACTCACACAATACGCATTATACTGTATGGCTGTGCACACATGGCAATCAACACATTCATTAGCATCTGATCAGCCTCATGTTTAAATTGTATCAATCATTAAAGTCTCTCAGTCTACATTATTCATAAACAACGGATTAAAGCTTGTTAATAAGAAATATTAATGATTGTAATTTGTTGTACACCACAGTACAAAATCCTATTAGCTTCTTCTTATTCAGTAATGCAGAGGGTGCATTCTGAGGAATGTGATTCAAGATGACACGTTAAGCAGCTTTTAAATTCCACCCTCTCTTCACACAAACACATATTTCTTTTATTTTTTTTAAAGACTGTTCTGTGTGTTGCTGGCAGCAGGGGTCAAACTGGGAAACCTCTGAGTCTCAAGTCACTGCATCCTCCCATCCTATCAGCACACAAAAATGTCCCAGTCTATTGCCGTCCTAATGATTTTTTAATGACAATCTGTATAAACACAAACATACTTGAAGAACTGGGTTATTATCATTACTGATGTGTGACGGAACGTCAATATTTAACAGGCTCCAAACACAAACCAAAAGTTTTGTTAGAGTCTCAGGTCGGTAGGTCATGACTGTGCGAGAGAGCTCCCCTCATCACAACAACAGCGTAACAGCATGAGGGAACGGCACCGCTAACTGCCAAAGCAACAAGGTGGCAGATGTGGCAGCTTTTCTCTTGTCTCTCTGACAAAATCAAGCAGCGGTGTAAACAATTACAAAACACACTAACACATTACCACAGACAACTGGAGTGATATCTGTGTGCATGTGCCATGTGTTTGCATGCGTGAAAGAAACAGTGAAGAAATCAGGTGGAACAGCAAAGCGTGACAAAGTCAGCTGTACAAAAATATAGGATCAATCACTTTAACCATGGCAACAACCATACAGTAATGTTGCAGATTATAGTTTCTGTACCCAAACACAACTAAACCATGAGTGTTCCGTTAAGATAAACTCTTTTAGTGTAACCATGGTGACGAAGGATGCAGCAAACTGCTCGTCATTGGAGTCAAGAGACATTCCTATGGCTTGTATCAGAGCACAGAGATGTTCAATTTGAAGGAATTCTCAGAATGTCCACTTTTGCTCTTTATAAGACATTTGTATGCAAAAAAGCATTATTAAACTTTTTTAATGCTGCACCATGAACATTTTTATGGATTCTTGTGGTTGTTATTCTGCCTTCGTTTGGTCTTTGAGTCGATATAACATTATTACTATGTATGTCCTTCATCTGTTCTGCCAAGCAATACTGTGATTATCAGACCTGACTGAGGAGGCATTTATATTCATCAGTAGTAGAATTAACATCTTTAACTTTCTGTGAACCCTTCTTTGTGTTTTTAGTCACACACAGAAATATATATGTGGTGCCTTATAGGCTTAATCAGCATTATGTGAACTCATTTGACAAGGATTTGAATGAAGTGGGCATTTGCGCTTTAGTTTTAAATGACTGTGCTCATTGGGGCATTATTTAAAAGCTGTCCCAAATGACTGACAGGAAATGAAGAAGAGAGAGTGCATCAAACTGTGGACCTGCTGCTTGGTGAGTCAATGTTATGCACATCCTCCCTGTTTGTCCATCAGGTCACAGCAGCATAATTATAAAATAAAATACAAGATGAGCTGTAAAAGTCTGTGATGTGTAAATTGCAATTCGCCTAGTACGAGAGCACATTATTTCTCAGTTGGTTATGTTTTCATTGTTCTTTTTTTCTGGAGAAGTGCTAAAGATAAGGCAGGTATGTGTTTAAAAAGATGTGAGCACAATGAGCATTAGTCATATTAAATGGAGCTGTCAGTCACTGAGTCAATAAGTTGTATTTTATGATTTAGGGCTTTGGAAAGCTTAGTCTATTTTATCTTTTGTTTGTCTGCCTACTGGTCCTTTTCGCCTCTTTGAATTCCATCAGCCGTAACAATTTGCCTTGTGTTTTCTCCCTCCCACACTGCCTCCCTCTGTCTCTCTCTGTCTCTCACCTACTCATTCAATCACACATTAAGTCAGGATTAGTATTATTACGAGTTGGCAGTCACTATAATAAACTTTATTTATAAATGGATAAAAACCTTTTACTATAAATCGTCCCAGTTTCCAAAAGAGTTGAGCTGTGTTAAAGTTTTGCTCGTTACACAGCACAAGACTGTCCAGGCATAAAGGGAGGTGCAAGGGGTTGTTTTTAGTGCCTGAATGATTTGTAGGTGTGTTCAATCGAAAGGTGAATTTAGGAAATTTCACAAGTGAAAGATTGTTGAAGGGATGCAAGCAGACAATCTATGGTTGCTGCAAGAACACTTCACTGAGGGATAGGTATGAGCTCCTTGGCAGGTGGACCCTCTGCCTCCGCTGTCCACTGTCAACATCAACAACTCCATTAGGCTGCACAAGATGAGGAATAGACATTCAACCTGCATTGAACTGATGAGGAAGGAGAGCATGCGGATTGTGAAGTGCATCCCTGTGTGAAGAACAAGCCCGCCGATGTAGATGCATCTAATGCATGGTTTAAATAAGCTCTATTGGCATTCTGTTTCTTCAAGATATACCATATAAGCAATACACCAACAATGCACCTCATTTTAAGACCAACAAACCCACAGGCTCACTGATGGGAACAAGAGCATTTGCTGTCTACACAACGTGGGCACTGGGCGTGAAAATGACAACTGTGTTGGTTGGGAAATAGTAATGACACCTGCACTGCACAGTGTGCTGCTAGTGCTGGATGTAATACAGAGCCCCTTTCATCAAAACAACCTTGAATTTCTCTTCTCCTACCAAATAAGCGTTGCCAGACACACTCAGTTCATATAATTAGAGTCAACCTTTCCATTTCTGAAATGCTCCAGTCATATACGCGATCAATATGTTTTCAGACTCTTTCTCTTTTCAGTCCTGGAATAGCAACCTTCCCACAAAGGACATTGAACACACACATATGCATTGTCGACCAGCCACTAAGAGTGTCCTCTCTCTCAATGATCTACGCTGTGATTGGTCATTTTCTCCCATAATTGACCAGAATGTTAATATATATTATATGTGTGTTGTGTTTTCAAATGTCCAATGTCCTTGATTTAGCATTCCAGCGTTCCAACCTACAGCACACAGACACAGACCTCCAGGGAGAAATGGTTAAAAGCACTTCAAGGACATGGACCTCCAGCTCCTCGCAGTCTCATGAAAGTGTCATGAGTTATCTCTTGTCAGCTCTTTAAATCTCCTCCTCCTCCTCCCCACCACTGTGCATCTCTTCTGCGTTTGGTTTGTGTGCTTGTTTCATATTGAAAACCCTGCTCTCATCAAATAACAATAACCATGTTAAAAGGAGTTCATCAGATGCCAAACCTGAGTAATTCATCCTGTGAAGTTGCATAGCCATGCTTTAATTCAATTGCTTAAAAGTCACAGGAGAAAATACTTAAGAATTAGAATTTGCAAATGATTGACCTTGAATCTTCCCAGCTTTGTAAGGAAACTGAAAAGAAAATCAGCTTTTCAAAGATTCATGATGAAAAAGTTTTTTTCATGGCACCAGCGCGAGGCTTTCTGCTGTTATTAGTGACTTTCTTTCTTTCTATTCTATGACATTTCTCTTTAAGGATTGTTCTTAGAACAAACAAATAATCAGCATGATTACACACCCACCGACCATGATGGAAATGCCACCTAGTGATAATTGCTTGACTGTTGGAAGAGCTACAGCGCTGAATCTAACCAAGACAAGAAACACCTTCCATCAGCTTACTAAAAGCACAAGCATTGCAGTGCACAATACTGTATGTCCTCTGGCCAGACCTGAGACAGCTATAATACATCACTTAGGCAGAAACACACAATTTACAACTCAGATTTGCAAAGCTGTTCTTCTGAGGACATTGCACTGACTTCCTTTCAGTTGGACAGCCTAAACAAAACCTTTTTCTTAACCTTGACATTAAACAGTTAATGCCAAACCCTCATCTACATCGCCAACCTCATCTCAACCTAACCATCATTTAAATCTTAGCCCTAAATGTAACCAGTTTCTTAGAAATGAGGCTCTGGTCCTGACAAGGTCAGTGTTTATGCCAAAAGGGTAGCAAATATAGGAACACACTCACACTTTCCATGTCCATGCACAGTAACACAAGATTGCTCCGTCCATGATTATATCTGTAGGTGATGAAGAAGACAAATGGTGTATGTATCCTGAGGATGAAGCACAAATTGATGGTGTACTGTGTGTGTACTTATATTTCTATCTTTTTTAGGTTTTTTACAAACATATATCTTTGGGAGGACATTTTTTTCTGTGCCCCACAACAAAGGTTTTTCAGGGTTAAGACTTTTTTCTAGGGTTAGATTTAGAGTTGGGTTTAGGTTAAAATTAGGGTGAGGCACTTGCCAATCTTTTCCTTCAGCATTATTCAATAACTATATGGTAAAAAATGTCCATAAACTGTAAATGGCTGGTCATCAAATCAGGGACAAATGGTCCTAAAAGTCTTACCCTCTATAGTGCGTTTCAGATATTTGGATTGTGTTTGGATTATATAGGTGTGTGTAATGCACATTACTATCGCGTGGTGCAGCTCACCTGCAGCTCTGTCCATCTTCACCTTAATCTCAACCCACAAGAAAGGCCCTTGATGTATATAGAGGGCTTATCCAAGGTTAAGAAAACCAAAATATATTTCAATTTCAATTCCTGCCAAAGAAAACCCACTGGACTTTTAACACTATACAGGAAAAGAAACTACAATATTTTAAACTCAGCATAGAGATACTGTAATCCCTGATGCATAATAATCTACTGTAAAAGGCCACATTCCCTACAGTGTGTGTATCAGGCTGATTCAGTGAGTCGCGCTTTATGGAAAAGTTCCTCCATCTCAGTAGTTCCTCTATCTATTTTTGAGCACAGTCATATGCATTGACATTTTCACTCAACCAAAGCGCTCCCTCTTCAATTTCCCTCTCAGCTTCCTCCTCCTCCTCCTCCTCCTTCTTTCTCTCTCTTGCTGGCACATTCAAAGCAAGAGTGGCACTTGAGAAACAGCCAGAGTCATCCTGCGTTTAATCATGACTATTTTATAGCATGGGGGGATTTTAAAAGAGCTTTTTTGTATTTTCTCAATTTATAAAGCTTGTACATGGGGAAAAGAGATTAAAAAAAGTTTTACAATGAGAAAAATATGGAAGGGCTTATTTTTATTTAATTTTTTGATACTTTCCTCTGTGAATTCAACCCAGTGCCCAGGGACTATGCTTGTGTGATGCTTGGTTGGGTAGGTAGGTGGGTGTGTGGAAGGTTAATTAAGGAATTATGATATTATTTGACAGTTTAATTGCCCAAACACCATTTCAACATGAATCTATAGCCAATTGAATATAGTTTGTATTTCCTCCTCTTGGAAAGTCTTTATTTAAAATCCAGTTTTTTGGCTTCGTGATTCCACTTTGTAAAAGAGCCGTTCATTGTAAGTCATTGATGCATATGATTGCGACATTTGATCAGGGAATAGTGAGGATTAGAGTTTGTAATTTCCAATCCACAGTGCGGCCATTTGATATGCTGCACTTGCAAATTAATTTCCAGATTCATATGACTAAATAGAGTACCCTCAAAGGATATTGCAGGCATTACAAGAAATGACAAAGGACAAAAGGCTGTTAAAAGAGTGTGACATCAATGCAGGGTGTCTCACGGGGAACACACTCACTCACACACATGCATGCACAATGAGCTTTTTGTTGAGCTGACAAAACAAGGCAGGGTTGAATGCTGTAAATGAGCTGAGAATGAAAGGCATTAAATTAATTTAGCATCTTCTACAGCCAAGGGAATTGAATGAGAAGGGCGATAACTGACGGGAAATTTGGTTAGAGGAGGAGAGCTGCAGCGCTGGCAAATGTCTCCATGCCACATTTCTTTCTTCTCATATTTGCTTTTTTTTTTCATCCTGAATCCATTTCGAAGTTCCCCCACATGCTTCCATCCGTCTCAAAAATTCTCATCTAATTTTGCAGTTATTTCCGTTTTCACGCTCCATGATCTCAGTGCCACATTTTAATGTATACTCTCACATGCACACACACACACTGCACCATACACTTCCTGTGTACTCAGCAGAAGTTTAGTTCAGTTCATGACCAAGGAGAGTGGAAGACAGAGCAGACTGTGCTCATTGCACACAAACACATGTTTAAGTGTATGATGTTGAATATTTATTGTAATTTTTTTTTTTTTTTTAACTGAAATCTTTACACAAAACATGTCTAAATCAGGTTTAATGTTGAGATTATAGTCAAGAATGTTAATTATAGTGTTAATTATCTGCTCTCACAGGGAAGAAGGAGCTTGACATGAACTATACAATATTCAAGCAGTGAAAGTTTTGCACAGGTGCATGTGACACACCATCACCCTGAGTTAAAGGCAGTGGAACCGGTTGACCAGTGCACACTGCACCACTAATTCTGAAGTGGTAAAAAGTGCTTTCATTACCACTGTATCTTGAATGTGCTTTTTTATACATAGCCTTTTTCTCAGCATAAAAACTACCCAATCTTGCACTTTACACTGATTTCATGATGACACCATTTTTCTCAGCACATAGCAGCAGAGTAGACCCTCAAATTAGCGGCTCGTTTTGAATCACTAATCCAATTTTAATCCAATCCTAACCCAAGGAATCTAAATCAATTCAAACCATGACATTTTGAAAGATTCAGACCACTAATATATTTACCTGCATCACAAAAATACCAGCAGAAACAGCAGAAACAGTGGGGAACAGTGGGGGAAAATAATGAGAATTGTGTCCTGGCTAAGGATACTGAAACTGATTAAAGTTCATCTGAAAAACAGCTTGATGAAATCAAAGTTAAATGCTCGCCAAAACATGTTTTTGTGTGTGTTTCTGTGCACAGCTCAGCCGGCTAACGTGTTGAGCTGGCAAGCACAGATCTGGTTGCTATGTTCTACCTGAATGGACCTGGGAACGTAAACAGCAGGTACAGATGGCCAGTAGGAGTACATGGCATCGTGCTGCTAATGCACACACACAAATATAAAAGCTGCACAAACCACAAAGGCCAGAGTCACATTTTAAAATCCACACAGTCATAATCCACAAATCTCAGCTCTATAATTAGATTATGCACAACAATATATGAAGCAAGAGGCAATAAATATGTAAATCATGGCATGTTTACCATTATACTGTAAAGCACTGACTGTGACAGTGCATCTACTTGTTTTATATTTGCAGGTCCCTAATCCTGTAATTTGCCGCAGTAAAATGAGGAATATGCACATAAGGACGTTGTAGAAAATATGAACTGCTGAGCCGCAATTTATAACATACTGTATATGCTGTAAACATCCCATTATTGATAAAAGACTGAGCCTTTTCACATCTTTGAACTCACGATCAAGGGCTTCTTAAGGATTAATTGGCAGCATCAACAAACCACAGAAGAATCAAAGACAGTCGCCAGTGTCTCGTCTCCACTTGAGTAGCTGTGAATCTGCCAGCTGTGGAGGTGCATTGTCATACTCTGACAAAGAAAGCATTATCAATGGGTTCTGCTTGATTGATTTCAGCACTTTTTATTCATAAAATGTACACGATGAGTTTGACAGTATTATTCAAGCTGTAATTAATCATTTGAGCTATTCTGGTGAAATAATTTAACATTTTTTCATCTCTGATAGGTCCATAGCTTGGCTCACAGTATGGAGCCGATGTGTACGCCTCCAAAGTCTCAACACATCATCTGCAAGCTGATTGATTGATTTTGTCTGGGCTTCATTTCCAAAAACAAACCTACTTTATGAGTATTAAATAAACAAACCCATAAACAAATCAAAGGGCATTATATACACACACTGGCCTATATGCACCTCGGCACCACCGTTTTGAAAGATGATGATGAAAATGCCACAGTATCACACTATCACATCTCAGTCGTAAGATGTAATATTAGCAACCAGTTGTGTATGATTGAAAGATGTAGATAGAAAACATGTTTTTTCGCGATTGCCAGAGGGTAAAACTCTGAGCCTATTGTATCGTGAGGAGTCCCTAATTACCATATTTATCAATTATTTCCAATTATTTCCTCCTGTGACCATTAAACCATTGAATCATGTTCCAGCCCTGAGTGAATTCTCACTGGAGTTACTGTGTGTGTAGTAATTGGACATGATTGTTTTGCAAAGTGAGCTGCCATTTGATTCTGTTCTATTATTTAAGCTTGTTAAGATGTTAATGAGGTCTCATTTTGTCAGATGCCATGACCAGGTAACTTTAATCTGCTTTCCTTTGATCACTGAGAGAGAATCTGAATCAGGTAGACTCATTATTAGGTGCAGTGGTTATTTAACAGTCTGTGTGTCACGCTCATTTATTCAGCATCAACACTAGGGCGATGATACAATCATCAAATGCATACCACTGTAAATGCTTAATGATAAATGAAAAATATATGCCTATATATGTTTTCAAAAGTAAAACATATAAAAGTAAAGCACTGGAGATGAAGCTGTTTTGACCTTTCCTCTTTTCTCTGGCAGTTTGTCAGATGTATATGAGCAAAACAGCAAAGACTGAATTTAAGGTGCCCAACCCAAGGCAAAAAAAAAATAAAAAATCATTTAATTTTAATATAAAATACCCTTATAACTCACATGCTGTCTCACATCAGTGTGGGTGAGTGCATGCCCTATCTATTTTATTCTGTCAACCACTTTTCCTTCTGCCTCTCTCTGTTTATTACACTGTCACCTTGCATATGAGCCAAGGATGAAATGCACTTGGTAATTCATAAATGGTTTTGTGTTATATAAGAGGTGTCAACTTCTTCCCTGTTGCCTTAGATCTGAATGATGAAGATGACAATCAGTAATGGACATAAAGATAATGAGGTAGTGCATCAGTGTCTACCTCGATATTAAGCCGAAAGCTTTCCTATAAGTTTGCTTTAACTCTAAGCCAAGTCTATAAAACTCTTCCTCCAATGCAGCATAAAAACACACTTAGTGTTTCTTGAAAAGAGAATGTTCACACACGTTAGATTTGAAAATATGGCAAATATACAGTACACTCTGTGTCGAATGTGTGTCATCTTCATTACATTGTATGGATGCATTCACAAAACTATAGTATAGATGCTAAAAACAGAGGATTCACCTATTTAAGACATTTAAGACTATGGTAATGTCCTATAATTTCCTTGTGAGAAGCTGCCTGTCCTGAAATGCATGCAACATTAGACTGACACTGATCCTACGTACGAATTGAACTGTGGGCTTGTATGGTTATGACCCAGTCCTAACTACGCTGTATTTCGGTGAAAATGCTTGAAAATGAGTTGGCACTCTTGCCTTTGGAGCAAGAAGACCCAAGTTTGAGACCCAGTTGGAACAAGGGCCTTTCTGCATGGAGTTTGCATATTTTCCCCATGTGTGCATGGCGGATCTCCGGTTCCCTCCCATTGTTCAAAATCATGCATTGGGATTAGGTCAATTGGACACTCTAAATTGACCGTGAGTGTTAGAGTGGTTGTTTGTCTATGTATGTGTCTCTGTGATGGACTGGCGATCTGTCCAGGATGTGACTCCGCCTTTCGCCCTATATCAACTGAGATTGGCATGGCTCTCACCGCGACCCTCATGTGGAGGATAAAGTGGTAGAAGATGGATGCTTGAAAATTATAATAAACAAGATTGTCCACATGTACATTTTTATTTTGTTATGGTTCGGCATGATGGTTGACATTGTTGCCTGCCTGCAAGAAGGTCATGATTTGAATCCAGTTTAGGCCAAACAGAAAATTGATATCTATCAGTGTGTGTGCACTAAGTTCTCTTGTGTGATATTTTTTTTAAAGGTGACTGCAATTCAAATAAAAGACAAGCATAAGCCTGAATTTCTGTAAAATGTGCATTTTTGTCAAATCAAAGCCAAAAAAGGGGCCGTTCCTTAGACAGGGTAATATTTGTAACTCTATCTAATCACTCAGGTATGTGAAAGTGCTGGTAGACGTGTCAATAATTGCACTCGATATGATTCACAGCTCACGGAGTCATGGACAAAAATGTATGATCGTCTATCAGTGTGCTGGTTGGTCGACATTAATTCAACTCCCTGGAGTAAACCACTTGTCTGCCACATGACAGGCGTACTTGTCTGCAGCAAGGTTACTCATGACTTCACATTTTGTCTTTCATTTCCCTTTACTGTTGTTGTTTGTCTTTCTCTGTCTCTGTCTCTTTGAAACACTGTTGTAGTAGTCTCCTTTTTAGGACTACTGCGATTTACTCGCTCTTTAACAGCCACAAACATTTACGAGACCCTCTCGTATACCCACTGGAACATATTCAATACAAATGAAGTTTTCTCTACACCTTAGCATCTAAGCAATCATTTCTTCCACGACTGTCAGTAGATGATGTTCACTCGATCTGGATCTATGAGAAATAAATAAATTAACTGAATATTGTGAGCTGTTCTCCATTAAAGCAGCAAGCATAAATCAGGAACATGATCACATCAAATCAATGTCGTTTTACATTTTTCAATATGATCCCTTTACGTTACAATAACTTGACATTCGTCTTTTAAAATGAAACACCTGATGTAGAGAAAGAAAAGTGAATAATCTGCCACTTCTATCTCATCTATCCATCTAAAATTGTTCATAATACTATACTTTTTCCACCTAATTACTGCGTTGAATTGGCAGTACTAGCAGTAAAGAACGCTGCTTATATCCCGCCTTCTTTAGCTCTCATTGACAGACTACACGGAGAAACAACTCAAAGCAGCAACATCTCAGTTCTCGGTTTATCTGGCACCTGGCGGCTCCCAGACTTTTCATTATATATTCTCCTCCATTTGAATCCCAAGGGCAGGTGAATGGTAGATCCTCCTTCATTCATATGCATGGCATGAGTAAACAGAATCGAATGCTTCTACACAAGAGATCTATGGTTTATTATGATACCTGAAGATTTGCTGGCAGAAAAATGTATGTACGTAAGTGTAGATGGTGCCATGCTGGGATCATGTCACAACACTGAATCAAATACTGCAGCTCTGATGCATGCGTTTGTTTCCCACAAAGGGTGTTCATTTATCTTACAAAAGCAGCCATTAAAATTCCAGGGGGTTATTCAAATCTCTGTCTCTATATTTCACACTGAAGTAGAATTGCTCACTGAGCAATTTTACACCCACACTCACTGAGACATATGCTTCACTGTTTGTTTTTAAAGTCTTACCTTTAAAGCACATACAATAATAACACATTACAGTGTCTAGAACTGCTGTCTGTTGTGTGTTTTTAAAGTATAGTGTCCTTTTTGTTTGTCTTATATCTGATCTGAGGGCACAGCGTTTCATCTCCATGTATTAACCTGGGTGAAGTGGTTAGAATTCGGAAGGCAAAAAATATTGGTCAACGAAACACTAGTTATTACCTAGTAGTACACATCATAGACATAATATATTCCCTAGCCTCTTATCCTAACCTGAACCATCACAACTAAGTGCCTAAACGTAAACAGAGCTGTGTGGTGCAGTGAACCGCAGCAGTTGTGTTGTGTTTGGCACATGGAGGAAGTTGTTAAATTAATAAAATCATTTGATTTGATTTGCGTTCTGTTGGCGGAGCATACATTTGCATTTCAGCCAAAAGTCAAAATCGTGATTGGGATTGAAATACAATAGTTAAGAACTACAGAATGTGCAGGTTTATTTTTAGCAAAAAACTTTCCGTTGCTTCTTGATGTTTTCAGTCATAATACAATTGTATGAAGTTGTCTCGTATTACCAGTGCTGTGTGCTTCTTCCACCTAATTCATGCTGAGTTTTCACAAAAACAAATCATTTCTATACTGAGAAACACACACAGAGAAAAGTGTGGAGCTGATATACTTTGTATGTATGCATCATAAATCAACGTCATGTCAATTTTAAAGATTGCATCTTGAAAGACTGGTGGTAGCATGAGTTACCTTATAGATTACAGCTAGTCTGTTTGATTGTATGCCAGTATATTACCTACGACAGTGTGGCTGCACCATGCAGGAACACGCTGAACAGAAGCAAACCCTGGTTGTCCATGCTGGTTTCACTTCAACACAAGCAACAGGTTATGTGAGGTAACAAGGGAAACCTGATTTTTACTGTTTACTGGAGCCAGCCTTAGGTATCAGCTGGCCTTTGAGAAATAGATTTCTGGAGACAGTGATGCTCTTTTAGAGGAAAGGTGTATTGTTATTGTTTTGATTTGGTTGATTTTCAGCCTGAAAATACAGCAGTACAGACAACAGTTTTAATACAATAGCTCATTTAAAGCTCCAGTGTGTGACATTTAGGAGTTTCGCTCTAAATTGAGATGCATTCGGTTTTTGTATCCTAAAACTTGCACCTTTAAGAAATGTGTTATTGTGCATGTTTTACTGTTTAAATGTAATGTTTAATTTACATGTGATCAAATTGGACATTCTGTTTATATTAATTAACACAATATAATATATGTCACATTACTATTCATCAAACAAATTAATTATGACGAGAAGGAATAATTTAATTCATTTAAATTATAGACCATTTGTGTCCTATATTGATGATTATTGGGGTACATAATTACAGTGTCTGGCATTGATAAGGATTTGACCATTTCTTCATCAATCCAATCCATAAAATACAACATCTCACATTCACAAACAACAGTTCTGTGCAACACCAACAGCTCACACTGCGTCACAGGCCTAGGACAAGAAGTGCATCTTAAGACGAGCTTTAAAAACAGGAAGTGTCCAATATTAAGGCAACTCATTCCAGAGTTTTGACCGGTCCCCTTTGAGCTTCAGTCTGTCTTTGGGTGCAGTCGGAAGCAGCTGATCAGCAGATCTGAGTGAACGTGATGGAGCATAGCCCTGGAGCAAGTCGGAGAGATAGCGTGGAGCAAGGCCATGTAGACATTTAAAAGCAAACAAAAGGATTTTGAAATTGATCCGGTAATGCAGCAGGAGCCAGTGAAGTGAGGCCAGAATGGGTGTAATGTCCTTGTATCTGTGAGCTCCAGTCAACAGGCGAGCAGCAGCATTCAAGACCAACTGCAGGCGGGAGAGTGAAACCTGGCTAATGCTGAACGCATAACCCACCCTAACCCTAACCCTCACTCACTCAAAATCCTGCCTCAATTGGAAGAAACTTGTCAATAGTTGACAGTCACAAATTACAACCCTCCATTTTAGGATCTACATGTCTCTTTAGTGGAAAAAACCTGCTAAAGTGCTAATTATAGGTATTTATTATTCTCCCACTCTCAAAATCAAATAACAGCTTATTTAACCACGCCTTTTGTCTTTTTTTTCTCCCCCAAGTCTTGTGTCATCTATCTCCTCCCAGCTGATCTACATCATCCCTCTTCGCTCCCCTCTTCTCTTTGTACACAAAGCAGTGTCTCCAGGGAATAAATCTGTAAGTGAAGGTTTGCTTTGAAAATTAAAGTCTCTTATTGAATCAAATGAAGCATGGACTTAGTGAGGGAGGAGGGAAAAGGTCAGCAGACTGAGAACATTTAATGAATATTGAATCCACCACCACTTTCTCTCTCGCTCTACCTCACACACACACGCACACCTGCAGAATGGGATGTGTTTCATTCAGAAGGTATTTCCCATATGTATATGCAAATATTTGGATTACTCACAAGATTTCTAGTGGGACCAAATATATGAGACTGGTAACAAAGTTGATCTT
Organism: Solea senegalensis; assembly: GCF_019176455.1. NCBI lineage: Eukaryota > Metazoa > Chordata > Actinopteri > Pleuronectiformes > Soleidae > Solea > Solea senegalensis. The sequence goes on from NC_058026.1 coordinate 18,180,292, forward strand.
TGTAAGCCTTTGTAACCTTGCCTTTGTTACTCCTTTCTATGAAAATGAACAGATATTAAGTTGTATTATTGATTTCAGGATGTCCAGAGCATTGTCACAGTCCTAGAGACAGAATGGGAGACGAAAATGTGAATCTGCCTTGGTCCACTAATTATTCACTACTCTCTTAGTTATCTATTTACTTTATAGTTTCTATTCTCACACTCATCTGGTACGCACCTATTTGTTTTCAGTTTTCCAAAAGAGAGGAAAACAACAACAACAAAAAACACTAGTACCTGATGGATAGTGGAGTATTTCAGCGCTGAGACAAAATAGATATTTCCCTCAGGATGTGCAGCAGACCAAACCACAGCTTAACAAGGAGAAATAACACTGGACCTCTTTTCATCAGCCAGACAGAAACGCACATGGATGAATGCTAATGTCGTTAAATACCAGTGCGTTTGTGAATTCACCCTGTTGGTTGAAAAGGTGGAAATCTATCTCATTTGCATTTATCCAGACAACACAGTAGCTCACTGAAGGATGTCCTAAGATTACACAAAGGCACATAAATGTCTTATTGTTCCTTAATGACAGACATCTCTGGTCATATCATTCCATTTCATCCCAGGCTACAGTTTGCATGGGCTACACTAAAGAGGGTGAGGTCTTTTTTCTTTTAAATGAAAACATCATTTCCAAAAGTGACATCATGGCCCCCTTTACACATGACATTAAAATGCGTTTTCTGTGATCGGATAGTGCCCGACCACATGTAAGCCATCGTCTGTGGCTCCACCCACAACAACTTCTCGAGCGGAGATACTTGGTGGCTCCGAGCACTGTGGATCTTGATGTGGACACCAGAGACGCATGTTAATACCAGGTGTGAATGCACTGTCCGATCACTATCCGATCACACAAAACACATTCTGATGCCAGTTGTAAAGCGGGCCCATGTGTGATCACCACATGGTGCAGTAATGGTTAGCTCTGGCAACCTCACAGCAAGAAGGTTGCCAGTTCAAGACCTTGTCCGACTGTATGCTGAGGTTAATCAAGAGTATGTCACATGACTGGAATCAGGCCAGACTTTGACATTTAAATAGCAGAGTAAAACATAAGGCCACCGTGACCTTGTGGTAGTTGGCCATTCAAATCCAATTCCCCTCACTTACATCAAATATAACCTTACGAGACGACCAATTATTTTGGGATAATTTACTTGTTGTGGTTGTAAAAGACCAAACCTGTGGTTTTGCCAAATACCTAAATGACACCAATATCATGTCAAATACTTTTTTAAACAAATCAAGGCTATGCATTTCCTCACAAAACATCTGACCGTGCAAAATCACACAAATGGTCTCATATGTGTAAATGTGGAGGCAAGAGTAAGTAATATAAGAACTGCAGCCACAGTAAACATAGCTACAGTAAAAGTGGAGCTACATGTGTTGATTGTGAAGGAACCAACTGCTTCACTGTAGAGGACTCTTCAGCAGAAGGACATATTACTTGCACTGGTGCACATGATATTGCACACACTGTTGGGGGCACTTCAGCCATATCCATTTCATATGAGAATGTGTATCTTTTACATGCCAGTAAGTTTTAAAATAGAAATGTTAAAAAAAGTCAGGGTCACTGATTTTAAAGAGCAGAATTGCTTCTAGAGTTTTAAGATTCTGTTTGAGCAGTTTATTAGAGACACAAATGATACACTTTCCACTCATAATCAACTGTTATGATTAATTGTCCAGTTCATAATAGCACAGATGTTGTATGTAACAGCACAATACTGAGGTGTTGTAGTAAAATGTATGCCTGAATTATTTGCAAATAGCAGGTTATGATGGACGTAACTGGCAGAACTTTCAAGTTTTAGCTTTTGAAAATGTTGCTGTGTGCCTTTTAGCAAAAAATAAATAAGTAAATGGTTTTTAAAAAATTGATTTCACAGTGGCATTCCGCGCTGGATCTTACATCAAAGATGTCGAAAGTTGAAGGTCTCTGTTGCTGACTGACTAAAAAATGCGAGAAAGTGATTTTCGCTGCTTAAAATGGGGGAAAGTTAACTTTTTTGTTCACTCAGTGTACATGAAGAAGAAAGGTGTTTGAGTGACGCTGCATGTTTGTTACAACGCTTGTTGTTTGGTGAGTGTTTCAGAAGCTGGTCTGCTGGGTTTCTCACACACAACCATCTCGAGTTTACAGAGAATATTCAGCGAGCAGCAGTTCTCTGGGTGAAAATGTCTTCAACAGTAACTCAAATAACCACTCATTACAACCAAGGTATGAAGAAGAACATCTCTGAATGAACAACACATCAAATCTTGAAGCAGAATGAGCTACATATGCACTTACTTATATAATCCACTAATAATCCATCTTTTGCCACAATGAGAGAAGCAAACGATGATAATATCTGGAAATAGATGTAAAGGGTGAACAAATATTGTTGACCAGAAGTGTTATAACATGTACAGGATCCCTGGTACAATATATTATGGTCCCTACCAGCAGTAGCTGTCACCCATGAGGACTCTGGCCCTTGTTGAGCTGTGCAGAGGGACAGTCAGTCCAAGACCATGTGTCCTACTTCGAGGAGAAATCATCACCAGTACATCAGTACCAAGATATCTGGCACATTTGGTCAGGGTGTGGCAGTTGAGAGACCAGCCCCAGCCAATTTCATACAATGTTTATTTGTTTTATTGTCTATATACATACTGTAGGATAGGTTGGTACTGAGAACATCAGGTAATGGAAGTTATGGGATGTTAAGTGTGAACGCTGGCTGAATATTATAGGTATGTTAAGTAATACTTACAAAAACCATTTAACTCCAATAATTGTCACTGAGCAGAATTTCAAAGAATGCTCAGTGAACTCTGCAAAAAGAACACTAAGTGCTTGTGTTAGATTCAGATAACAACACAGAGTGGCAATAATAACAACTAATAGTTACAAATAAATGTCAGATGAAAATAAATCTTTTATTTTACCTTTTTAACAAATGTGTTGTGTGCGGTCATTAGATGTCCTTAAACCCTTGAAAGACATTTTTGCTCACTGAGCTACTGCAGAGTGTATGACCTGTTGATTCTATTCCCACTTCTACTGAAATGACCCTGTAGCTATTATTGGTGCATTTTCAAATACTGAAAGTTCCATTAGTGAAGAGACAATTCAAGCAGAGCAGGACTCCAGGTTAATGTGATGTCTGCTCCTGTTGTTCCATGTAGTTAAATTAGCAGTAATGAGATAATCAATGCCTGTTTATTGCCATCACTTGGTCATAATGACTGTGTTTGTTTATGGTCAGTGATCGAATATATGCTTTATTTCATTAAGACTCTCCCTAACACCCACAAGACAATACAAGCTGCACGTTTTCTCCGTTCCTGTTTCTTGCTCTTTTTTGTTTTCTTTCTTTTACACAGTCTTTCTTTGTTTCACTCTGTATTTCTTCAGAGTCTCGCGGCTCTCATACCTCACTGCATCCAATTACTCTCTGTCCACCTAATGGAAGCCAAGGGGAGGCAAAATGATGCTGTCATCAAACGTGGTTTATGTAACAGTCATGGTGCTGTGGGCTGTTTTAGGTGCAGTAGACTTCCTCTGGCCTAATCTCTCTCTTTCCTGACTTCCCACATCAGAGACTCTGTGACAGACAGAGATAATGTGCAAGCTCACACACCCAACCATTACCAAAACAATGCCCTACACACATCTACCATTTGATCCCTCGGTGCCCTATTAAGCCCACTGATGTTTATCCAGGGCAATGCAAGGGTATCTATAATAAGACTCCAACAAAACATGTACATTAGTGTCCAATATCATAGAAACACAAAACCCAGATCTGATAAAGCAGCTTTATATCATATAAGTGTGTGAACATGCACTCGCTGTGGTTTGAATTCAAATGTATTTGCAATCTGATGACAGGGACTAATGATGTACAGTATTGTGCATATTGTGCAGAATGTCACCTTAATTTATTTACATGAATATTGACTATACAAAATGAAACCATACAAGTCAAATACAGGAAAAGGGTCAAGTTCATACATAATCCAATTGGCCCATTCATTATAATAATAATGATGATGAATTTTGGTTAATAAATGCAGAGATAAATTATGGAGGTTTGTCAGAAGAATGAAACAGTTGTGATTTGACATTGAGAACATTCTCTTTAACTGTTTGGCATTGGCCCTCAGTGGTTGCTGCACTTTCAGACAGACATGTTCATTAAATGTAAGTCCAACAGTGGTAGATTGTATCAGTTGACATTCTTGTCAACTGAATTTAACATAACATGTGCTGCAGGGCATAAAGAAATAACACACAGAAAAATTATTCTGTATGTTCTGAAAATTATTAGAAAAGTATAGTGGATTGTAATAATGAATGCAGTAATTATTAAAGTACATCACTTAATCACTGCTCTATTATACTAAACAATTTATATAGTCTACTATATATAAATAAAGTAACTTCTGCTTTTAAGAGACTGCTGTTACATGACAGATGACAGATACACAGCCACTGCACTTGTATAACTGTTATGTAATGTGTTTTTGTCTCCGTCATTCATTGTCTTTCTTTCGCTCTCAGTTCAATTCAATATAACTTGCACTTTCAGCAGAATGAGATTAATTGACAATAAAGTCCTAAAACGACATTATCAAGGCAGAGGAGTACAGTATAATGTTGTTCTGTCTGACTGTCCATCTCTCTTCCTTTCCTCTCTCTTTCCTCTCAGTTTCATATAGTTTAAGTGGATTTAGTTCAGTTATTGTGGACTATCAAATGCTGTATAAACATTGTTTTTCCAAGATCAATAATAAAAAAAGCCATCAATCTGTCTCCTATTTAATTCAATAAACTTGGCTAGCATGAATTCATATTTTTAAGTGTGTGTGTGTGTGTGTCGACCATAAGTATTATCTTAAATAGGATCCAGAAGTCTGAGAACATAGATAGATAGATAGATAGATAGATAAATAGATAGATAGATAGATAGATAGATAGATAGATAGATAGATAGATAGATAGATCCACATAACCCTCATGTGGGTGATAAAGTCATACACAATAAATAAATGAATGATTTATAATAGTATCAATGAGCAGATACATTATTTATGTGATAAATAACACCTGAGCTTGTCCTTATAAAACACACCAACATGGCTGCTGTGTGTAATGGGCACTATTCAGTCTTCCCCTGTGTTATTATTAACACTAACTGTCACATTGACTCAACTATTACTGTAAACCGACACAGCATCAGCATCAGCATCATTATTACCAACAAACGTGGAAACATGCGCAGCATCCCGGCACTTACTCGCGTGGAGCATTTCTATTTGCTCTGGGACTTTGCGGCTGTCGTTGCCAGGAAACGACGCAGCGCTCCGTTACAACGATTGTAGTTCGAAGAAGGTCTTTTCACGGTTTATTAGTATTGAAAAAGCGGTGGTGGAAAACTACATATCCCATAATGCAAGTCTCTCGTAAGGTGCCTCCTCTTTTGAGCACATGACTTGTGTGGCACTCCAGTTAGCCACAACAACACACAGTCACTGTGTTTCCCTGCTATTATTCGTGCATATCTGCTGCTTTCCTCGTCTGTCTTGTTGTTGTTGGTGGTGGTGTAGAGTTGTTTTGAAAATGCAGCTGCAGTGTTTATTTGTCGCTTTGTGTCTCAGTGTTTGTGTAATGGCGGGGAAATACTCTCGGGACGTGAACGAGCCGAAGCCGAGCGGTAGTGATGGAGCGACGGTGGAGTTCAGGATAGGAAAGCTGAACCAAGTGTGGGAGAAAGCTAAACGGGTACGTGTTTAACAAAAAAACAACAACAAATAAGTCACTAAGTCTGTGTGGTGAAAGACACCCTCAGCTGTAGCTAGCATGTAGCTAGCACGAGGAGCTGCGGCTAGGTTATGGTTAGTGAAGCGAACCAGTAACAACGAAATATAAACATATACCAATGTTATTTACACAGATTTTAAAAAGGTGAATGCACCAAGAGTGCACCGTATACAAATACTATATATATATATATATATATATATATATATATATATAGTATATATATATATATAGTGTGTATATATATATATATATATATATATATATATATATATATATATATATATATATATATATATATATACATATACACACAGTTGCAGTGGTAATAGTAGATGTAGAAAAGCACAACAGAACACTGGAAATGTATTGGAAAAAAATAGAAAAAGATAAAAATAACTTATGGTGATTATAAATGTTGTTTACGATAACAATAACGTTATGACCATGTTCAAGAAAATGCAAAGATTACATCATTGCAATTAAATACATGAATAAAGAAATACATTTGTGCATTGTGTCTTTAGTTCAGCATGTTTATTCTATATTGCACTACTGCAGTAACTGACCAAGCTCACCTTATTACTTCTCTTACTTTTATCACTTTTACTTCAAAAGTGCTATTACTGAAATTAAGTTTTGCTTAGGAATCTAGTAAAGTGAAACATCAGGGTGTCTCTTGTGTTTGCTAAAAGGACAAGGGAATATACTATTAAATGAGTTGTTTAAAATTAAAGGAACACATTTTATAAATAAAAGTGCATTAAGAAACATTATCCAGTGTATAACATTTAGCAGGGTTTATTGACATACTTGACATTGAATGTACTATGTGTACTATGCACTTTAATTGTGTACTGGTTCAAAAATGTTAGGAACAAGCTTTTTATATGTACTTTACACACAGGCCTTGGGTTTATGGAGTCTGACTTTTTGCACCATCAAGTTTCTACAGTAGCCCAAAAGGACAAACCAGCCAGAGTCTGTGTTTAGCATTTTGACGTGCAATCTTGCCACGTGAAGAAGATCAAAATTCTTTCTGGTACGCAAAGGTCACAGTAGTAGAAACAAAATTAGTAATGAGTCACCATGCTAGCCTTTACTTTTTAAGAGCTTTTAAACTCAGAGCTGACTCACCCTTCATAGTGACCTGCCCTATTTTCAGACCAGTGAGGTCTGTCATCAAGGTATCAAAGGGATTAGAATGAAGTTTTCAATAATGTTGATAACTTTATAACTTATCAACATTAAAGGCCTCTCAAAGAGCTAAGCTTTTACAATTCCATTTATCAAATACCCTACAGTATAATTACTTACTTCCCAAGATAATTTGTAGTTGTCACTCAGTGTTTTTGCTCTGTCATTAATTGTGTTTGTTTTTCCTCATTATCCACTACTCAGTCTCTGTGCTTATATGTTTTCCTCCTTCTGTCTTACTAATGTTTATTCTCGCTGTGGTTCTGATAGATGAAGTTGTCCCCAGTGCGGCAGGCTGAGCTTCACAGCGATCTAAAGATCCACGAAAAAGATGAACTGCAGTGGAAGAAGATAAAGATGGAGGGGCTGGATGAAAATGGAGAGAAAGAGGCCCAGCTCAGACGTAACTTTAATGGTAAGTCAGTCTATTCATGATTGCCCTCAAGAAACGGCTGAATTGTATCCTCGCTTTAACCTAAATTCACGATTTCCTCAGCATTTAATCACAAGTCTCCCTCTGTGCTGAATTTTTTATGATTTTGACAAGTAATTAATTCCACTAGCACTAATGAATACATTATTTTTTTACATGGGGGCTTATGTGATAAACTCTTGCATTTGGAAGGTAGAATAATAAATGTTCTATCCTCCAATGCCAACCCTGTCAAGGTTGGACTGCTGCTGATGGATGTCTTTTTGAAATAGTAAATAAAGCTGTTTACCAATACTTGCGGATTTCATTAATTGTAATTGATTTTGCTAGAAGTTAAACATGGAAGGAATAAATATTTCACAAAACAAGAAATATGCATTTCATTATGGACCTCATTGTCCTGTAGAAAGCATTCTTGGCACATTACCTGACCCTTTAGGTTCGGGAAATGAAAGTGTGAATCCTGTGGATATTGTATTGAAGAAATTGAAGTGCCTGCACTTATTGTACCTTTAATTATTCATCACAGGCCTTGATCATTTTGACATGGTTAGTGTCCTTGCAGTTTCCTCTGATAATAAAGGGTCATGGCAGGCACAATGAGACGGTGCTTAATCAAATCATGATTAAACCCTAGAGCAGGTCTATGAGTGTATGAAGAGATCTTTCCCTCAGCACTTATTGGCAGACACCAAGCCAACTGTACACTGGGCTATTTAGCATTCTGGTGCCAGCAGCCAGTGGCTTTTTGTTCCTTTGTCTGTCCACCTAAAATGGACTGAATCTTGGTGGAGCAATGACCTTCCAACTCTAATAAGAACAGCAGAGTTTCTTTCTTCTTCTTCATAGGCTAGATATAAATCTCAATGCAAGACCTCAACTCACCATCTCCCCTCAGAAGTGCACTCTGTCAAATTGGCTCAAATTTGGTTTCTCTTTGTGTCTCTCTTTTCTGTAAGATGCCAAGAGATGAATACAGACACCTTATTAGCTATAAATTGGTTGATCTGGGAATGTAAACTTTTCTTTGTACTTTTGCACAGTCTGCGAATAAAAGGGTCATGAGCCTTTGCTGAAATGAAATAGAATATAAAGAATACAAGCCCAGCAGAACCACAGAGACTCTTGTCATGTTCTTGCACCCGGTTTATGAGGATTTTTAACAAGACGCCTGCACATGGGCGCTCCTCTAATGAAGGACCAGTAGTTAATAAGTGACACTGATGGGCTACTACAGTGTTGAGATGATGCTGAATCAGCTGCTGCAATAACAGTTTACTGGAGCAGAATAATGATGAGTGTGGAGCTTCTTCAGAACAAAGTCCAACTTTGTGTTGTGTTCACACTCGTAATATACTGGCTGCATTTATATATTAACCTATTACCTACATGTGGACATGTGTATTGGAATTGTCAGTTTCTCACCCACTCACCTCATTAAAGGGGCTAAATGGAAAATACTATATGTAAAACCATTGGCCAAAATTCAAATTGTGCACTGGAATTCAAATACAAAAAAATGGGCAGAGTTACCGGTCACCCCAGACTCAAGGCTGTCATGGGTTGCCAGATACCGAGTAAACACTGCATTATTATCACTTGCTTACCCTTCCAAGAGAAAATTATCCACAACCTCATCTCCCGTCAAATTCCTCTCCACTTTCAGCCTTCTACATTTTTTAATGAAGCAAGTAGTGAAGCAAGTATTTCAATGTAATATGTTTTCTCATTCTCTGATGACCCATCATGGTCATTTAATGGCTTAATACATAAAAAAATTACTTACACAATGGACATTTAAATCTACAAAAATTCACACAATGCTATTTGTGTTGATAATAATAATAATAATAATGAAAATGATGAAGTCATTTGAGGATAGTATGTTTTAATAAGCTCTCACCAGCTTCCCAACTCTAAACCTTATTTGCTGGCCTGCCTTGCTCATTCTCAGCAGCTAATTCGCTGGAGACTGTGGAAATAATGAGCCCCTGTCAAAGCTGTGTGCCTCTGGGTATTTTTTGATGTAAACTCTTTTAGAGTTTCATGTTTTAAATGATGAATGTACAGTGTTCGTTGTAGTCGCTGTAGGTTCTCTTGGGTATCATACAGCTTCCTCTCATGCCGGATTCAGCTACTCACAGACTCGTGTCAGCATCATTATTAACACTGTAGTAATAGTACAAGTATTTTCATTCAAGTAAAACATGAAAATCTGTTGTGTTTTCCAGTGATCTTGGCCAAGTATGGAATGGATGGGAAAAGGGACACTCGACCAATGGAAAGTAACTCACTGAAGGACCATGAGACCAAAGAGGGAGACGTGTTTGATGATCCCAGGCTGGACAAGCTCTGGAACAAGGTGTGTGTTTGAAACAGTTTACAAAGGCAGGAGAAAGTACAATTATTTCTGCCATGTTTGAGGATGTCTTGATTTCATCCCTTTTTTTCCACAGTTTCATTATGAGATGTTTATTCCTATTTTGTTGCAAGTTGCAATTGGTGAAGGAAAATCTTACCACAACGGTTACATAAATACACCAAATGATTTGCAGGGTGAAAAGCTTTGAGGTTTCATCTCTGAGTGTTTTGCTCCAGTAATCTTTGAATATAACTCAAAGTATCACGCAATTTTTTTGTTTCAAAGCATAAAGCATAAAAACTCATCTTCATTTTCAAAGGCCTGTGCTTTGACTATATATAACAAGCCAGGAAAAGAAAAGTTTTATCCACTTCATAGTCTTCCAAATGATGCAATGCAAGCCTTGAGTTGCAAAACACAAGTTGAGTAACAGCTAAGGGAGGATGTGGTATGTTTTCATTTTGTCTCTCCATCCAGAAGTGCACAACATTCTAACGCTTTATCACAGAAACTTACTACATACTGTACTATACTACACATATACATGCTTTATACTACACTATATTTGCTCTTGCATTTGTTATTTTACTATCTGTTATTAAAAAAAATACATTTCTTTTGCATTACTTGATTGTATTTCCTGAGAGACATGGACATAAAGTACAATGTGACGAGATGACTGAGTTCTAAATCATAAGAAAATGAGTATTAGTATGACTAAGTTACTGACTGAGTGTATGTTTTTGTATGCGCTGTATTTTAGATGCCTTAAAAATATTATTCTATATATATATATATATGTGTGTGTTCTGTTTGTCTTGTGTAAAAAAAGACAAGCTGTTTTAAACTCTGCTACCTTTAACTTTGTCTGTCTCTGATGACTTTGTCTGCCGCAGGCTCAAGGCTCAGGGAAATTCTCCAGCGAGGAGCTGCTGAGCCTTAAGAGGGAGTTCCAGCACCACAAAGACAAGCTGCATGAGTACAATATCCTCATGGATACCATCAGCAGGACTGAGGGTGAGCTGCCTGAATAAATTGCCCCCCTTTGCTGTCAATGATTAACACATCACATTTAAATACAAATAAAAACAAATGTCTGTCAAATGAGTTCACACGTTCCTTATTAAGACAACTCTATGTGGGACTCTCTCAGTATAGCATTGTTCTCTTTTGTGTGTGGTGACATTCCCACGGCACACAAACAGTGACCCACAGGCTGAAAACACAAAGTAAAGCCCAAAGTTTCAGAAATGGGTTCTGCAAATGTGATTGTGTGATACTGAAAGTAAATGTATGCTCCACCAATAGCTATTAAGCGCTCCCTGTGCGGCTGCCTGATTACCTGCCTGCATTTTAAGTAATGCTACATTAAAAGACTGATATATAACAGGAAAATGATCAGAGTACTATAGAGACAACATCAGAAGACATTACTGCTTCTCTCTCTGTCTCCCAGGAGAGAAAACTAGGTCATAGAGTGCACTGTTTTGGTAATTACTCAGAAGTCCACAGGGGCAGTTGTGGTTCTGTGCCGGAGCTTTCCATTTTTGCAGATATTGCCGAGGGCTAAGTGTGAAATACTTATTGTGTTTTGTTGTGTCTTCTGGTATGTAATTGCTATGTATCACACCCCCAAACCCCTCTGTGCTCCATCACTGCTTGTCACATTGTGTCAAGGTAGTGAGTTTCAAGTCAAGCTGGCAGGTCTCACTGTGTGTGAGAGAGACACATGGGGAGACGGGCACGTCCTATTCTGGATATGATTGACACCTTGCAGACATTCCGTGCCAGAGCTTTTTCGTTAATGCTCCACAGTGCCAATGTTTCTGCCAAACAAGCCAAGTGTATTTTTCTGCCTGATGCATTTAAACATTTAGCCAATCACTCATGGCCTTGAGGGGAGTGAGTGTGTGTGTGTGTTTGTGAGTGAGTGTGTGAGTGAGTGTGTGAGAGTGTGTGTGTGTGTGTGTGTGTGCGTGCATCTACTACCTGTGTGTACACATTCCACACTTCACTTTATTTTGTTTTTGTGTTCTTTTGATTCCAACAGTCCATGTTGTGCTGTCCAGTGGCCTTTGTTTGTGTTTTACCTTCAAGGCTTAGACACGCAGGAGGCTTATGACGAGTGGTTGACCATTATTTTTATGGCAGATGTCGATTTTGAAATCAGATGGCTGATATTTTGCCAGTTTTTTTGAGGGAGGCTGATATGTTTGACTGATTTGTTCATCTGATAAAGTTTAATAATAACTTAATAATAACTAATTGCACAACTTAAACATTTAGAATAGAGAGATGGCAGGAGCACTGCTGAAGTCCATTAAACCTCAGGTGCTATTATCTCCAGAAAATCAACTCATGATCCAGAGAAATTCAAGGCAAGTTAAAAGGCTTTGTTGTTTTTAATACTTTTAAAATACCATAAGCCCTGAAACATTTAAGGCTTTTTTTAACTTTAAAGTCTGTGAGTGCTTTGATTTGACTTGATTATTTTTATGCAAACATGTTTTTTGACATAAAGTCTATATCCACTACAGTGCATGTACATATTCTAAATAAAATAATGCATAAACTAAATATTAAATACATTAAAAAACTGAAAGTTGTCAAACTTTTAGATGAAAAAACTTAGTTAAAACTGAGTTATAGTGAGCTGAGTTGACCTAATCAAATCTCTGATGACAACAATGCGTGAACTTAAATGTATCAGGTGAAAATGTCAACAATTGGCTTGATTGATCGGACGTTCAAAAAAGAGTGCCGTGAAATAGCTTTTTTTTCGAGCTGTTATTGCTCCTTCTTCTTCTCCTATGTGATCCCACTGTCCTGTCACCTCCTCTCATCCCTGTATTTGCTTCCACCGGATTGTTTCAACAGAAATCCATAAGAACGTGATCGCTCCCCTGGAGGGTGAAGCCAAAGAGCACATGCTGCACCAGAAGCACACAGACCTGAAGCACAAGATGAGAGACCTCAACCAGGGCTTCGAGCGCCTCCGTAAACTCAGCCACGAGGGCTTCACTGAAGACAGTGGTGAGGGACACAATAGACACACTTTCTCTCTTTCTGCTTCTCAGTCATCAAAAAGTGGTCATAGTGGACATAGTCCTCCAGCTGGCAGAATATATCACACCAGGAAGTAAAAATGTACTGAATAACCACCAATCACACACATCAACAAGGACAACTCGTCCAAATTTCAATAAAACAGAAATAGACATTAAGATTTGACAGAATGATTTAGATTTTTTCAGCCCTGACTTGAACACATAGTAACTGTGCTATGTCACAGTTGTTGAGCGTTGTTTTGTGGTTCTACTTTTACACTGAATGTCTCTAAATGGGAAATAGTTGTGTGATAGATAGCTATTTAAATCAGCCCACTTGTGCTGCATCCACCCTCTGATGTAAAGCAACTTGTCCTTGTGCTATCAAATCATTCATTACGCTCCCCTAAATTCAATTTAAATATAATTTCAGTCTCTTTTCTCTGTGCTGCTTTTGATCGCGTGCACTGCAGGGGCTTAGAGGTGTAAGAGGTTTCAGTCTGTCGTAGAGTTCAGACAAAGGCAGCGTAACATCTGCTGATTCATACTGACTGCTTTACATCCTGCTCACTCCTCCTCCAGGTTGTTTTTCACCCAAGCACAAATTAAATCACCCTCTTTCTGTTTTCTTTGCCTGGTTCTTTTATTAGTGCAAATTGAAGGAGTGGTAGCAGCTGTAGCTCAGATGTTCACTCTGCTTCTGCTTCGTATTGACTGTGAAGACCAAATGATTGAACAACCAGGTTAATTTGTTGCACTGGTTTTATCTTATAAAACATCTGTGTCACTGCTGTGACGCCTTTTGAAGCCACCTCCCTCTTGAGAGGGCAACTATTGATGAGGCTGGGAGCTGTCTCCACGGATTGTTTATCTCGTTTTTCTCTCTGTTCCTCCTCTGTAGAGTTCCGGGAGCCTCGTGTGATTGAACTATGGGAGGCTGCCAAGAGAGCCAACCTCACTGAAGACGAGCTGGACTCTCTTAAGGTTCCCTTTATATTTTGTTTAGCTGGTGTTTTTTAAACAATCCTGTTTTTCAGAGAGTACTTCATCAGACTGCATGTCCTGGAATAGAACCTTAGAAACTTTTTCAGCAAGTTTTGGTAACAGAAAAATGGTAGCTAAGGACTACTTGTGGTTGGTAATCCAAAAAGTAGATGGAGGAGATCTTGATTATGACCCCCTTTATGCATTATTCATTTTAAATGCCCTGAAAATATTCCACTCTCCTATCTCTGCCTGTACTGTAGTCACCTTTTTGTCCCATGGGTAGATTAATGCAGTGAAGAACTGAATTTATATTTCAACTTTTTAAAGACACTTGGCTCCAAGATCAGCTGTATCACAGGGAAATATTCAGCGACAATTTTTCTGTGTGACATTTCCTCTCTAGTTGCTACTTAAGATGCATATCAGATCCCCTGTGCAGCTGTGCATGTTATAGATGGTGGTCTGAACTTGCACCGAGGCGTGTTCACTGACCTCTTTTCCTTGGTCATTTAGGAAGAGCTGCATCACTTTGAGACCAAGGTAGAGAAGCACAGTCATTACCAGGAGCAGCTGGAGCTGTCCCACCAGAAGCTGCAGCATGTGGAGGCGATAGGAGATAAAGAGCACATTAAGAGAAACAAAGACAAGTACAACTCCCTCGCTGAGAAGACCCGGGAGATGGGCTACAAGGTAAGGAGGAATATTTAAGTTGTGTTATTTTTTACTTCATAAAATCCTGCAAAATGTCACGGAAAATTGGATCAGAATAATGTTTTTAGTGCTGAGAAAGAACAAAGTTTACAACTTGTTTTATATAGTTCCTGTTGTAGGCTAGGATATTTAGATTTTGTATTTTGTAATCCAACCTCACAAAAAGAAAAAATGTTTAAGCTGTTATAAATTATGTATGTATGTCTTGACATAGTCATTAGCAGTAGTTCCTGAACTTTTTCTGGCTCCATCAGGCAGAAAAAGTGCCAAAAATGTGCACGCATATAAAAAAAGGTCTGCCAAGGTCGATCATATTTGCTCCAAATATCTAATACACAACATAAAGTCAACATCAGAGCTACAGGAATTTAATAATTAAGGAGAGAATCTTGAAGCTGACTGTTGGTTCTTTGTTAATTTCAGATGAAGAAACACTTGCAGGATTTGTCCAATAAGATTTTTCGTGAGGGACTCGAGCACAATGAGCTCTGAGCAGCTCAGCTCCTGGTCACTGTCGTACATCAGTGAAGTAACTGTAAACGATCTCCCTCTTTAATCTACACCACAAGAAGATGAAGATTTTCTACTTTTCTATAGTGTTAGTAGTTGCTGATTTTTACAAATCACTGAATTAATGAACGTGTTTGTACATATTGTGCATATGAGAAATTTCTTATAAATCATCTGGGCTTATTGTTCTTGTCATATTTTCACTCGAGACACTGATAAAATAAATAAGTTTAAAAACAAGTCCGGTTTTGTGTGGCGACAGATGTTGTTTTATGAATGTTTTTTTTTTTGGATGGAAAGCAGCAGTTGAGTCAGACTTAACCAGACGATGGAGCCAAGATGGTTCAGATCCTGGGTAGCATCTGATGTAATACTGCAATTCAACTGTTATTTTCCTATCTAATGTAAAATAAAAGAAGAATGCTTTGTAGAAAAAGAAGCACAGAACCGACAAAATATAACGGCAATCTTTAATATTCAGTGAGATACAGATGCAAACAACATACCAACAATATTAGTTTAAAAAATATAGTTTATCATCATTCATATTTTCTTGGCTTAAATAAAAGCAGTCACTATTTACACATACATTTTTTAGTGACATTAACAGCAGACAGTTCCTGGTTTAAAAAAAAACTCATCCTTATGTTGTTTCCTCCTGCTCTGGTGGAGAACAGCCACCATAAATATAAATTACCTTCAAATATTGAACAATTTGTCCTAATGATATCAAGAGAGAGGTGAGAAATTGGAACACACACCGTGCACCTTCATTCATCAGTTGTTGCCCTCTCACAGACCAGAAGCAGAGACATTGATTACTGTGATGAATAATCTTACTGGCTGGCTGATTTACTCACTCATGTCCTGCTTAGGCCACATGGGCCTGGATTAATGTAATTTGCACCCGAAATACTATAAGTCTAAGCTTCGTATTTCAATCGAATGCTTTTAAGCCCATATGTGGAATGATTGCCGAGCTCGCTGGGACTCTTAGCAGGTGATTGGAAGGTGTTGGTGAAATGAGGTCTTGATCTCATTATGTGATCCAAACCTGTGATAGATGGTGTGAAT
The DNA here is from genome assembly GCF_019176455.1 of Solea senegalensis. Classification (NCBI taxonomy): domain Eukaryota; kingdom Metazoa; phylum Chordata; class Actinopteri; order Pleuronectiformes; family Soleidae; genus Solea; species Solea senegalensis. The sequence goes on from NC_058026.1 coordinate 18,196,484, forward strand.
TTCAACTTTGGTAGCTGGTGGCAAGTAAGAGTAAGAGAGGAAACAACAAATACAGCCTCAACCAAGCTGAATGAAGAAGATAATGTCAAAGAATCTCCAAAAGCAGCTGTTTGTGTGTGTCTCACATTTGCAGAGCTGGGTTTTGCCACTGGTTTCCTGAATCCATGTGATCCTGATTCCCAATTCAGTTTGATGTCCTTCACTCGTTTCGTGATGGAAACACAGCACATGATTCAGAAAATCAATGTATTGAACACAGCCCTATGTGTCATCAGTGGTAAACATTAGTTTGTGGTGTTCAGTGATCCTGAGAGAATCTTAACAGAGTCACGTAGACAAAAAGTTGCCTCAGCATCTACGTACATTCAGTGCCATGCAGCCAGCAAAAAAGAAACGTCTAGTATAAAAGTCTACGTATATCAGAAATGACAATATATAAATAAATATTCATGAAACACATCCACGATGGCAGCTGCATAAAAGACCACCCTGACATGTCCTGTTTTCTTCTTTATATGGAATGGATTGTTTGCAGGAATTTCTGTTCACTGGCATGACTGTGTGTGTGTGTGTGTGTGTGTGTGTGTGTGTGTGTGTGTGTGTGTGTGTGTGTGTGTGTGTGTGTGTGTGTGTGTGTGTGTGTGTGTGTGTGTGTGTGTGTGTGTGTGTGTGTGTGTGTGTGTGTGTGTGTGTGTGTGTGTGTGTGTGTGTGTGTGTGTGTGTGTGTGTGTGTGTGTGTGTGTGTGTGTGTGTGTGTGTGTGTGTGTGTGTGTGTGTGTGTGTGTGTGTGTGTGTGTGTGTGTGTGTGTTTGAACTGCATTTTAAGCCTGAGAGCTTATTCAAAGAATCAGTAATGAAGACTATTTTGTTAAAGTGTCATCAAGCTGGACACTGCATTTAGTTTGGTGACCTTGCTGCCTGTCCTCCAGTTGACTCAGTCTGTCCTCCCTGTCATGGGCTTGCTCCGCCCCCACTCTCTGAGCCGTTTCCATGGCAGCAAAGTTGTGTTGGCCGTTCCTGATGGAGCCCTGTTCTGGATGGGGGATGAAAACAAAACTTGTTTTTCGTCTTTCTGAAGTTTGTGCGTGAAACACCCGCTGTCTATTATAAATGTTGCTGATATTTCTATGAAGCACTCATCTTTGATTTTCTTAAGAGGCTATAAAATCATTTTATGACAGGATGTTATTTTTATTATGTCTATTCATGCCAGAAAGATCTTAATGCATATTTATGCCATGTCACTCACATAAACTGCTTCCTTTCACCATTCAAAAACGTCTGATTATGCCTCATCAGTCAAAGTAAATTCATGTCAGTTCTCCATGAATAAATTTCCTCTCCTAATTCACATCTGTCTCTAATGGTTGTGTCTAGTTGCTGCAAGCAACAATCCTTTGATACATTCTGTAAACTGGTAAATGGACTCAAGCAGGGAAATAAACAGCTGTTGCAGGATAATATCAGGAAAACCTATAAATGTTTGTAGATATTATCTATAATATAGTTTTCCATTAGTGGCGCAAGACAGCTGGGATGTAAAAGCTGATGTTATTGTCCATTATCACAGAGCAAAGAGAGAAAGGAGAGACCTGAAGTGTTTTTACTGCAGAGTCAGCAGAGTGTTACCTGTGACAGCATGGTGTGCCTCCTGCAGTAGCTCCCTGTTAGTTGTAGCCAGCAGTGTCCTAATAGGGATGTTGACATAATTAATAGCACTGTCACTATGGAGACCAGCGTCCAGGGACCCAGACGGAGCAGCTTCAGGAGGAAATTGGAACGTACCTGAAGGAAAAAACCCAAAAGGAGAGCAGCACAGTTCATCCTGGGCCAATAAAATCATCCATCAATTTACACTCACCGGCTAGTTAACAGGCTAAACTGCTTGTTAAAGCAAATGTCTAATCAGCCAATGAAATGGCAGCGACTCAATGCATTTAGGTACAGTATGTAGACGTGGCCAAAACAACCTGCTGAAGTTCAAATTGGAACTTGTTAATGTACGTTCATAGTCGGTGTGTACATAACTCTGTGGTCCATCCACTGCTTTGCAGAAACAATGCAGAAAGGCAGGCATCCCTAAGCTAAGCAATAATACAGATGAGTTCAAAAACAACACTTATACGGATAAAAACAAATAGTAAAAAGATGATAAACTATACAAGTAGAAAAACAAAACAACCTGAAAAGTATTATTCATGATCATTAACTACTCAGAAATAGCATAAACCTCTTACCACAGGCTGGTGTTGGCCTGTACATGGTCAGAGTGATGGGTGGAGGTGGAGGACCAGACGGAGGCAGAGAGGACAATGACTTCTTCAGACCAGCCTCCACACTGTCATCATGTTCCTCTCTCACATACAGAGGAGGATCTGACAACAACAAAGTTATTTTGAGCACATCAGGATTTGACAGACACGGTTTGTTAAAGAATTCATTTAGACGAGTGAAACAGTGTGGACTGCATCACTTAAAAATGGAATACATTGTGTATTAGTGATACTTGATATAAGTAATAATACAAAAAATACCAGCAACCACAGCTCTGCCTGTGCTTATTTTTTAACAACCTTATTATCTCTGCCAAGGAGGTTATGTTTTCATCGGTGTGGGTTCATCTGTCCATCCTCCTTTTAGCAGCTTCCCGTCTACAGTTTTTTGACGGATCATTTTAGGAAATCTCTATCTCTTCTAATGAGCAAAACTGAAAAAAACATCTCTGTCAAAACTCAGCAGATTTAAATAAAGACTCTCTACATTAGGGCGATATGAGCTTACAATTATGTCATGAAATTCCATCATGACATCACAACGATAGATATTAGACAGAATTTTTCAAAATAAAAGTGTATGTGTTGATATGCAATGATGTATCGCTCACAATGACAATGTATTGCTGATGCAAAAGTAATCTATAACTAAAAACAACATATTTAAATAACTCCATTATAACTTCATGTTAAGTGGTGGGCCACATGTGGCCCGCAGGCCATGAGTTTTAGAACCCTGCTCTACATTCACATTTATTATTCCAGATCTGATCCAGATTATGAATTTGGTGTCAATTTAAATTTGACATGTGAGTGCCCATAGTTAAGGTCATGTCCCTTTTCTTATACTAGCTCGCTGTTTTATTTTGAAATTCACATGTTTTCATAATGTTTCAGGTGTCTTTCACTTCCTGCCCTCCTGTTTCCCGCCCCTTTGATTACCTGCACCTGCCCCGATGTGTTCCACCTGTGTCTAATTGTCTTCCCTCACATCGTGTGTATATATACCCGCCCTTCATTCGAGTTCTTTGGCAGTTTGTCTTTGTCCGTTGAGTGTAGAGTTCCAGCGTTTCTTTCCTCTGTGAGATTTTTGTAACATCTTTAGACCCCTGTCTGACCACTAACGACAATTTTCAGACACTTCTGTCGTTGATTATATTATTAAACCTTGAGGTTTTGTTGTGCATTTTTGGGTTCAACCTGTTCCTGCTTTTTAGAAGTTTAGACGCACGTATCTTAGCGACATCTTAATGGATCAGGATGGTTATGTAAGATGGTAATAGCTATAAGCAGCTAAAGTTCTACACAGATCCATAAAGTCATCTAGATCCAGTGGATAAAAATGTAAAAAAATGAATGTGCTGGTCTGTAAAACGTCGGCGATAAAAGAGTTAAATCTTGGCGGAGTTGTACGCCCTCTGAGTGCTCTTGTTTTATATATGTTACGTACCAGTAAATCCTCTGGTCCTTTATCAGCTAATTGTTTTTTTGCATGAGAAAAATAAATGACTTACTATGCTGTCAGTGTTTGCTGATACTTGATCGTTATTACTCATACTCACACATGAGCACAGCACGGATCATTTCACCCATCTTTGATACTGTGTGACAGTTTAATCTGTAATAATTCATCATATTTTATAAGATAACATAATCCTTTATTAGTCCTATGATGGGGAAATGTATAAATGTTTTTGGAAAGTACGGGGTTTTATTGTACTATGATGACGAGCACAGTGTTGAATCCACAAACCGACCTTGTGATATTCCTGATGATGGTGAGCAGGCGACCTAGAAAATAAATGGTATTAAAATTACTGAAAGGGATTCATCATTTTTTTTATCTGTAGAAGTTTGTTAAAAATTACAGTTAGCACTTTTAGGGAGGCAAAACATCTGTGCTTTGAAAAACACAATAGCTATTATATTTATTATTTTGTCTCAAATAAAACAGGCAGATGAATCCAGATAAATCTCACCTGTGTCAAGCATCGATTCCTCACCGAGCGCCACTGCTCGGGTGTGATGTAGTTGTCTGAATCATGATTGCTCTGGGTAGAGACACAGGAGAGGTTATCAACAAGGTTTCTCCACTGCAGCACTCAATGCCGTTAGTGGCTAAAAGGAGAAAAAGACGAGAGTCTGAATGCAATGCTGAGGTTTCCGTGGAGAGGAACTGAGACAAGATTATGATATAGAGCTGAGAGGATGGAGCTGTCACTTTTTACAGGTGGCAGACGGGAGACAAAAGGGCAACTGTCCCAATTTACCATTTTCTCCAGCCCACAGTAGATAATCATACATCAGGCTGGAACTTCAGGAGTCTGTGAAAACGGTCATAATGTTACCTGGGTAACAAAAACATTCTTTTGTAACTTCTTTCTTTTGTTGTTTGTCTCGTCGGTTCCTGGCCAACAAAACCATGATGTTCACTTCATAATGGAGCCGGAAAGTTATTATTATTGTGATAAAATCACAATAATAAAAAGGACAATGTTGAAGCTCCTATATTCCAACCATTTTCTTTCAACATTTGTTATGGTTTCTTAAGAGCTCAGTCATGTTGCAGAGAACATAAACTTCACTTCTGTCTCACTTTACAGGCTTAGATGTTGTTCTTCTGCCTTCCCTCCATCAGTTGTGATGTAAAATGGATCACTGTGTCATTGCAGATAGACTTTAGTACCTAAAATAATCCACAATGCTGCTCTGAAGCGGTGGAGGAGACACCTCTTTTAGGCCAACAAAGAATGAAATATAGAACCTGCACAGATTTTCCATACTCACATCCTAACTCTCCGGATATATTAAAGGAATAAGAGCTGTCAGGCCTAATTTGTCAATTTGGTTGAGACCAAAACCTAATTTCTGCTAAGCATGTACAGTAATTTTAAACTCTACAACTAGAGAAGATTGAGTTAACACTCTTATGAGCATAATTATAACCAGGCCGTCTGGATTTAGTTTGATTTTATGGCTGTAGAATAGTCAAAAAATGTTCAGTGAGTGAATAACTGTAACTTTCATTATCTGGCACTTATTCAACATCACTGTGTGTTTTGACTGTGCAATAACACTTTAAGGACTGATACTTGAATTGTGGTTAGGTTAAGGTTAAGATTGGGCATTAACTGGATAGCTAAAATGGATAGTAATATGAAAATGTGCATGTATACTTGTATGTATATCTTTGTGAGGTCCAAAAAACATACAAACATACTTTTTGAGGACAGTTTGTCTGGACCCCACAACTCTGAAGGCCTTTTCAGTTTTTATATCTATGATGTCTCCTCATGAAGATATAAAAACTAGTTTGTGCGTGTGTGTGTGTGTGTGTGTATGCTGGGTAGATTGTCTGCTCATCTACTCTGGGATTACAGATGGAAATGATCTAATAGATAATTCCTGTACAAAGCATCTTTTCTCTTGCTGAGAGTAATGTCTTTTGTCCCTGATACAAATAATTAAACAAAGTAAACTTAACTAAACTCATTAATTTCCTCCCTCACTTTTGTTCTTTCCCCCTTCACACCAGCTTCACATCTCACACACACACACACACACACACGCGCACACATGCTGCCAGATATCACAAGATGTGCCGCTTCCCCTCTTGCTCTCATAATACTCTGCTCGCTACAAGGAGCAAATAGATTTTCACAACCCATCAGGAAATTAATTACACACAATGTGTTGAAGTGACTTTTTGGAGCCTTTGTGGTTTCAGACTCAAGTATCAAAGGAAAACAACAATGGCTCCGAACAGATCTGTGAAGGAAACCTACACCTCTCCCTTTGGACGTGGACCAGAGCAAGTGTTTCACGTTTCTGCGCCCTGTGGTTTTTAAACCAAAGACGTTCAAGGTCACGTCAGCCTGAGACTAAACTGCACCATATGGAAGAGCCTGAGGGAACATGCTGTGTTGGCAAAGAGGAGCCTCATCTCCACACAAGGATTCTGTAAACGTGACACACAGATTCGACAAACACTGCAACTCACAATTACTGAGATAATCAATTCATCTGTCGATGATTTTCAAGATGAATTGGTCCATAAAATGTCAGAGAATGCTGAAAAAACATTCATCTCTGTTTCCCCCGATGATGTACTCAAATGTCTTGTTATTATTAATTATTACATTTTAATGATTTCTTTGTTACGTGAAGCAAAATAATCCGGAAACATACACATTTAAGAAACTGTTCAGTTAGCAGAGCAGCCCTCTATACAGTAACTGGAGCTTCATTTCTATTGATAGATAATAACGCAGAGATTTCATTTTTTAATGTATATTTTATACTGATTCATACTGATGCCATGGTCAAATGACGTTGTAAAATGCTGAATAAGTCTATTCAGTTCACTCGACTCTCTGTGTGTTTCTCAGTGTAGTCACGTCTAGATCTTGTGTCACCCGGTGACATTCTGACTCTGTTACTCTGTTACTTCAGGTATTTTCTTGAGTTCAAAATATGTTTGAACTTGCAGATGTGGAAAAAATGTCTTTTTAGTTTCACAGAAGGCTAAAAAGAAAACCTTATATATCCAGTGATGCTTCCTCTAGTGTGCTGCATGCTGCGTGGTGACTGGTTGAATGGTTTAAATACCTGTGCTTCCTCACAAACCAGGCCTCCACGTGCTGACAGGGATCTGGGTGTAGACCTTCCTTCGCTGTCCACAGAGGGCGCTCTCTCGCTGGCTCTGGACTGTGGTTGCTGCGACACGGCCTGAGGCTGAGCCCTCAGTCCTGCCTTGCTGCTGCTGCTGCTGCTCAAACCCTGACCACCACCTCCATCTCCACAGCTCCTGCTGTCCTTCCTCGGCTCAGGTGTGGCTCCCTGGGCTGAGTTTTCTCTCAGGGACAGGGTCTGGAGGAGACTCCTGGGCGTATCATAGCGCGCTCTGAGCAGGTTTGGGATCTGGTAATCCTCACTGTGCCTAACAGATGCACGTGAGCTCGATCTGGAGCCATTACAGCGAGACGAGGTGCAGGGGTTAGCGTAACTGGGTTCTGGGGTGAGTGTGGACTGAAAAGGAGATGCAGGAGGAGGAAGTGGTGAGGATGGAGGTGAAGTAGGACGAGGAGCAGGTGGGCAGGTTGTTGCAGAGTCAAACTCCTCCCCTCCTCCCTGACTGGCTGCATCCAGGCTCCCTGTACATGAGGAGCAGCTTCCTGAGTAAGATGACTGACTGCCCGTCGCTATGCCAATCCCAGAGTCTAATGAGCTCTGCCGCCCGCTGTCATGGAGACCACGAGACTGGAGCTGAGCCGAGGACGGACGAGTCCCACCTCCTGCCATCATGGCACCGTAAAGTCGATCATCTGAAGTGTTCAAAGCCTTCAGTGTGGAGGAGCTGGACACTGTCTCGCTGGACAGGTGCAGTCTAGCTAATGGTTCGGCCCAAAATGGAAGTCTTTTTCCATAGCTTGTGTCAGATTGGCTGGAGGAGGAGCTGGAGATGCTGCTGCGGTCGTCCCCGGCAGCAGATGTGGTGCAGCTGTAAGTTGAGCCTAAAGAAGAAGAAGAAGAAGAGAAGGTCAACTGAGATACATTCATCTTTTTACACCAACAAGAAGGTTACACTGCTTTACACACGTCACGTAATCAGTGAGAAATAAATCATGTCTTTTATTTGGCTCGAGGTACAAATTTTTACGATGCTATAAATCAATTTTCAATTAAGTGTTCTCATTTGCGAAAGTTCAGGTCAACTGCAGTCATTTTTTTGCAGCAAGGACAAAAATGAGCTTTTAGCTTTAAAGAAAGTGGTGTGACACATTCACTGTGCAACACACACATATGGCTTATATTCTCACATAATAATGGCCAAAACCCACTGATTAATTGAAAAGTCAAATTAAATCAAATACAATTTATTTGTAAAATGCCAAATCATAACACATAATTAAATCATAGAAAGATACCTTTATCATTTAGTAATGTATGTAACTCCCTAATTCTTTCATCTTTCTTTTTATAATACAAATCCAATTTTCACACAAATATCGTGTCTTACAGTTGCGGAAATCCAAAGTCCACACAGTCAAGAGTCGTTCTTGGAAATGTTTAAGAGCTACTTGTAATTAGATGTAATTAAGATGATTTTAGTTTTGTTTTGTTTTTGAAGTTTTTGTGTTAGTTTAATCTCTTTTTTCCTTGACCTTTCCGAGCATGTTTCAATATAAATCTTTCCATGTACTTTATGCTATTTGTGTGTGCAAAACTAAACTTGAAAATCAGTAGGTGTCAACAAATGCTCCAAGGTTTCTTACAGTCTAAATGGAGGCCAATGTAATTTAAAGTGACGATATGGTAAGTTAGAAGAAGTTACAGTTTATGCAGGTCTTAAATTCTCGGAGGCATTTGTGAAGTTTATGGCCCTGATTTGTTTCCTCCACCTACAGAGATAAATAAAGCAGCGTGTCATCCACGTAGCAATGGAAATTTATGTTGTGCTTTGTAATAATAATGCCAGCGGGCCCGAGCATCTACAGAGCAATGATGATTAAGATATTCATAACTTAAATCATATACTGTACATCAACATCTAAGGGCCAAACAATGAGTCATGCTATGGCTGCCACCCATTCATTACAGAGCGCTCGTGTTACATTGATTATGCGTGTATATAAACCCTGAGGTGGAGTGTATAAATAATGTACCTGTGCTGCTCGCAAGGCTGCACTGAGACAACATGCTGAGTCTTTTCTCCAGCGCTGATGCCTCCTGGTTGAGTCGTTCCTCTGCTGAAGCTGGGTCTGCACTGAGATCTGCAGTAAACACACACAGTGTCATATGAGTATCAGGGTCTTACAGACAGCAGGTTAAATGTTGTGATTTACTTTACTTAATTCTTTACTATTAAAATATTAGCTAAATTATTGTATTTTATATTAAATCTAACACTAAAGCTCTCTACCTTATTGGCCTGTGCCTATCGTCGTCTTTTCACATGCTTTATCATCACAGTGGCTAAAAGTATTTGGACGCCTAACCATTTCACCAACAGGGACTGTAAAGACATATTCATATTCATACATATACAGGACTTTAATATGGAGTTGGTTCCTCTTTTGCACCTCCACACTTATTGGAAAACTTTCCTCAAGATTTCGAAGTGTTTCTATGGGAATTTGTATCCATTCATTCTGCAGAAGCATTTATGAGGTCAGGCACTGAGAAGGTCTGGCTCACAATCTCTGTTCCAGTTCATCCCAAAGTGCTTGACGGGGTTAAGGTCAGGACTCTGTGCAAGCCAGTCAAGTTCTTCCACACCAAACTCATCAAACTATGTCTTTATAATCCTTGCTTTGTGCACATCATGTTGGAATAGAACGGGGTTTTCCTCAAACCTCTGCCACAAAGTTGGAAACATAACATTTTCCAAAATGTCTTGGTATGCTGACACGTTAAGATTGTCCTTCAGAGATAAGGGGCCGAGCCCAAAGTTGGATTTATTACACCTGAATTAAATACTTTTGTCCTTAGCCTATAGTGTATATTTAGGATGATTTCTTGTCATGTTTTAAGGGCTCCACATGTGTCTGAGTGGTGGTTTTTTGTTTGTTTTATGCACTTTCTGTCAGAAATGAAATGCAGACTGCCTCCAAAATAGTTCATTGTCCTGCCCTGGCGTCTTTTATTCATCAAAAAACAGAGTGTGAGACTCCAGTTGTTACACTAGAAAACCTTTTAGTCCTTAAAACCCTTTATGTCACAAATCCGGGCCTGGCAGCTATTTTTTATCTTAGTAATAAATGTAAATGTAAAAGTGAGGTTATACATGGCATTGTCAACCACCTCTTAAAGATGTCTGTGTCACCTCATGTGTGACTGAGGCCTTGTAAATTTATCATCTCCCAAAGGCACCTCGTCTGTAAAATCCTGTCAATTACACACTTAACGTCTTGCACCAAACTTTAAAGGTGGGTGAGAGTCGATGGAACGAACATTGCCTTGAGGATGAGTTTTTGCCAGTGTGTGCACATTGAAGTGAGCCAGGGTGTTTGTGTTTACAGGTGTCAACAACCTAACCCTTGGATTTCTGCCTCTGGATTACAGCGCAGCTAATGCTAGCAAGCAGACGCCAAGTTTCTTCACTATGCTATGTGAGGTGTCAGCTAACATTTGCTAACATTGCTCGTCTATGCTATTTATAGCTGTTACCAGCACTGAATGTTGTGGGGTTACAGTAGGCCAGAGTAACTGATAGTAGAATACATGTGGCAGGCGTTTAAAGTGTGTATAAAGCAAATGGTTGTCCTCCTTTACATATTATACAGGGTCAAAGACTAAAAACGGTGTCTTTTCAGGGTCCTTTGTCATGATTAGTTTTTTAACATATATAAAATATGGCTCTGACGCACTGGAGGCATGTTAGTATAACTCCTCTTCAAACGCTGTAATGATATATAACTCCCTAGTGTGCTTTATCATTCATTCGTACAGAAGAAACTTTACAGTTCTAGCACGACTCGGCTCTAAGTTTTCCGTCACTATAGTACTGTCTCAACGTGTGTGGCGGGGTCGTCGTAGCAGGGCAACGCAAAACTGCTGTGACGTTGTTTTACGCACAATACGCGAATCATTAGAGTCCATTAATTAAAAAAGATTAGTTGAGAACTTCCTGCATGGCCGGAAATACGGCTGAGCGGGTTGTGATTTGGCTCACAATGGTTGGCTTTCAGCAGTGCTGTCGCTGCATACACCAGACTCCTCTGATAAATATTGAGATTTTAGAAATTTCCTTGGTAGATGTTAGAGAAAACACCTTTTCAGGATTTTTAACTGATCTACAGTTCGTCACTGATTGGTTTGATTCCTGTGTCGACATCATGCTCATGACTCTTCCAGTGAACGCTCTCTGACCAATCAGTGGCCGACAGTCTGTTCGTTATGTCGTTACATACAGTCACAGAACTCCCTTCTGTCACATTTTAGTTTCGGCTCAGCCCGCGTGGAACCTCAACAGAGCAGGTACTAAAAAAAGCAACCAGGTACCAGGTACTATTCCTAATGGAAACGCAAAAAAAACAAAAAAAAAAACACAAAACGAGTCTTACTAGAATTGTATAGTGGAAAGGCACAAGTTGTGAGGCTGCGGGTTCCACTGATAGAGATAAAGAGGGAGAAAGAAAGTTGTTGTTAAACTGCGACCAAAATGGTAAAAATGTCGGAAAAAAACAAGTGGCTTGCTACAAGTGTGGTAATGAACTGACGAACAGCAGCGTACGTAGACTTTGGTCCCCACGAAAATGTATAAACCAGCATGAGTGTGTGTGGCAGTGCACTGAGGGAGAGGACAGCTCCAGAGGTTTGATTCCAACAATGCACACACTGACAAACTGACATTTGCAGACTAAAGTGTAAACGTCACTGTGTGTGTGTGTGTGTGTGTGTTCAGCTCCTCCAGTTGACTCAATGTCTCGGAGCAGAGAATGTTGTTAAATTTTGCATGATTTGAAACTGTGACATTTTTAATAATTCAGATTAGGTAAGGCGGTTTTCCTGACTGATATCAGACCAATCCAGTCTTTTAAAATTACACACATCAGTCCTCATAGCTCACATGATCACTGCATCCCTCACTCACACTTGTTTATTTATTTTTTACAGGAGAATGTTGTTTTTTATGGGAGATACTAGAGTAATTGTCTACACCAAGGAGGCAAGAAAAACCTTTTATTTCATCATCACTGGCACATTAAGTTTTATGGCCAAAATACCCTTTGAGTTCACAGTGGACTCGACCCTTGACCTCCAAACTCTAAGCACCTCATTTAAAGTTTTACTTTATAGTTATAAAATAAAATAAAAATAAGTTTCTTGAAAATGCAGCAGAATACATAATGAGAGAAGTGAATCATCAAAACCTAAGTCAAATATAATTATTTAGTTTCTTCAGTAGTAAAAACTAAATAATGAAGGTTTGGTTTCCTCCACCTTAATCATGTTCCATTTTGATTTTAACACAAAACAATCCCTCTGTGTTTGTCTCTGTGTCTATTCCGAGACACATGTCTAACTTTTCTCTGTCTGACAGTCATTAAACCTCCATGTTTGTGCTCTCAGAAATGCCTGTGAAATTAGCAATAGCTCATGAGTCACGCACAAAGGCGTGACCCCGTAACCCTCACGGTGACTCTCGGGAATTTGAGCAGGTGCCGTTTCCGTTAGCATGGCGCCTGACACGAATGCTAAACATGCTCATTTAACAGCTAGTAAACCTCTCTAACAGAGGTCACCAGCTCACACACAAACTCATCACTTCAGGTTTCAACAATGGATGTATTTTTCAAAAATGGTTGTTACTCATCATATAGACCAGGGGTGGGCAATTATTTTCCCCAATATTAAATATTGTTAAGGGCCGGACCAATGAACTAAAAGGAAAAGCAGACTTTATTCAATTATTAGGAACCAACTCACACGCACACAGTGCAAATGTTCGAGTACATACATAAGTGACAAGATAATAAACAAGGAGGGAGATAATAAGTTGATACTGTGCCTTGTCTGGGTTTATCAATAGAGATGGGTGCATGAACTTAAACTGAGACACTCTGTCTCTCCATTTCTTTAAATTCATCATGCAGTGAGTTGTTAGTTGCGCCTTGAATTTGTAAATGCTTGAGTTTGCAATGTGTGTTTACAGTGTGTTCACCTGGCAGAGAAGGTTGCACGCCATGTGGGGTCCTGCTGGGGGCCACACCTCTGACAATGCAGTCAAACAGGAAACTGATGTGCTCTCCCTCTGAACAGGACAACATGAAAACACCAGCCCCTGGAGAACAGAGGGATTGATGATTAATAACTAATGACAAGGTGAAGAAGAAAATTGAGATTAAGATTTTGTTGTTGTTGAACAGAACCAATGCTGTGTCTTTTATGTGAATACAGGATCTGTCAAGCAAAACTATCAGACCTGACTGAAGGAGAGTTTATTTGTATACAGCAGCAGCACAGTGTGAGAGGAAGCAGGGAGCATTCCCGTCAAACTGCTGAATGATCGGGTGTTTTGAGCTGCAGAATTCCCTTCGGAAAGTTTTCGTGAACACGTCTTTGTGTTTCCAGTCTTACTCCAACCTGTTTGTAGCCATCTTGCTTTACTACAACGTTGCCTCCATCTGTCTTGATGTAAAACAAATGACACCACAGGCATGGAGCTAATAAGGTTAATCAGCATTTTGTAAACACTGGTTTGAATCTAACATACTTTATTATATTTAGTTAAGCACTACAGTTTTCAGAAATTGTGGGAAAAAAAGGGCAAAAATGTATCACTCTAGTAATAGAGTAACTGTTGATAATGCTCAGTGAAAGAGGTGTGCGTCAGGTGACGGAGGAAGGAAAAATACTGTAGTAAATTTTAAAATCAAACGTGAAAGAAAAAGTAAGTAAGGCCAACCAATATTCAGTGATGTTGTGAAGGCTGCTTCGAAGGCAAAGATGTTTTTTGAGTCCGCGACAACCTTTTCTTCTAAAGGTTACGTAAAACATCTTTCAATTCACAACCCTCTCTGCCACTGAGCCCACACTCTGTGTGGGAGTCTGTGAAAAGGCAAGACAAGCAAGAAAAAGCCATGAAACATCAAAACGTCTCCTAATGGAGACACTGAGAAGACATCTGCAACGTAAGTCCTTAGTCAGCAGTTTTGGTTGGGGGGGGAGGGGATCACCTTCATTCTTGTAAAAGTACGGTTGCTGCAAATCCAAGAGTACAGCAGAAAATTCTGGATATATTTCTTAGACACCACAGTCATTCTCATACTTTTTTCTCTTTACTCACACTCATCATTTTATTTCTTTTTTAATATTAAAGCAGTGCATGATGAAAAGTAATCACGTTTTATTTTAGCACATAAAAGAGCCTTGCTTATTTATTCATTCAATATTTCAGGTTTTTTTTATATAATCTTTTAGATAGAATTTTGTCTTCACTAACATCTGTGAATATTAGATTTATTTGTCAAACTAGAACTGTTGCATTAAAGAAACTTCCCATTTTACTTTATTTATATACTAATAGAAGTTTGTCTTCAGGGCTTTCTGCTTTTAGAAAGGGATGTCACATTATTTAGTTAGTTAAATGTCATGGAAACTTAACCACTACATTAACTATTTTGTGTTTCATATTATTTTCAGTTGACAAGTTTGACCTGGGATAACTCATTGTGCAAAACGTGTAGACTGTATAAATAACTAACATTATTAAAAGCACAACAATGGATCTGAAGAAATGTAGTGTGTGTATTTTTGAAAAGTAAATGAGAAAAACAAGCCTCTGCCTCCAAGCTCAGCTTAAGAACAAGTATAAAAGAGGATTTACTGCAGAACTGTATAAATATATCTGCACTTCATTTATAGGCAGACGAATGAAGCTTTAAACACAGCACAGACACATTTGTCGCCTTTTCACACAACGTGCAGCGTTTTTACACATCCAGTAAATACAGAACAACAATTAGGACATTTAAGGCTGTGTTTAATTTATTCATGTATGTACAACTCTCTTTTAGCTGTGCTTGTGTTCTCCATCTCTCAAGTAACCCCAGAAAGTAAAGGTATGGGTCAGATACACAGTATAAATAAGTATAAATCCTTAACAAATGCTAAAATAGCCACTGTTTGCCAACAACATGAGCTGAGAAGAGAATTTCCACTTTGCTTTTCATCTTTTTATTTTCATTTTTAAGCCTTAATGGAAAACTGTGCCCAGCAGTTGTCAAGTATAATCGTTAACGGAGATAAACTAAGCCGTGACCATGACCTCTAAAATACAGAGACATTTTCCAGCATTGTAAAAATATAACATTAGGCTCTACTGGGATAAATAACCTGGCCTTTGTCCGTCCTCATTTCTTTTTCACCAATGGTGCACTTTAACTTTCATCCTTTTTGCTTACGTTATGAGACTCTTTAACGCCAACATGCTGCACTTATTATTTCTGTCATGTGCAGAAGCAGTGAATCAAAGGCAGGTGGACAACCATTTAGTCTTAAAGGTCAGAGACACTTTAACCTCAGAGTCATTCACACCTTTAATGTCACTTGAAAGCTGCTGAATTTGCCTTTTATTTTGCACAGACTGAGACTGTGGATGAATAACATGCCTGGCATCATAACGTGTAGTTGTGTACTAAAATGAAAACATAGTGAGGTAGCACGACATGAAGTGAGTGAGTGTCCGCGTTTATGCACGTGGTGGGACAGTGAAAGATTGCTGACCCTGCATGTCGGCTCAAAATTGCTTTTATCAAAATATCACATGTCCTGACAGCCATCCAAACTCTACACGGGATCATTTATTACTTTGTGTGTGTGTGCTACAGTGTCCAACATGTGTGGACCTGATAAGACTCTACGTCCAGCTAAGACAAAGGCTCAGAGCAAATATCATCAATCACATGACACAGCGGCATCATTATCACGTCAGATGGAAGCTGCTGATCTGATATCACACTGATACACACGGCTGTACTCTACGTGTGTGTGTGACTACACATACAGAACAGATTGTTATGTCACTGTGCCTGTGCATTTTTTTTTTTAAATCTTCAGGGAGAAACTTCATTTTCTGAAGACGAGTTGTAAAGCTGCAGCAAAGAGCACCACAGTCGACTTTACATTCACTATAAAGTAGCTGCATTACTTTTACTGTGTATTTTAACATTCACATGTACACATTTAGCAGAACTATATAGAAGAAGTCTTGGAAAGGAATCCACTAGATAGGAAGTGGTTCCAAGTGCAGAAGGAGATCATGCGGGGGTTAGGTAAGTGAAGATAGACAGGGACGTCACTGTTCTGGTAGCGCTTGGAAATAGTCTAGTAGTAGTCGAAGGGTCGATATTAATGCAGATTTGTACTGTATTTTACTGTGAAAGTCACACTTAAAATGATGTGTTACAGCCACACGTGTAATAATTTGTGTAGTAACAAAACTAAGGTATTATATTGCGACTTAATGCAGCTACAGCCTGTGAAATGATTTAATGACTTAAAACCTGTGCATTCCTGGAAATATGTGATGAGGTCAAATGTTTTCATGTAGCAGTAAATGACTGAATGAAGCTAAATTAAGCAGAGGAGGAGGGATCATGACCTGTCTATCTGTTACAACGTTTTCAGCATGTTTAGCGGAGATTTTGTTCTGAAAACATCAGTGTGTGGGTTCATATATGGAGTCAAATATTTTTGCATGGTTTATCGAATATTTAGTTCCAAAAAAGAAAATAACACATCCCATGTTCTTCGGAGTAAAAGGACATGTAAAAAAGTGATTTAAGATTAAATGAGAAGACAATTTATCAAATTAATCACCCGAAAACTAACCAACAATGACGTTTTCTCTGCAACATGTGTGACATTTTATATTTAGACTTTAACAAATCAATTAATGAAGCTCTAATCGCTAGTTGTGGGTTGTTTTATTGACAACAAAAAACAGGGACAGCCTTGAATTATTGCAATTATGTCTCTTTCCAGGCATTTTCACATTGCAGTAAAAGGAAACTAATAATATTACGTTTGGTTATTTAATATTTAACTTTATGCCACCTATAAAGATCACACTGTGCAACAAGAGGTAATAAACCTGGGTTCAACATAGTCCATATATAAAAAAAATCATTGTTTTCCAAGTAAGTAATGCAGTTTAAGGTCATTTTCACACCTAATAGTCCACTAGACTCAGGCACAAATGGGGACTTGGTTCAATTGGGGGTTGCAACATTCAGCTGGTCCGGTTGTAGTCCGCTTCCTGCATTTGGTTCACTTGAAGCGAACCGAGACCTACGTTTTTCGGCGGACCAGAGTTCGGTTGTGCATTCACACCTCCCAAACAAACTTCGATTAAGAAGGGCTGGTGTGAATGCACCCTGTAAGAGAAAACATGTATAAAATAAATAATTTAAATGTCCTGTTTTGCTGGTATAACAGCCTGATGATGGATGTGGTCGTGTTGGTCGATAATACTTTCAAACCAGACTCTTGACAGAAATCATACCACCTACACTGAACATTAGGCAGCTTGTATTCATTAAAGAAAGTGGAAAACGAAAACATTTGGACAAACATGAAAAAATCCTTTGTTTGAATGAATTTCAGCACAGACGTAAAACAATCTGAAAGCACACAGTAGCACTAAGTTCTGCTAAATGAGATTTAGCGTTGTCCTTCAAATTGAGAGAAAAGAAAATCAGTGGGGGGACAGGGAAAAAGTAAGAGTGAACAAATGTTTGAAAGCTGCTGTTATCTCAGTGAAAGCAGAGAGAGATTCTGTTTGTTGGAGCCACAAGAAGGAAATTCATCAGAGTGAAACATGAAGTTTGGTGCTCTCATGTGTCACACGTATTTAACAAATACAAATAAACATGTTAAAGTGTAAACTAACACGCAGCTTTACCTTGCACTCATGCAAGGAATGTCACTTGATGATTTGACTCTCACATCTCCCTTTCTGTCACACTCGGGCAGCTTCTGCAGCCTCGCCAAAGGGGCCTCGCTTTGATACCCCAAAAGGCTGCTGGGTAATATGTAAATGAGGCAAGGAAGAAGACTGGGATTGGCTGTGTGACGAGTGAAGGGCAGGCTGGTATTTATAGATGTTGCTCTAAAGAAGACTGAAACCAGAGCTGCCGCCGGACCTCATGGTTATTCCTGTTGGAGACCATGAGGCTGCTGACACACACACACACACACACACACACACACGCACACACCGTAAGTGGTAAGTGCAGATAAAAACTTTTTTCTCTTAACACTAGAACATCTCTAATTTATATCTTTACAAGATTCCAAGTCTCAGTGGACTCAGTTATTACATTACCCCATTATGTAAAACTGTGTCCCATTGAACACTTATCTTGCCACATACACACACAAGCGAGAGAGTGTGAGAGTGTGAGAGAGAGCACACACACACACACACACACACACACACACACTTCCCCAACCCAAAACATGACATACCACTCATTCTCAACATTCATGTCCACATCAGCTGGACATTCAAAAGCTGCCTACACCACGATAACACCACACACACACACACGCACACACACACACACACACACACACACACACACACAGAGGTTTGTGCAGCTATTCTTCTTCAAACAATGCAGTGACTTCAATCGGATTGCCTAAACCAGGCATGTCCAAAGTCCAGCCCGCAGGTCATTCACAGCCCTTGGTCAGATTTTTGGTTTTATAATGTATTATGTATTGCCAGAGACGGACTGGGATGGAAAATCAGCCCCGGTCACATTAAAATCATTATAGAACAGTGCATTTGTTTGTTACTTTTACTGTTAAATAAGGTTTGAAGGGACCATTGGCCCCCAGGGATCTTCACATTATCAAATCTGGCCGTCTTTAAAAAACAAAGCATTGTTCCTAACCTTAACCATAACTAGTTAATACCTGACTTTAACCTTAATCAAACCATAATTCAAATTTTGTGGCAGTTATGTTCTGCCTCATTAAAACCAGGTTTTAGACTCCATGAGGAGAGAGAGAGAGCATTCTTTGGTGGGCATGGCGTACAGTACAGACATTGAAAGTCATGGATAAACTTACTGTACAAACACCATCGCAGATTATTATATTAGTCTGTCATTTTAATTGACAGATACTTATTATACTTATTGACTAATGTGAGTATTTTTCCATTTATTACTACTTTATACTTGACATAATTCCACACTGCAATCAGCTAAACACAGGCGTTCACATTTTTACACAATTAGGTTTTAAACACAACTCAATGTTAAATATTAAACCCGTGGTTGAATCACTAAGTGTGTTGGTCACATTTCAGAAGTTGCAGATGTCTGAGTTGTTCACTGCTCCATCAAAAATTCTAGATAAAGACATGTTTTCAGTTTCCTTTGTAACTTAGTCTACTTCCTGTCAGCCATTTCAGTGAGTAGTTTTTGTTTTTTTCTCTCACCTTCCATGATCCCCTCATTGTTTCCAGGTGTGTGTCATTTGTCTGCCTCTAGTATTTAAACCTGCAGTCCCCTGTGCCAGTTCCTTGTGTGTCTTTGCCTTGGCAACCAGCATATTTATGAGTAGTCTTTCTTGGCCTTGCATGACCAACTGCTTTGTGTTGTTTGGATTCCACCATTATTTTGACTCTTTTACTGTTTTTGTGTAGTTTTGCATTTAGGTCCCTCTTAACGCAAGAACTAAATGATCATTATTTTCATTCATTCTTAATGAAACTTAATAAATATACAGTGTTTCTCTGAAAAAGCAGCAACTAGAACAGCAACTAAAATGACCTAGCAGTAAGAGGGACATCTCAGCTGCTGTGTCTGTGGTTAGGTTTGACCTTCCACTTCAGCCCACATGGTGCACACAAGTCCTTAAAGTGCTAAAAAAGAATGGGCAGGTGAAGGTCTACAGTTTCACATCCACTGAAGATCCTGAAACAGCGATAGTTTCTCTAGTTTGATGTCTTAATAGGGATATACTTATATATGTATGTATACTTACATAAGCCTACTATAATGAATTCAGGAAACAAGTAACCAAAATCTAGCTGGTCATGGAAAGAAAACATATTTCACAAATTCTGAATCCAGCATTTTTGTATTCCACTTTTAGAAATTGGTTATCAGCCTGTTCATGCCTAACATAATCTGTTGCTGATGATGATGGTGAATAGTACAATACAGCAATAAAAGCTCTTTAATTCTGAAGTACTGACATTACAATGAAATCCTGGTAGAAGTGTGTATGGTCTTACATCATAAAACAAACAGGCAGGCTGTTACTCACAGTATCCACAGCGAGTCCCTCCCTCGAACACGAAGCCATTTGGAACAGCACCATATCGACGCAACGCCGACAACTTCCAGTGGCCAACGACGACGGGAGGGAGGCCTCTGGTGAGGATCAACACGTTGTTGCACAGGTGGAGGGAGGCGGGGCCACTTTCCACTTTGGTACCCGGTTCTACGTTGACACTGAACCGATGGACTGATGGAGAAACAATGACAAAGTTTGAAGAGTGTGTGCATTTTCCACATACTTAGTCATAACGACCTCAAGTATCGTTGATCAGATTGCACATGAAACCCACAATAAATGAGGTGGAATGTGAACATAAGCCAATCACACAAACACATGAACACACAAGCACAGTGTTGACTGATGGCTGAGGTGACAGATGAATAAGATCTTTAAGCTCCACTGGCAGCAATTTTTTCATTTCTCAGTTTGTGCAGATGGTTGTTATTCAGTGACATGGTCTATCTCCCCCTCTCACAGTCATTTATACATATATATATATATATATATATATATATATAGTTAACTATATAAATGTGATTTCTGTGTTTGAATTTAGTTTTTGACGCAGCAAATTTACCAAATGAACCAGTGGTCGACCAGAAGGTTGACACATTTCTAGCTGGCACAGGCTGTTGAACCGTGAGATAAAGTGGCAGACCAATTCTTAAGATATCATAAATTTGAGATTTTAAATGGTGAGCCTTTTGTTAAGTAGCCTAAATCTGTTTAAGTGGGACAAAAGGATAGCATGTTTTCAAATAAAATGAGTTTCAGGGTCCCAGGCATGTCACATGTCAGTGTTATTATTATACTACTAATAATAATAATAATGTTTACTGTTCCAGAGGATGTAAAATGAAGACCGTACATAAACATATCTGGCTCTGCAGACTCATCTTCCAGTTAAGTATATACTGTAATAGTGAGAGTTCAGTCATATACAGTATCCTATTCACATTTATAACTGCTCATGTTTCAACAAAAATCAACAGACTCAGTAAAGGGACTGATGTTGTGGAAGCTTCTACTGGGCCAACAACAAAAACATATTTTTCATGTGTGATGTCCAACTACAGCTTAGTGAACCAGCACATGAATCATTTCCCCATCACATCGTCGAGCAAATACTCAGCTCTTCAATTCAAGCAACATCAAAGCACTGACCTTCTCCCAGGCTGTAGCGGACACGGGCATCCCAGGCCAGCAGGGCCTCATGACTGCTGAAGCCAAGCACCAGTGTGTGTGCCGAGCACAGGATGGTGAGAGTGTAGGACACGCCATCGTATCCTGACGCTGGCTCCACACCACAGATCCCCTGCAGAGCAAAATTAATTTTACAAGAAAAAACATGTCAGCCATTAAGGTCAGGTGGATTTGACACCCCAGTTGTGAGGATACGTCTTCCACAAAAGAAACTAGAGGACAAAGGAGACATAGCAGAGCCGGGATTTAATGTCATTAACCTTGTTCTTTCTCTTCCTAGTTTGTGTCTTTCCTTCCTGTCCTCTCTGTCCTCTCTCTGTCCTCATTGTGCAGGCTGCAGGATCCAGATCGAGTTGTGAGGCTATTATTATTATTATCATTAGCGGTAGTAGTATTGTCATCATTATTATGTTAAATATTATCTAAATAGCAATCTCTGCTGCTGCCTGTATAAATGACAACACCGAACCAAACTGAAGCAAACTAGTTTCATTGGGCCAAGTAAAGGGGTTTCCAACCACAGTGTCACTGTAGTCACCTGTAAATAGCCAGTCATAAAATAAAATATGTTTTGCTGTAGACTTCTGTTGTTGACGTGAGAATATTATATGCTCATCACCTCTTTTCTTTGAAGGTGCCAGTCTGGCACAGGTTAAAATAAGCATGTACACTTACATCATACCACACATTTCAATCCAGCATGGATGGAACGCATATTTCCACCCATAAATCTACATACCTACATATACCATAGAAATGTCAAAATAAGAGTAGAAAAAAACTAACTCTAACATCACTATAAAAGAAGAATAAGAAGCATTATATACAAAACAAATGTTAATAAATGCAAATTAAAAGGAAATTTGATAAAACTGAACACCAATAATACAACAGCTTAAACCAAACTTGTAAAAAAACAAGAGAATTAAAAAGTAGTACACCAGGATTTAACCGTCTATATACATAACTAAGCCTTAAATGTGCAGTATATACAACAGCTGGAACAATAGTCTAAAAGTCTAAGTGGGTAGCATTTAAATGACTATATATAACACTGTTGGAATGTACAATATAAGTAGTAAAGGAATTTCGATCCACATTTGATTGAAGTGGTGAACTAAAATAAAGTGCATTCTGTCATGGAGAAAGTGTGCAGGTTCTTCCCCTTTTTAGCTTTGGACCAATAGGTTGTTCTTGGGGCCCAACTGTGCCATCATGACCACAGAAAGCCTGAGGTCTGAATGAGATGAAACAACCACCACCGGGATGAAATAAACCTGCCATGCACCTACAGTACAATCATTAGCAGTGGGCCTTTGGTGAACCTACCTCCAGTGTTACATTGAGCCTCTCCTTGCGGCCTTTCTCCTTCCCCTTCTTCTCCTTATACACCAGCAGAGACAGACAGTCTGAGGCAGACAGGGGACAGTCGCACACAGAGCAATGAGCTGTAAAAACTGACAGGCTTAAAGGTCTATTTTGTGATTAATGGGGAAATGTGAAATAACAAGAGTGTCACTTTTGTAATCCCACAGTGTGCTAGACTGTTTTTATGGCTCAGCTGTCATAATATACTGAAAACAATGATCCACTGGCACAGCTGATAATGAAAGTCAAGTCACACACACACACACACACACACACCGAGTTATTGCACAGCTATTTTTGTTAGGAAACTACATTGAATTCCATTTATTTGGACAGCCTATGCAAACCACAATTTTCATCTTAATCTTAAATCTAAATGGGTTGCCTCCTAAAAATTAGACTTCGGTCATGTAAAAGTCCGTGTTTATACTAGAAAAGGTCTTAATAAGGCAACAAAGTCAAGTACACACACACACACACAGTAGATTAGAGTATCATATTATTCCCAGAGTCTTTTCCGTTTCTTCCAGGAACACAGCAGCAGCAACATCATGATCCATATGATTATACTGCAGTCAGTCCTCACAGCGTCTCAAGTGAAAAACTATTCAGATTTGATGACACGCGCCTTTTTTTATTCTGCCAAACACTTTACATCATGTAAATGTCACTGTTTATCTTCGTGGCTGGAAGGCTTTCGAATAATTAACCTTCAATCAGAGTGGCACTAAAAACCCTCGGGACTTAACACCCAGGCTCCTGAAATGAAGGAGACGGAAGGGGCAACTCCACTCTTAAAGGTGATTTTGGACACAATTCGTGTCCAGCTTGTGTAGTGCGCGCCGTCCACGCGCTGTCCGGTGGCCCGGCACTGTGGTGCGTGCGCTGCCGTGGCGCACAAAGCTAAGGTGTTGTGATCAGTTTAAGCACGTGAACATGAACGAAAGTGAATGAAATCGATCACTGATAACGCTCGGACACAAACATGATCAAAGGTGATTATAAATAGGAGCGGGTTTGCCTCATACCTGCAACCGGAGAGGGCTTCCGAAGCACGACCCACCGACTCTTCCACTGTGGACAAGTTAAAAGTAGAGACACAATGAGTGACCGACTCTGCTCCTGTGGAAACTCGGACACGCGTTTTAAAGTTTGAAATGAGCGCAAAGTTTGACGAAATTAACCTTTTTTCCATCTCTGAACTTGACTTGTCCCTCCGCGACAACTGTATCCGTCATCTTCTGTCATGGTTCCGACCAAGTGTGTGTGCGCGCGTGTGTGTGAGAGAGAGAGCGAGAGAGAGGGAGAGTGAAAGAGAGAGAGCGTGTGTGTGTGAGTGTGTGTACTTACTTGTAACTGTTCCTTCTTGAAGAACTTTCCTGGTATAAACACTGACTTTGTTAGGACCAGTAGTCCTCATGGAGACCAAAACCTGGTTCTAATGACACATAACCTCATGTCTGAGGAACTGTGAATTGTGTGTAGATTAAATTTAGGATCAGGCATTAACTGGTTATGGTTAAGTTTAGGGATAACACTTTAGTTAAAACAATAATCAATAATGGTCTTTGTGCCACTGCAGGTCTCTAGTGTAAACACAGACCTTTTCAGGACCAGTAGTCCTCATGGGGAATAAGGCCTGTCCTAACAAAGCAGAATCTGATTTCTGGCTTTAATTAAGGTATTTTATTAAGCTATAAGTCTTTGGTTAGGCTGTCCAAATGTATTGAAGCCAGTGCAGAGTCCTAAGAGGAATAGCTTTGTGCAAATCTCAATCAGTGTGTGTGTGTGTGTGTAAAAGGGGGGGTCACTTTTCAAAATATCCTTTTACAGCTGAGGTCATGGCGGCAGACTTCACTCTCTCCCCAACAATCGGACCACCGAGGCGGGCAAAGACAGCCGTCTCCCTCCTCTGAGGCCCTGTCAAGTTAGTGCAGTTGTCATCAGGCGTCAAACTCCCACATTATTGTCAGCAACGGAGCCAATTCAATTAAAACCACATACCCTTCACTTAACTTATGAGCGCTCAGCTGGGTGTTTGACAGGGATTCACATAGCTTTAATGCTAATCAGTAGAGCCTCAGCTTCATATCCAGCTAAATCTGTAAAGGCTGTCTCAAATATACTCCCAATTAAAAGACAAAAGCAGTAAAAACTGTGAAAGATCACCATTCAAAAAAACGACTCTATTATATAACCTTAACATTATTCTCCTGGCCGTATGTCCAGAGACGGAGCAAATCCTGGAGCAGATGCAGCAGCGCTGCAGTTTGTTCTAGGCACTGATTCACTGTGGACTCAGCAAATAGCTACAGTGTAATATACAGTAAATCTTCTTGTCGGGTCCCTTGGCTCAGGATTCATCGCAGACTCACACGTACACTGTTCATTCACTTTGAATGGGGCAGTATCGAGCATTGCCAAACTGCACTGTGGGTCTCCTATGTCACTTTGTATGCAGCAGAGGTTGAGAAATGTTCTACTTTCCGAGAGGCAGAGGGAGCAGCAGCCAATCAATTCTTGTTCAACTATTCCATCACAAGTGCTAGACAATCAAATAGGTTTTGAGGCGTGAACTTCCAATGACTGAGAAGTCTCTATTGCATCTATTGCAGATCGTAACAAACAGACTTCTCTTCTTCTCCAAGTGCATTTAAATCCCCGAAAAATCAAGGATTTCTACTAGATTGCATAACTGGAAGTAGAACTCAGGAAAAGAAGCAAAATAATTTATAATCCTTCTTGCATCACTATTTAATTATTTGAAGAAATATAAGATAAGATAAGATAAATATATTAAGATATATTTAGATAACTAAATAGTGTTGAACTTAAGTAGTTTGGTATGATTTTGAAGATGAAGTTTGTTCATTTTTAGCACATTTTGCTGCCCACAAAAAAAACCTGAGTTTGGTGTAAACTGATTGGACCTGATTGTGGATTTGTTTTGATTTGTAGTAAATATATAAGTATAGTCTATAACCAGTTCACTCTGGTAACTCTACTGAGTTCTGGTAGCTGTTGTCTTACTTTCCTGGGGCCAACACTGTCGCCATTTTGGCAGGAAGCTGCGTTCTTCAAATCCACACACGTATATAACCGGCGGCGTATATATACAGTATATCAGAGAATATGTTGGGTTTGGCGGCTGTATTTATAAATAGTGAAGATGGTGCCAGGCGCTCATTGTGAGAGCATTTTACAGATCACCAAAGATAGAAGACGGAGTGATGGGAATCCACGGGCAACACATTCCGCCTGTATAGTGATCATATCAGGTATAGAATCCAACACGAACTGACTTTAAAGCCTTATTTATTATACATGCTTTTATTGCAATGTCTAAGGGTTCTCTGGAGCAGGATAAGGGAAGACTTCTAATAAACGTTAGGATGTCAGGATACTGCAGGTCGGGAATTATATCAACTCCGGCTGTTGTACACATAAAAAAAAGTCACCCGAGGGTCATTAGAAGGGTCAGATAAATTGAGTCTGTCAGGTTGTGCGATACATTAGCAAATATAAAGTGTGCAGTGAACTCTGACGACCTCAAACTGACATTTGAGATGTTTATTTCTGAGGAGCCTTTCCTGCCATCATGTTGGTGTCGACACACTGAGTCATGTGACATATGGACATAAGTACAGTACAATGAAGTTGTGTTAACATTCCACTGCACAGTACAAACCAAGAATGAGTCTGCAGTATGGAATTGGGACATAGCATGTGATGATTAATCCCAGTGTGCCGTTAGAAGGCCTCAGTATGGAATCTGGGAGCAGCTGCACAGTTGTTGACATCAAGCTCTTTGCCTCAGCTCTTAACCAGGACAGTGTTTCAGCTGCTGCAGAAACCCTCGGTGTGTTCAGATTCACAGAGACAATCTCATCATTCCTCCTCAAACAAATGTTGCTTTTAATTTATTCCGGTCTGTCTGCCGTTTGCCCTCACCCTGCTCCAAATGTCTCTTGGCTTTGACCATGGAGGGCAAGTCTGAAGTCTCGTACACTGCCGACCTCATCCTGCTGCCATGGTTGCGCAGCTCCAAGGCCACGCCCTCCCACTTCCTGTCCAGATCTGAGTTCCGGGATCCTCTGCGGTTTTGCCTGGTGTCTTCCAGGTCAGTGGTGGCCCCGATGTTATCTAAATCCAAAGCTCGTTTTGGGGTGAAGCGGGACACAGGTGACTTGGATTTTCGACGTGAGCGTAGAGGAGGTCGCGATGGAGGAGGAGGAGGAGGAAGAGGAGGGGAAATAGAGGGAGGGAGTGGGTTGGAAGACGTTGTTCTTCGGCTGTGCATTTTGAACGCCCCTCGTCCTCTTTCCTCCCCTCTCCATCTTTCTCTGTCTTTACCTGAGAAAGAAGAGACAACCTAAGCAACGAGCAGAGGCAAATGCAATAAAAGAAATGGAAACACACCAGCACTGCAACAATACTCATGCAAGGAGCTTTCAGAGGAAAGCACATCATTTTGCAAGACAATTGTCATGAACAAGAAAGCTTGTGGTGTTTAGTTGTATTCTTCTTCCCCTTGTGTTTTCCTGCCAGTCTGATTGTCTGCCCCGCCCTGATTGTTTCCACCTGTTCTCCATTACCGTGTGTATATGGTCTGCGCCTCCCTTTGTCTGTTGCCAGTTCTGTTGTCTGGTCAACCAGAGTAACTTCTGCACCTTTGTCTTGTCAGGAATTATCAGTATTTGCTCCATGCCACTGTCTCGTCAGGTTTTTGGACTTTTTGTTTGCTACTTTGTCAAGGCCTTTTTTTTCCTAGTAGTTTTTCTGTCGAAAGAGTGATTTTGTTTGTTAGCTTTAGCCATTTTTTGTTAGTCGTTTCTCCCTCTAAGGAGTGTTTTTTTTTTTGTTGCACTTTGAAAATAAAAGTTGGTTATTTTTCACTTGGTCTCCCGAGTCGTGCAATTGGGTCCAAGTCCTTGTCCCGGTGTGACAACAATCACATCCCGATACATCGCGATTTCTGTCTAACTGAAGAAAAGTCCATGAAAAGTTAAAAGTGCAGGATTTCTCAATTTTTCTCAACAAAAACAGAGAGAACAAAGTGCATAAAGTCTATGTTTTGAACGTGGTTGGGGTATCTCTAAACGCAGCTCCACCGTTATCCTGCCGTAAACTAGCCACAGTAAAGTAGGAACACCCAACGTGTGAAACTGGCAGGGGCTGTTTACTTTAGAGCGCCAAGTAGGGTAGAAGCTATGTAACAGGTAGGCCAACTAAACTTTAAAAATGGAATGATTTACATTAAGGGGATTTGTATTTTGTCCCCTCTATGTGACTATGTAAACAGATCAAGTCCCCACAATGCACTGTGAGAGAGAGATAAAAGGCATTTGGAGTGAATGTGACAAATGTTCCCATAGCGCTTGGCTCACTTTGCTATGACATCATGGGAAAGAGTGGTAGGTAATTCTCTCGCTCTCTCTCTGAGTGTAATTCTTGTGTTCCCATCTTGATACAAACTGCTGCCATCTACTGGCTCAGAGAAAAAGAGTCATCACTTTATCTGTGACAACTGGATTTTTTCAAATGGCTCTATTTTTTTAAATCACGTGACTGACTTCAAACCCATTGTTGCATCTGCAAGTAACTCTATTGTTGTTATTATTTTTGATAATTCGATACAGCTAAGCACGACTGATGACCTCAGCTATCTGCGGTGCCTATGCATCAAAGCTTCCACATCACACCTTTAAAGCTCATTTTGAAAGTATAGCGATTTATGATTGGAATATTTTTGGTCGGGGAAACTGTTTTCCTCTTGGCACGTCTCGCCACTTTGTTACTTTCTCTTCTCGCCAGCAGATGAAACCATGTGAGATGACAGGGATCAAGCTGCTGCTCTGTGAGGCAATTCATTATTCTGCTGACAGGTGGAAATGAGCAATGGTCCTAACAAGAGCCAGTGAACTAATACACAGAGCCAAAACTGTATGTGTACAACCGCTTCTGTTGAGAAACATGAGAAAACACACTGTATCCTGGAGCATGAAAACAACAGTCACAGCCAGAGATGACCTATGTTTGAAGAGATCTCAGAATATCTTATGCATTTAGATCCTGTCAGCGACATATTATAACATTTCTTTTGTGAGCTAAATGTTCAGATACTGTTAAAAAAAAACACCCAAAATAAAACAATGTGTAGTGTTTGTAGACAGCCATGTCTGTGTGTGCATGTACAGTATGTGTTTGTGTGTACAGGTACATGTCAATCCCAGAGGAAACAAACACAAGCAACACTGCAGAATTATTCTAATGTGAAGTGTGACAGAAACAGAGTTTCATTGACTTCCATTCATTTGGAAAGCCTAACCAAAGCATTATCCCTAACCTTAACCATAACCAGTTAATGCCTAGCCCTAAAGTTAACCTAACCACAATTTAAATCTTAGCTCCAAACTAACCAGTACTTTTGGTCCTGACAAGGTGAGGACCAACACCCACGCACGCACACACACACACACACACATTCATACATGTCTGTATTTATGTAGAAATGAGGATATCAGTGTGTTTTGGTGACATCCAAACAGCGACAAAGCTTACCTGATAAGGCATTCGAGCATAGGAGAACCCGTGCATTTCTGCTTTACCCCAAAAAAGACCTTGTACCTCAAAACAAAGCCCCGACTTGCAGACACACAGACACAGACACAGACACAGACACAGAGAGAGAGGGAGAGCGAGAGAGCGAGAGAGAGAGAGAGAGGACACAAGATCAAGATAAAGAAGATAAATCTGAGAGAGGTTGCACAGATGGTGTTTAGTGGTAAAGGCTAAAACAGAAGGGAGCTGAAGAATTTATCACACATTCCACCTTGGATTTGTGTTGTTCATGTTAACATTTAAGAAAACTGGTCTGAAACATGATGACAATATTGTATTATGATTGATGCAGAGTCCCTTTATGTCATGACGTAACACAATAAAGAGCTGTCTAATGAGTGAATGATCTGTATTTATATAATGCTTTGTCTTCACCATACTGTTTTGCCATTCACCCATTCACACTCATTCACTCACAGCACAGCACACCTATCATACCCGTTCACATGCTGCTGGCACAGCTGCCAGGATGGTTAAGTGTTTTGCCCAGGGTCATGGCATGTAGAGGCTAGTGGGGCAGGGATCAAACCCTCAGTTAAAAGATGACCCGTTCTACCACTAACCCACTGAGTGAATGGGTAATAAAAAAACATCTTGATTATCATGCATAGACGTTTTAGTCTTTAAAGATCCAGCATGTGAAATACAGGTGGTTCAGTATTGGCAGGGATGTTTATTCTTTGCTCCATTAAGTGCGGCACAAACAATTGATGATAAAGTAGCAAATCAATAACTTAACAATAACATCTGTCACGTATCACAATGTCCTCCACGGTTTCTTCACTGCCTCTTTCAGCAAGTGTGATGTAAGTAGGTCACAAGTATTCCAGTGAAAAGTGTCGTTAATGACCTTAGGGTTTTTCATAAGTCATTGTGTTTCGTACGCTTTTCCCATGGCTGTATTCTCTCTCCAAAATGTCCAAGGACAAATGAGAGGAAATAGAATAGAAAAAAAATCTGTTCATTCTGATGGGTTAAGAAAAGACAGAGAAGGCAGAGAATTGATTTCTACTGCGACACAACTGAAGATACAGCAGGAACGGCTGCTTTGCAGTTTGCTTTGCAAAAAACGACTACAACGTAGACCATATAATAGTTGATCATTTTAACTGAGAATAAAAATGAAAAGGACGTGGGATAAATTAATGTTCGCCTCAGAGTACAGTACAGAATAAAACCTTTAAAAAAGCTGTCTCTGCAGGGGAAAAACAACTGCTAAAAACATCGTTTAACTGCTGGACTGAGGCGAGAAGGGGTGAAAATAAAATTTGCTGCTGTGTGATAAAGTGCTAACAAGAAAAAGGAAACATGAAGTAAAGCTGTACATGTACAGTTGTTGCAGAACTTTCTGTTCCACTGTATGCGTGCACACTCGTATTTTTAGTTATTGTTTTCCCGAGTGAAAAGATAGTGGGCAAACACAGAACGTGGTGCGTTTGAGACGATAAATAACAGCTGAGCAAATGTTGTGTTCATGGTGCTGCTGTGTGTATGCTTGTATTTATTGACGCACTATGTCAGCGTGCAGTGTGCTCATAAACATCTAAATTGGTTGAAAACAACACATGATCCTCTTGTACGTGCAACACTGAAGC
Source organism: Solea senegalensis (assembly GCF_019176455.1). Lineage (NCBI taxonomy): Eukaryota > Metazoa > Chordata > Actinopteri > Pleuronectiformes > Soleidae > Solea > Solea senegalensis. The sequence continues at coordinate 18,227,349 of NC_058026.1, forward strand.
CCCCATACCGCTATTGAAGTTAAAATTTTCATTTTACACCTCATTAGATTTCATCCAATCTTAAGAACCTGTAAAAATGTTCAAAATCTTGTTATCTGTAATTGGCTAAAGTGCATTGTTAGATTCTGGACACGGGAGTGTTGGAGGGAGATGGAGGAGGGGGTTTGACACTGGTCATCATCCTGAGCTTATTCTTCAGCTTACGAAAAATCCACAGCAAGTGCACTCAAGAGTTCACACAGATACACAGCACGCAGAGAAATTACAAACCTAATGCATCAATTTTTCCTCTCTCACTCTGATCTGTGTCATCATACCACAATTGTGGCCTTAAAGCAGTGTATACATCACTACATTATTTACACTCATATAATGATATAAACACTTTTACCTTAGTTACTGTATATTTACATCATTTCTACTAAACTATTTATGTGACTCGAGTAAATTTAAGGTTGTAGCAGTGAAGTGAATGAAGGGACAAAGGAAATCTGGATGCATTCAGCCACAGACCAAGAGTGGCCAACAAAGATCTTCAAACTGACTTCAGGTGGTCCCCAGTCCCGTTTGCAGTCAGATGAAGACAGAGTTTAAAGGTTTCACACAGGAAAGGTACCTGAACTCGGCCGACTGTCCTGTGCTTGCTGTTGGGGTCTGGGTTTGCAGGGAAGGGCTGAGGGAGTGACGTAGCTGAGGTTGGGACTGTTGATGTCCCCCTCTCCTACAAGAGTCAGATCTGACAGTGTGTCCTCTTCCTGGATGCATTCTCCCCTGCTAGTTTGGGGGTGAATGTGGGAGATGGGTCCAGAAAATGGAGGGAGTGGTCTGGATTTCCTTCTGCCTCCACTTCCAGTACCCAGTGCAGAGGCCAAGCTCTGGGACTGATGACTTGCAGTGAGCAAGTGGGTGCCGCCCCCTCCTCCTCCCCTGTCTTTGCTGATTGTCTTATTCCCCCGGCGACTGCTGCTCGGGAGGCTGCTGTTGTTGGGGTTACGGGAATTAGGGCTGAAGCAACTGGGCTCAGGGTTGTAGGGAGCAGTCGGCGAAAGGCGAAGAAAGTCTGGAAGCTGCAGGTCGCTTTTGTTTAGCAGGCCTCTCTGGTCATCTGCTCGGTGGCTCTGAGCTTTGAAAATGAGGTCGAAGAATTCTGCAAACACAAACATGAACTTTTTTCGAAATCATTCATCATCCTTCAGTAAACATGTAAAAGAGGGATATATTCAGAGTGAGCTAGTGTGCCACATGTATAAAGCATTTGAAAGCAGCTTCTGCAAAACAGCTGCTGGAGAGAAAAAAGATTGATCAGTCTTTACCTTCAGCTTCATCGATGTTAATCTTTTTCTGCTTTCTTTTATCCAGAGCCTTATGCAGAGCGATAGGGTGGTTGGGTAAGACCAAGCCTCTTAGGTCAGAACCGTGCCCAGCCTTGCCGTTTTGCCCACGGATGTGGGCTGAGCCTGTTTTCCCTGAGCGCCTCTTCTCGCCCTGAGGACCACAAAGAGAACAGAGCAGGGTGTTAGAGCCCTGATAAGTCATGGGGATGCAAGTATGGGCACAAGCAATGGCAACACATGGAGACTAATGCTTCTGATGACAATGATGATTTAAACATGTATGATTAAAGCGGCAGCGCGTGACATTTAGTGTTTTTTGTTGATTATTTTGGCTCTGTGTGGTCTTGGTCATGAACAGAAAAGGTCTAGCATTTGTTGGCTTCATTTGTCTAACTCTCTGACAGGCAACTATCAGCCTTGTGTGAGGGTGTGTTTTACTTTTATCAAACTGTAGATTACCTATGTTTATTGAGTAGTGAAATTCATTTATTTACTGTCATACTTTTACTGTAGCCGCCTTTCTTTACTAGCACAGTGCTGCTGTTGCCTCCATCTGTCTTGAATCACTTCCTGTGTGCAGCACGGAAATGTTGCCAGGTGACACAAGATCTAATACACGGACAAACGTGTGGAGCTCATAGCCTTAATCAGCATTCTGACATTCACTGAAACATATCTAATAATCACACATCACCTAAGAGAGAACTAACTCCACGCTATTAAAAGCCACACTACTATCCCCCTAAAGTGAGAGACACAGCCTGTTTAAAGGAATCCTCCAACATCGATCATGACCAAATGGTCATTTAACAAATGAAAAAAACAACAACACGACCCTGAGAGCCACCAACTGCATCACGGTGGGTGGGTTTGTTATGGAAGAAAGAGAACCAGCAAACCAAATAGCAAAGTTGATGATGCATTCGGTCACAGGCGGACCATTGTGACGGAACATTAGAAACCTTTGCGAGTGTGACGAGGCGCATGCATACAGGGAACTGAAGACAGCAAGAAAGACACTTAGTAGCATCAGCCAGGACATGGAGACACTTTGTGGGTTATGGAACAGTCCAGAAAGAAATGGGAAATAGAAGACTGGAGGAGATCTTACTGTTGATGGTTGGTTTCTACTTGTAGAGACTGAGACGAGACTCTTCGAATGACCTACTTTATGTTTGTCAACTGAATGAAAGAGAGAAAGCAGAGAGAGAGAATAATAAGGGACTGCAGTGCAAACACAATTACAGTGTTCTACTTTGTTCAATGAGCAACATTTGTTTTGGAGAAAAACTTGTGTGTTACTTACCCATTCCAGCAGTGTGTTCTGCTGTATCCAACACCACACGCAGTCCGTCTAGGTGGGAAATGGGAATACCTAAATCTAAGGGTTCTGCCTCTCCACTCTGCATCCCACACACACACACACACACACACACACTTTGAGCAAGAACAGAATCTCCTTATCAACTGCTCATCAATCGTCTGAGCTCTTTTTCTGTCCATGCTGGACGGAGCCCAGCTGACTTGGGCAAAGTTGGAAAGATGTTCACCAATTAGACCTTTCCGCAATCAATAACTCACTAGCAAAAAGCAGCCAACAATCTAATCAAGAATTTAAAACTACATTCCTCACTGTCTGTACACAGCCAAAATTGATTAATGACTTACAATGCGTGCGACCAAGTCAGAGAAGTGCAGGCCATATTTGGCAACCACAGGCCTAAGGACTTCAGTCACTGGCTTTGTGGGTTTAGCTTTTAGGCCCACAGACCGGTTAATAGGGACTAAGTCGAGTCTGGAGAAGAAAATAACAGAATTAGGTTTTTGTGGCAGTAGCTTCAGGGGCCAACAGACAGATTTCACTGCTTTTACTGTACCTGAAGAGTGTGCGTTTTTCTAGTCGGAGGTCCCGAGAGCACAATGTCATACAGTCTTGGTCCAAAACAAGCGGCTAGAATAAGGAGCACAACATCAAAATTTAAAATCAATTATTAAGAAGGAAGGACGCTCATTTTGAGTTACATGGACCATAGTTCTGAATATTAATTTTAACTAAATGGTATGTTTTCAAACAACTGATTGTAAAGATGTCAGTAAAGATTCAAGGCTTTAAACCAAAACAATAATTTGAAAAGCACTAAAACACTAAATAAAACTAAAGAGTTCCCCGTAGAGTCGTGTTGTAATTTGATCCATTGCTCATATAAAAATAATGATTAGTGCAGTTTTAAGACAACTTAAATGGATTTTTATGACAAGAGCAAAATGATGCTGGATATGATTTCTCTGTTTGGTTTCTGCTTAAAGGTACAGTGTGAAACATTTAGCAACATTTACAGGTAAAGGTCCCTCACCTCACCCTTCCCTTCCAAGTGTGTTGCAAGGGAAGGGTGTTTAGTTTGTCCCTTGTGGGCTACTGTAAATACAAGGTGGTCCAAAATGATGAAATCTGTAGAGCTGACCCAGCTCCTACCAAAAAAAATTAAGTATAATTGTTTAAAAATAATCTGTCTAAAGAAAATAATTCCACCTACATTTTACACACTGGTTCTATAAGTGTGGTTTAATGTGGCATGAAATACCTTCTCCCCTCCAACCAGGAAGAGGTCTATAGCTGCCAAGTTGATACAGAGCTTCTCACAAAGACCCTGGAGCAAGTCCCTGATGGACACCCCGGACCTCAGCGGCACAGAGCAACATGAGCCGTCCGGCAAGCTTATGTTACACTGCCTCAAGGGGGCGCTGCCCCCTCCACGCTCAGTTGACCCTGATATTGCATCTCTGGAAACATCACCCTGAATGAAGAAAACAGAGACAAAGTCAGTGTTAAAACAGACAGAAGAGAAGCTGAGCAGAGGAAACCAGACACTGTCACTTTACTCTGTTCTTTTAATTCAAAGTTACTTTCATTCAAGTCAAATGTGACAGGAATGTTTGGCCATTACAGTCTAAACCGATTGTGTGGTGATATCACTTTCCACGCTGACCTCATTCCTCCCCAGCTCCAGACTGGCTCCTGATGACAAGGAACCCTGTGATTCACGCCGACCATTACTGCCAGAGAAATCTGAAAGACATTAAACCAGTCAGAGACAACTGTGGAATCATTCCAAACCTCTGCATCAAACATACATTTGAAAGGGTCCATTATTAAAACCATAAAATCGTTTCACATTAATAAAATTCCAGGATCACTTCCAGTGTTATCAACTGTAATTGATTAAACGTTAGCGACGATGAATCATGTGATCTGCGCAGTCAAGTATTTTCGAGTTGTTTTCATATTGGAGCTTTTTTTGTTTTTTGTTTCTACAAACTGAACTCATATGATGGCAAAGACTACTGACTGTAGTTAAAGTCAGCCAGCTCTCGCTTCTTGGGACCTTTGCCGAAGCTCATGTTGCGGGACCAGGAGAGGAACATGCCTTTCCTCTGGTCCCCTGGGTCGTCTCTGCTGTCCTCATTCAAAGATCGACCAGATTTGCTCTTTTTGTCCTCCTATAACACGCACAAAAATGACAGGTGCACATGATGGATGTTAAAACTAATTTATCAAAATTGCCATGAAAAAGAATTTACCATGTATGCATTACCTTCTTGGGCGTTGAGAGGTTGGAGCGGTCAGAGCTGATGATGCTGTGTTTGGAAGTGGGGCTGTTGGGGATGTGGTAAGGGTCAGGCAGGGGCCTGCCCTCCACCTCCGTCAGCATACACTCCTGGTACAGGAAAGACTTGAGGAAGCGGGTGTAGCTGTCAAACTTCATCAGGTTAAAGATCTACAGAACAGGAGGGGAATAAGTAATCAAGGGATTAAACACAGAAAAGACGAGAAGAAAGGACAAACACAAGAGAGTGAAATGGATTGAACACAGGACAGGAAAAGAAGCAACAAATGGCAACAGCAAATGGACAGACACACACAAAATGAAGGGCAAGACCAGAAAGAGGAATGAAGAAGATGGAAGCGTTAAAAAGAAGAAACAGATGGAAAGAGAACAAACTGATGGCAACAATTTGCTTACAGATATTGAGAGCACAGGAAGGTAAATAAGTAGTTAAGTATGATATGAAGTAAAATCATATCAATATTTTTCTCTCATCAATCTACACTTCATACCACATGATACAAATGGAAAAACAGAAATGTCCCCCAAATTTTCCACAAATTCATTAAAAGAAACAGAAGAAGCTCAGGCTTCTGTCAACCATTTCTACACATGTCTGGAGTTCACCTCTTGGAAATAAAATTGATTTGACATCATTTTCAGCTGTTAGAGTCAATCATAGCCTTTCAGTAACTACACCTCTCTCCTCCATTCACATCCATGATGCCAGACAGGATAAGATGCTAAGATGAATGGTAGACCTTATGTTTTATTTGAGCACACAGTGCTGTAATACTAGTCCATTTTCAATGTTTTGATCCATATTAATGAGTAATAAAAATAATAAACTGCCTCTTCAGTGCATGAAGTGTTTCATAAGGAAGGTCAAAGTTTTGAGTCATCTTAGTACAATCTGTTGAATGGAGAAACGTCCTCTTTTCTAAAAACACTTAGTGGTCACCTTGAGTTCGGAGTTGGTAAGCATACTTGCTGTAATTACTACCTGCAGTTGCTGCTCCTTGAACATGTCAGGTCGAGGAGCGTTGAGGATGTCGTCAGCGAGCTGAGCCTGACTGTCGATGTTGACCGGGGTTGTAGATTTACTGGACAGGAAGCTGTTGTAGATCTCCCTGGCGCGCTGAGAGAGCTGGAGGGTGGAGGAGAGGTCGAGGTTAAGTTAAAATAAAACGCGATGACACGGCGGGAAAACTAATATGAGACACAGATTGAGTTAATTACTGCTAGAGGGCTGTAATTAGATATGCATGCTGTGACCAAACAATGTCTTGCATGTGTGTTACCTGTTTCTTGTCATTCTCAGGGACGTGGCTGAAGAACTCACAGGCCTGCCAAAACAGGATATTCTCCTCACTGAACTCTTTCTTCAGGAACTCCTGTAGTGAGAATGAACGGTGCATTGAACTTTTCCTTCTTTTTTTACATTTTTAACATGGATACGACACACTAAGGCCTCATCCAGACTTGGTATCAACATCTGTCCTGAGAGATCTAATGAGTGGACAGTGTTGAGTATAGCTGTTCACATCTGGCAAAGACATGCTTCATGGACATCCTGTGTGGCACCATGTGATCAGATCTGGCATCATCTGTGCGATATTCAAATACAAACTGGTGTCATTTCTGTACACAGAGTTTCAAAGAGTCTGACTGAACAGATGTGTCCACTGTCAGTGTGTTAGAGAGTGTGTGTGTGTGCACACCTGAAGTGTAGTGTGACCACCTCCAGTCAGACAAAATGTGGGACAAGTAGCATGGTAAAGTGGGACAATGTGGGACAGATGTAATCATTTAAACTTAAGATATATTGTCTATCTAATTTACCAAGAAACATTTTTTAAACCCACCGACCAAAGGATTAAGACACTGCCTGACCCAAAATATAACCCAAAGTTTCTACAGCTTAAGGCATTACCGCAGTCGGTAGAGCGATATGAATGTGTGTGATGTATGGCATTATAGATGCTCGTCACTTCTGCTGCCGAAACTTGAAGAACGATTGCACTGATTTGCATGTTTCTTGATGATGTGCTTTTTTTCTGTGTGACTCACATGCACCATGTCACTTCACATCGTATTCTCCACCATGCCCCACAGAAAAACTGCTTTTGCATAAAATGCGTTAATGCTAAAGAATGTGGCCTCAAACCACCTCCAAATGTGGTTATGGAGGACGCATTGGACGTGTCAGACCTATACCATATCAGGAGTGCTTAGTATATATTGGTTATATATATCATAAGCAATATATAAATATTGTCATGCTCTGTTTGTCCATGTCATTTTATTGTGAAAATCCCCTCTTATTTTGAAGTCTTTTTCGTCCCTTGTCTGCGTGCACTTTACTTTTCCCCTCTGTGATTACCCCAACCTGTTTCACCTGTGTCTTGTTTGTCACAGCTGTTCGTGTCTCCCTGATTCCTCAGTGTATTTAACCACTCCCCCTTCCTTTGTCTGTTTGTGAGTTTGTCTTCGTCCGTTGCCGTTTCAACACGTTGTTTTTTTGCTCCTCTGTTTTTGTGGTTTGCAAGTCTGTGGATCTGTCCTGTTCCTCGTTGATCCCGCGCCTGCACTTTGTGTCGCACATTTGAGGCTCTTCGTGCCTGTTTTCCTATTTTTGTGTGCTTTAAGAATAAACTCTTTTTACTTACCACTGTCCTGCATTTGGGTCCAGACCTTTACTTCATAAATATGTCTTTCCCTGTGTCCAACTGCAGAGGCCATTCATTCTCTTGTCGTGAAATGAACATATTTTTCAAACTCATGTCACAGCAGATGTAGATATACATTTTCTTCATTAAGCAAAATAAACACAACATAAATTATAGTGGTCGAGGTCACCAGCATAGAAGTCAAGGAGGCAGCAGCCTATTTAGCCTACTGTTGTTGTCATTAGTCATATTGCTAGATCTTGGTGTGTTTGTGATATCTGATAATCCATTTTAAAGCCAATATCTGCCGAGACCGTTATTGTCCCATTCTTAAAAGAAACATATTTGTCCAAAGACAAATGCTCAACCTATCGTGACCCTACAAATGATATGGCTCAGTTCAAATGTGGCTTCAGAATAAAACACACTTCGCATACGCAAACGTGGTGTAGTTTTTGACTCTGCAACAAGATCAAATTCAAACTAAGCATGTGCTTTCTAACACCAGTCATGTGCGGCCATCGTACCGAGAAATAGCGGACGCCCACTGGATCCTGCAGCAGTCTCTCGAAGCAGACGGCCCAGCTGGCCACTCTCCTCTCTGTGTGTCGCCGGTGGCTCTGGACACTGGGCAGGATGGCATTACTGTTCAGATTGTTGTCTCTGCTGCAGCCCTGCAGCTCCACACGGTTCAGCTCTGTTCACACACACACACACACAAATACACACATGTGAAACACCTGGGTGGAGGTAAAAAAAAAAAATATATATATAAAGCTATTTCAAAAACATGTCATGTGGCATCCAACCCAGAGACGCTGTGTCCATATGTGCTGTATATGGGTTTTTGTTGCCTGAGCTTGAACAAAAAAAGAAGAAGGAAGACACATATTTTCGGAATGATAACAAACAAACAAACAAATAAATAAATAAATAGAATAATGTGTGAGATGTTAGACCTTCATCTAAACAAAGGCATTTAATATCACAGATTTGACCATTTTAAACAACTTCTTAACCACATTAGACATTTAGGTGCCAGTCTGACATGATTTTGTTTAAGTCATAATGTAGTAAATGTGTGTAAAAGGACACATGAACTAATCAAACTGAGGACAAGGACACACTGTTACCCTATAACAGGCAAAAGTCGTTTCTATTCAGACTGATTTACGAAGGTCCTCTATCATCATTACATACTGATATTATTCCAGAAAAGGTAAACAAAAAAGAGATAACATAATTGCATCATTTATAATGGCAAAAGAAAAAAGTAAAGTTAGTTATCCCAAGTCATTTTCTTCATCTACCATAGTATTGATGTATATACCGTATTTACATGAGGTATTTAATACCTCACCAATTATCATTCTTTATTCATGCAAACAAAAACATAAAACAAACAAGGCACAATGTTTCAATTTAAAAAGACTAAAGCATTATCCTCGCACAAAAAAGAACACTATGTGTGCCTACCAGGGCCTGCAGAGTTTTGCATTATGCAAAACAGCATTGCAAGTATCACAAGAAGAGCTAAAAGTGCATTTTGGTGGTACATCCACACTGAATGCGTGGCACAACTGTTGTTTGTGGGCATATTTGACACACTTCTCCATTTAAAATGATGTATTTGTGTGTACAAAAAGCTCCTTGCTGTAAATAGATACAAAAAAACTTTTTAAAAGGGGCCTATTCCATCTTCAGTCCAGAGTCCACTATAAGTATTTGAGGCTGATTCCATCACATGAACTTCTTTTTAGTAATCCACTTGTAATTATATTTATCATACCTTGTTTATTTATTTGTCATTGTTTTTATTCTGTCTCATATGCTCAGTAAAGAAGCACATTTCCCTGTACAGGTCTCGCCAGGTCTCGCTTGAAAAAGAGGACGTTTTTAAGTTTTTAATCTCAATGGGATTTACCTGTTAGTTAAAGGTAGGGTGAGAGATTATATTCTGGAGCATTTTTAACTGTATTGTTTAAAACCTCTTCACACCCTGATTGTAAACAATTAATGAATGCAAAAAGTCACAGAAAAGTACCAAAAGTTACCGATGCTGTGCAGTGCTTGTGAATCTGTGCTTGTTGTGCGTTCCTGTGCTCTGGAGGCGTAGCTTCACATGATAGTCTGAAGAAAGGGGCTTGGACTATTGAATTCAAAATGGAGCCGGCTCAATCTGTTTTTCCAGGATCTCCAACCCTACCTTTAATAGTTAAACGGCTACAGACACACAGGTTCAGCTAATCTAGTCCCAAACTACAGGTGGTACAAAAACATTTAAATACGCAAACGATGTGTAACATTTGAGTACTCCTAAACTTGGTAATAATTGATATCCAACATTAAAGACATTTGCAGTCAATATTTGTGCCTAAAACCCACCTTTACTAACTTCACTAAAAACACTTCCTCACCTGGGTAGAGCTGGTAAGAGCCTGTGTGGTGCCAGCGAGGCAGATATCGAGTCCTGAGGGGAATCCAGGCCCCTCCATCCATAATCAGCCTATCAGAGCCTTTAACCACCTCGACACATACTAGGCTGAGCACACGGTCCAGGACATGGCAAACACACACTCACTCCCAGCTAACAGCATTACGAGGAGGAAGAGAGAGAAATGGGGGAAAGAGGAAAAGAAGAAGATGTAGAATGAAGGACATAGAGAGAGGGAGAGGTGGAGGCTGCTGGTGGGGGAACCAAACTGTCTGACAACCTGAGAGACCACAGAGAGTCAGGTCTCAGTGTGCACGCATACAGACAGAAACACACACACACGCACACAGTTGCAGGCAGGTAAGTGATACAGGTACACACAGGGATCAAGATAATGAATAATTCAGAGTCGAGGGAGGTGGGAACTAAAAACGCCACAGTGCACACGTGTCCATGCACACACACACACACACACACACACACACACACACACACTGCAGTATTGATGAGGCCCTTGTTAAAGGCCACAGCTGAGACTAATGAGCCTGTGGATCTCATACAGCCACAATCAAATATACAAACACACACACACATATTATAGACAGACACGTGCAAAGAATATCTTCCTTACACCACAGTCTAATTACTGTGGTCGACAATAATACTGTGACTTTTTGCCATATTAATAGATAGATAGATAGATAGATAGATAGATAGATAGATAGATAGATAGATAGATAGATGCTACTGTATTACAAACTAAAATCAAAACCCCCCCGAGAGAACAAGTTTAGGAGAATCCACAAAGGTTTTTCTTGGGAGCCCTGTGGAGCTTTTTTTGGAAAACAAGTCCCTAAGTGAAAAAAAATTCCCCAAACACCCGCCCTCGCATTCTCCTGTATGCGAGTTGTTCTCAAACTTTTAATACCAAGTACCACCTGAGAAAATATTGAGCTCATGAAGTAACACCAACGTTAAAATACAGTGGTGTAAATAGATCGAGCAAAGTCAGCTCACAGGAGGGCAGATTTATTCCCAATAACATCATTTTCTCTCTCATCATCCTCCTCTTCCTCACATATACTTCACACCTGGTATAGTGAAATTAGATTAAGATGGAGTGAGAGATAAAGTGACTCTAATTAGTATTTATTATTGCAGTCGAACAGTATTTATTATATTTATTATTACTTTTATTATGATTACTATTATTACTATTACAGTTTGAGAACCATGGCTGTATACAACCAATATACGCAAGACAACAACGATCATGCTCCACGTCTTCTTCTCTGTTTTTGGTGTATTTTAGTGGCAGCGTTACAGCACCACATACAGGCCTGGCAAGTGTATTACAGTGGTTACAGACGGAGACATTTCTTGAATCTATGCCTAAATCTTTTTGAGAACTAAAAAGAAAAAGATTGTAAAAGGAAAGTTCTGTTTCAGTGTGAATAAGGTGTCTGTAAATGTAGAAGGAAAGCCAGTTTTCCACTTCAGTGCATGCTCTCCTCCGGAGACATGCACTGGCATTAACTACGGGCATAAACACATGAGAGCTGTGTCTGCCGTGAACCCTACACCCCCCTTTTGTCCTTTTTCTCACCTCCTCTCCTTCTTGTATCAGCCATCCACAGTAAACTGTGTCTTTCCTGTTCATTACTGAGGCGTTAATGCACCATTTCAAGTCTCTTAAATGTGAGGTGTTTTGTTATCACTGACAAAATTCACATCAGCGTACTTCACATGAGAAAACAACACACCATAATGATGCAAACCATCCAGTTGAATGTGAATAGCTCGATTAGGCCTGTTGTAATTATTTCACAATCCTCGGATCCCAATTATTTCCTCTCGTCACATATTCATTTTCATTAAGTTTCATGAAGCTGCATGAAGAAGAAATATCATATTCTTGTCTTTTCATCTTATCTTCCCATCATCTGGCTGTGCATCTTCTGCTGTAGTTTATTAGAACATGAGTGGAGCTTCGGTGCCACTGACTGTGGAACAGAAGATCAATCTTGTGGTGCTTGACATTTTGAGGAGCACGAGCACCGTGGATGAGTTACAAATCCCATCAAAACATCACTGTTTTCATGTGGCAAAATGGCGTTGTATTCATGAGTTGTAGTATCATTATTATGACAAGTTACTGTCCACTGCATTTCAAAACAGTCACACAGTGACAGGTCACACTGGAATTTGTGCCAGGTGCATGGTGTTGAGAAATCATGCTTGGTTTAGTTTATTTAGTAAAAGCAAAAAGCCAGTCCCAATCTATGTTTACAAATGCTCATGTGCAGCTATCACATTGACAGATTTGAGACTATAAAGTGCAGCCTGTCAACAGCGGCAGAGCAGGCAGAAGATAGAGGTGAGGAAGATATTGTGTGTATACATATCTATATATATATAAATTAGGGCTGTCAGTAGATTAACTAAATTAACTAATTCATCTCACATTTTGAAATTCATTAATCTAGATGAATCGCAATTAAAAGTTTGCTTTTCTTTCTAAATGAATGAGTGATCAGACACCATTCATTGCATTGTATCTTTCTTTTTAAACACAGAACTACACATAGAACTATGTGATTTCAAAGAGACTCGGGTCTATCAAGTGCCAAGCAGGTCATCTTAAAATAAAGGCTCAGCATGGATGACTGCCATCCTGTATGCAACAAGAACGTTGTGTAAACATGACAACAACAACAGCTGCCAGCATATCACAGACACTATCAGTGCCGAGAGTGATTAGTTTGCCACTCGTTGGCGATGTGGAGGAATTCCTCTGCTCAGGTCTCAGCAATTAGTTGCACCCTCTGTTTTTTTGAAAGTCGATGCAAAGGATCGCAACTTCCAATCATTGTCAATAAATTGTGCCGTGACACCTCGGTCGTTGTCATATAGCATAAAACCTTTGTTCTGCCGCTCCGCTTCTTAAAATGAAACCTTACGCCCAACAATCCCTCACCTCTCTCCATCTATCCAATCCTATCCAAGAGACTGTTTCACGCTAATAATTTCCGGTTTTCATGTCAGAGGTCAGCACACACCAGAGGTAAAAAAAAAACTTGCGTAAATCTTGGCTGTATTAATAAATAATATGCAAATATACAGTATAAATGTATATAAATTCCCCACTCACTTCGGGGAGATTTTTTCTTGTGTCTCCGTCAAGCTCGGGTCCTCTATAACAGAGACCTGAGGTTTTCTGCGCTGTATCTTAGCTGTTCCTTTGACTATTCTCAAGCAGAGATCTCAGATGTTCTTCCTGGAAACTGTTGGAACCACTCTCCCAGTTTGGGGGTCACAGCTCCTAGTGCTCCTGTCATCACTGGGACCACACTTTGCCCACAGTTTGCCCACAGTTCAGCCCTCTGTATTTCTCAAGCTTCTCCTGTTCCTTCTTCTTGATGTTGCTGAAGTTTAGGATTACCATGTCCATCACTACTGCCCACTTCTGCTGCTTATACCACTATGTACAGTTATGTGTGTGTGTGTGTGTGGGTCGATCATCATGACAACAACAAATGGGAGTGATTTTACAGTGGTCAGTGGTGAAGTACATCCACTCACCTCCATCGGAGACTGCAGAGGACTGGAAAAGAGCACACAGAGAGACATGGATTAGGATCTTCGCTAATAATCTGCACACCACACACATTCAGACAAGCTAGAACAACACATGAGGGCAAAGAGGCACCTGTCATGGCATGATCTTTGGCAACACGGAGACAGAAACAGGGTGACTGTGTTTCTCACAAGACGAGGCCAATTATCGACGACATATTTTCAAATCATGACATAATGAGGTTACGACATTCTTTGTCTGGTGTGTGTGAGTGGAATCATCTGTGAACTGGCTGCAAAGAAAATCAGTAAACACAGAACATTTGGGAAAATGTGGAATAGTAATCCTCCAACAGAGAAGTCAGGGGTTCAAGCTCCCTTTGGTTAAACTAACTTTTATCCAAAGATGTCCACATTTTACAATTACACTCTCACATTTCCCACTATAACCTGATTTCTGACACTAACTTTGTTATTTACACGTCAGTCATTCTGTAAAGTATTGGATCCTATACAGATCCTGTCATATTATGGCTCAGCTTTGATGCACAGCATGTAATTCCGTTGGTACGACACGTGTTCTGTTGTGATTCATGTGCATCTTGGCAACTGTCTCACTTGAGCCTGTGTGTCCGAGCCATATGGCACAGCAGGCATAAACACCAGGATTAGCTATTTCAGATTGTCACAGGAGATGTAGCGGCTGGCATAAGCGTGTGAGAAGAGCTGTGACGTGACTTTAAATCAGCGGACTGTGGGTGAACCTTCACAGGGGAACGCAAGGAAAAGACAGAGGTAGAAACCTCAGCGGTGGAAACAGGCTACCCACTTTTTACATATTCTGTCTTTGGTGTGTGTATTTCACGTGTGTTACAATATGCTGTGTGTATTATATTATTATGGGAGTAGCTTACACTATGAAAGCATATGGCCAACATCTGTTTGAAATGTGTCTTTTGTTTGTGGTGCACTGGGGTTTTCCAAACTTACTGCTAAATGTTTGTTGTGGCGGTGCTGAGTTTCCACTCGTGACACTTTGGCAGCTTAACAGCCAGTCTTGGGTTTGTTAGTGATTTGACTAATGAGTCAGTGAATGCAGCTGTATCTGAGTATGTTTCTATGGACATAAACAGTGTCTGCGTGATAATAAATGTCATCACGTGCACATCATTTTGAATATTTTACAAGTTTATTGTGTTGGTAGTGTGGCAACCCTTGCTGTTTTGTCTTTTGTTTGTGGCATGTATATGTGACGCTAATGTGAGGCCCAAGCATACTTGGTGGTGGAGTAGCTTGGCCCCTCATTCTCAGTTTCCCCATTTGTCCACTTGTTTCCATCACTTCTTCCTTCCTGAAAGCTTCCTTCTGTCACTCAGTTGTAATTCCTCCTCCTCTCCTGGCAGATCCCAGTCATTCCTCACAGCCCACAAATAATGACTGGAGTTTTCCAAACTTTTCCCCAATCCCCGTCCACAACCTCATATTCTCATGAAAATTAAACAGTCTCAGAATTATACGATCAAACACATCAGCCTGCAACAAAGTCCTGCTTCGTCAGCGGCAACATGCATGCTTCTTTTAGCTTCCATGGTTTTCAAACTCAACACTTTTGAAGCCCCCTCAACATTACTGGTAAATGTACCGCGATATCAGCCTCAGCAATGTCTGTGGTCACTGTCCTCTGATGTTGATTACTCACAAAGATAATTTAAATCCAATCATACACGAAATGCATTGATACGATCAGCAGAAAAAGTGACACAGTGGTCGCAAGATTGGCGGTCATGATTACGGTTTTCACATCTGTGGAGAAGTTACAGATTTTATCAGAGAGAAAAAAAAAACCTCAGGAAGTGTGGACACGAATGAATTTGCACAAAGCTGTAGTTAAGGATTTTGTCTTATGAATGAACATGTCAACACATACTTTGTCATTTATACATTTTCAGATGAAGCATTGAAAGTCATTATTAGGAATAGTTTTCTAACATTGTGAGACAAAATGAGTTTTACTCAAAAAATGACAAACAACTGTTGGTTGATTAACTACTCTAGTTCCTATCAGTAGATCCTATCTTATCTGAAGCCCCTTTTGCAATGTGGTCAATTTTATATTACAGTCAGTCTAATGATGCTGGTGTATCGCGAAAAAGATCTTGGAGCGGCCAAAGAATTAATAAATTCTTTCAGGATGATTATTTTGGTGGTCAGAGAAGTGCACACATCACTGCGACACACACTCAACCTAGAGATAAGAGGGTGGGATCACATGCACAATCACCACAGACGGACTAAATGAAAAGGCCAGGTCTATTTTTCATACCCACTCAAATCCTTGCTGGTATTTGCGGCTCATTAGACTTTCTGGAATTACAGGGAAATATGATTCACACGCACAAAAAGTAATTGGTTTCAGAGTGTTGATCAAGTAGCAACAAAGTGCCTTACTGGATTACATGCTGTTTAAAAACCTGTTTTTTTTTGTCTGCAGGTCAAAACATGTTCAATGACATACATCCTACCTACAATTTGTGTTGAACTTGAAGCCATTTCTGCTGGGTTTGCGTATTGTAGGGAGGGGCTGGTGAACCAGTGCTTTATTAGCCGTGATATGTGGGATAGTCATTCTCACTGTCGTCATATTATATCAATTCTTAGAGCAATGACAGTTTTCTCAACCTCAAGTTTCCAAAACAATCCCTGCAAGTCTGTGTGTGTTCTTGTATTTGTGGCTTTGTGAGGACCAAATGTTGTTTAAATCGTACGGGGTGAGGACTTTCTGACTGGTCCTCACATACTGTATTTAGAGGGTTTTTTGGGGGGTTAAGACCTGGTTTTAGTGTTAGAATTGGGTTTAGGTTAGGATTATAGGGTAATGGTTAGGTTTAGGCATTTAGTTTTAATGGTTATGGGGTCCTCACTGTGAATGAAGTGCAAAGGTGTGCGTGTACATGGAGTAGAATGAGACGCAGAGCAGCCAGTAACATTTAACACAGTGAATTATACTGTATATGTCTGTAGGAGAAACTGTTTGGTATAACACATGAATGTACACGCACACATATTCGACAACAACCAGGGCTGTAACTGCCACCTTTGGTAAGAAGCCAATCTTTTATGTGTATGAAAGACATCTTCAACTGACACACAGATTTCCCAACTGCACACTCTGAGAGACACACACATACACACACACACTTTCAACTGAGGTTGAAGCTGCCTCAGTGTGTGTGTGTGTGTGTGTGCATACCTGTGTGTTTACTTTTGAAAATGTGGTGAATAGTAGCTGCCATTGAGAGGAACAGTCACCCTGCCAAGATTGGACACCATTAAAAACAGCTTAGCTTTAGTGTGGCTCAACTCTAAGAGGAAAGGATGAGGTGAATTAGCTGATTAGGTTATTGTTATTGTTATTGTTATTAATGACTCTGAATGGCTACTTAAAATACGCAGTAGTGACGCTTTTTGGACCTATGTCATTGTCCCCACAAACATATCCTCTGGTACATCTCTGAAGTTCTAGGAAAAGGAATCATAGAAATCCTGAAAAGAAGGAATGCAGATGATATTTTGCTCCCTGACACTAGAGCCACACAGGAGAGGAGGCTCAGAGTCTGAGCGACTGATAAATGTCTCTCACTTAGCTCACACCCTTTAAATTCACAGCTGTCATGCAGACAGAAGTGGGAATAAGACGTAAAACAACAATCTGATTGAAAAGGTTTGCAGTGCACACTCACATCTGCCACATCAGCGCGTTCAATGAAGTAAATGCCAATAAGAAAGTGACTTTCGGCTCACCTTACCATTGCTTTACACATAGTGTTTGAGATGAAATGTACGAACCACACGAGGGTTTAAAAAAGAGTGTTTTTTCTGTAAGAATCTACCCACTGAGGACGTCACAAAATGTAGCACATTTTCAAGAAATCCCTATTATTATCTTATAATGGACAAAACTGTAGAGAATTTCTGTCACAAATCATCAGATTTGAAGGAAAATAGGCATGTGTATGCAGGATTAGACACTCAGTCCATATGTTCAGATGCGTATAATTCAGCAACATCTTAACAAATCAGGATGAATTTTGCCATGTTTATGTATGATGGTAACAGCTATGAGCAGGTAAATAATTCTATACATATGCAGAAGGTCTTCCAGACTTTTGGATCATGAGGATCAAAATGTAAACATTTTAAGTGCTGGTAAGTAAAACTGTCAAAGTGTTTAAGCCTTGGTGGAGGTCTGCGCTCTGTGCATTGGGAGGAAGAGAAACAGCCTGGAGCTAACGCAAACTCTAGTGTCACGACGACTCGTGCCTTCCTTTTTTTTCTTTGTGTGTGTCTGCAGAGCTGATTAGTCCTGCACAGGAGGATCAGTGGGAGTCTCCCCACTGTTGTTGCATTCAGGTTTCCCCCCTAGGCCTGGTCATAACATTAGTCTTTCCTCCTGTTTCACTTTACCTTTGCACACACACACACACACACACACACACACGCACACACACTTACACAGCCTTTGACCACTATCTCCCTTTATTCTTTGAAACAACAGACAGACAGGACGAGCAGGTCATTTTAATTTCTGGCCAATTTGTTTCCCCGAGATCCCCCAATCCACAGCTCCTTGTCTTCATTCATCTCTATTTGTCTTATCTGTATACTTCCATGTGTTTGTTTTTGTTCTGTTACGACCCCAGGTGTGTGTGTGTGTGTGTGTGTGTGTGAGTGTGAG
Source organism: Solea senegalensis (assembly GCF_019176455.1). Taxonomy (NCBI): domain Eukaryota; kingdom Metazoa; phylum Chordata; class Actinopteri; order Pleuronectiformes; family Soleidae; genus Solea; species Solea senegalensis. The sequence continues at coordinate 18,245,702 of NC_058026.1, forward strand.
ATGGGCTGCAGGTGTGCATGTTTGATTGAATGACATGTCTAGGTGGATCCTGGCAGCTGATTGGTCCTGCACAGGAGGTTTCCGGTAGAAGAGGCCTGGTCATCCCAGCTGCAGTGGACTTCCTTGAACCACTCACAGATTCCACTGCTGCCTGTTCATCTCACTTGTTGCCAATGAATGGACAGTCTCACTCTTGATGTCCCTTTTATGTTTTTTGCATCCATCATTTGCAAACCTTTGCAAAATTTGCAAAGGAAATATGAGGCTAATTTGGCTAGTGAGTCAGTGAATGCCAGCAGTGTTTAAGTATGTTTCTATGGACAACAACAGTGGTGCAGTCTGTCTGATATACACTGTATACCCAGGGCCAGAATTTCAGTATGACCACTAAAAAATGTGCAATATAATAATATAAATCACAACACCATTCTTGGGCAAAATTAGCACTCAAACTATTTGTTTTTGTAAATAAAATGTGGGTCATTTTCATTACAAAACAAATAAAAAATAATAAAATTCAACATTTGTGCTCTGTTTTTGTAGTTAATTGCACTGATGGTCTGGCAACCCATGCTGTTTTGAGAGTGTGTATCTTGAGCACACTACACCACTGGACATAAATGAATAAATAAGTAATTTGAGTTAGTAACTAAATAAATCTCTCTCTCTCTCTCTGTTTGTGTGTGTGTGTGTGTGTGTGTAGTACTCACTGTATTGAAGCTCCAGACTCGCTTGAAGGAGAGCCTCCTCCTCAGGTTCATCCTGCTCCTGCTCTCATAGAGGAGGAAACCCACTGTCTGTTCATTTACATATGTGAACCACACACACACACACACACACTCGCTGAGAGAGCTTCTTCAAAAGCTGCTCAGGGGATAGATGAGGAAATTCACAGCCATTCCTCAGCACATCTATTTCACTCACACACACTTTGGCATTAGCTTGAATCATGTGCTAAAGATGCAATAAGTAAACGTGACTTGTAACATACCACGTGTGTCTCCTACTACATGAAACACCTCTTCTTCTCTTCTCCTCACAGCAAACTCCATACATGAGCTGACAGGCTGACTAAAAGTTCCATTCTCTCTTAGACACATACACACACTCACTCACTCACTCACTCATACATGCTGTCATGTTTCCATAGTGACACGCCCCAATTGGGCAGCACTGCATTTTACAGAAATTGGGCGGGAACCAAGGTCAGTCTGCCAATCATACTGCAGCACAGCTCCGACCTCTGCACCCTCCTCCTCCTCCTCTTCATCTGTGCTTAAATCACAGTTCAGTTGAAACTGTAAATAGAAAGTTTTTATTGTTTCATAATTTTCATTCAGAGGGAGAAGAGAAAAGGAAATTATAATCATTATAGAGTTTGCATTCAAACTCGTCATGCTCTATCTATCTCACACACTGGGATTTCCTGTTTTGATTTTCCCTTTCAAATTAATTATAGATAAAGTAACGTGACAAAATTGTCCGTGTGTGACTAATTCAGTGAAGCAAATACGACAAAATTCCAGGGCAATATCATCACAACACAGTTCACTTCACAAATGTGTACAATTCCCCCTCACAAACAAATACAACCCGGGCCAACAGACTTTATATTGTGTTGTGATGTGTCACTTGATAAATCAATGTGAGTTCATTTTACACTGAGAGAATTTCTTTTACGAGTCATTTTCATATTGAGTATAAATTTGAACATGAGAGATGTTGAACACAGGCAATTAAAACAAGAACATTTGTAAAATCACTAACAACTTTCCTAAATGTCTATGTGATCAGTTTAGGGAAACTGGAAATGAAGAGCTCTTCAGTTGACTTATCTCTACAGCACCACATTTATTTCTGCAAAGAAAAGTTTAGCATAACTTTCTGTTTCTTTTCTCCTTCTCCTGAAATCCAACGCAACTCAACACTGCCACCTGCTGTTGTAGAGATGTGTATTGAAGCGACTCCCTCATCTAACAATGACCCATAGTGAATGCATTAGCAGCTAATTATATAAATATAACAGATCCCAGCATATATGTGACAGCATACAGCTGTGCAGCAGTTTGTGCTGGATACAACATCAACAGTGTGTTTGGTGACTTGTCATATTTCATTAAAAAGCTACTAGTACATGTGTTCTTGCAGTAGAATGTTGTTATTGAGGCTAAATGCTGGCAGTTAGTGTCATCAGTCACAGATGCAACATGGGAGATAATGCACTGTCTCAAGTCGACCTCCACATCCTCCAGCAGAACTACTGCTTCAAAATGGAAAGTCCTCTCTTTGATTCAGTCTACACTTTAGCTGAGTCTATTTAATACACAGGCCCATGACTGACTAATTATTCATCCATCCATTCATCTCCTATCACTTTATCCTCCACATGACAGGCACGGGGATTGCTGGTGCCAATCCCAGTTGATGACTGACTAATTAAAAATTCAAAAACACCAGAACTCGTGTCTTTTTTAAACCAGAGCTATTTCTAATGTGACTTCTTGTCTTGTGGAATGTCTCACATACAGGAGAAATGTTATATGTATAACACGTCAGAGACTGAGATCATCTGTGAAGAAGCATCAAAATATCCTTTTTATTAGAGAATAAAATTAATGGTGGTCCATGTATCACTGAAGATTCCAAAGTTTCTCTGATTTCTGCCCAGTGGACAGACCACAGCCACGTCTACTTCAGCTGCACAGATGAATGTCGGATACAAAACACAAGAGGAATAAAAAAAATATATATTTCTATGTTATTTAGATATTCCCAGTTGACATAAAAGCATATGAGGAGCTGCTTTTCAGTTTAGATGATGAAATGACGCCACCGTGTGGCAATGCAACGTGTGTGATTGGAAAATATGAACAGTGGGAAACGCTGACGCAGCAAAACAAACCGACAGCTGCATGTTTCACAGCAGAATTTGATCATTTGAATTTTATGTTTTGTATAATTTTTACACATAAAATTGAAAATAAATAAAGGTTTATAGTTCCCTATATGTGTTTGTATCATGTGATTATTAAAACTTCAATGTGAATCTTCAAAGGAAATCCTAATCAGTGATGAAGACTATTTCATTATTCATAATGAATAGCCAGAGGTGTTCAATGTGCTGTGAAGTCCCACCACAACTGTAACTCCACAAAGAGTCTGTTAACTAGGACTTTGTAATATGAGTGTTTACAGCAAATGGCATCCAGTCACATTGTATATAAATGATCTTTATTTCAACAGTGGTTTTTTTTTATATTATGTACATATTAGATACTTATAATTCATTGTATATAACAGATGTCTATTTCTATTGTATTTCTAGTTATACTGCCCTTATTGTGTGTTCTTTTATTACTTTCAATTGACTTTTAACTCGGCATTTGTATGGACAGCAAGAAAGAATTTCATCTCTTGTCAGGAAACAGCCAATGGGAGATATTTGGTAACTGATTTTAACAGCAATCTAGCAAATGTGTTATCTGCCAAATGTTCATTCATTCATTCATTCATTCATTCATTTACTCATTCATGCATTCATTGCTTAGTTTGTGAAAACCACCACTCTGCAGTTCCTGATAAAGTTCCTATAAAAAATATAAACATAATTGTTTTCTCATTTCTCATTTTTATACGGCCCATGACATAAATTCCCTAATAAAAGTGTGTAAAATGCCCAGAAATGTTCATTTTATGTCACTATAATTTCTTTATAGATTTATTGATTTTGTAGAAAACTGTTTAAGAGGCATATTAAATGTATGCCTAACAAACTACAGCTAATCATTTTGAGAATGAGGCTTTAAAATTAAGGATAAGTTCACTACGATTGTTTTACTTTTATTCAATTTTATTTGGCCATTATAATCACGTGGGTGTGTGTGTGTATGGGCACGAGGCGGCACGGACACTCCACAATCAAACGAATGACTAAAGTGTTTTGACCGGCGAAAATCTCGCGAGACTTAGCGCCAGTACAATGCGTGGACTAGACTGGAGACACTGTGGTCCTGTCGTGCTCAGCCGGCTCATCATCACCGGACTGACCGACGGACACACGAGAGACCGGGGACATTCAGGCAGGACAAAACCGGAGACATGGAGCTCATCGGCCCGGTAAGACTGAACATAAATGGACATTTAATGCCCTCCCACAGATGTATATGGAATCTGTGATTATGTATGTGTCGTGTGGAAATGTAACGGGAACAGAGCCAGGCTTTATTCCATGATGATGATGATGGTGATGATGATGATGATGAAGGTTTGTAGGGAGAGAAGAAAGCAGAGGAAGCAGTTTTGTCCTCTATTGTTGGCTGTAAAAGGACAGTGAGTGTTCGCATGAGAATGGGACAGTGTCCTGCGCGGGCAGGCAGCCGGTGAATGGACACATTGTAACCTGTGAACTGAATAAATTCATGCCAACGACGGGGAGGAGAAGGAGGAGGAGGAGGAGGAGGAGGTGGTGAGTCCCCTTTCCTCTGCTTTTCCTCTGCTTTAAGACGTAATCTAAAAACTGACTGCAGAATCACAGCCACAATTCACCCTCCTCCTCCTCCTCCTTTTTCCTTTTGCGCGTGTGTGTGGTTACAAGCGCGTGCTGAGACAGGAGAGGGTTAAAGGGATAGTTCAGGGTGTTGTTGTTTTTTGTAGTATGGTTGTATGAGGTAGTCTTGTTGTGTCAGTGTATCGTGTACAGTCCAACACGCTGCCTGTATGAGAGGGAGATGATTTTGAATAAATTTCATATATTATCACAGTGATTGCGATGATTTTTGACAGGAATTGCAGATCTGTCAGAAACAAAGATGTTCTCTTCAGTCTGTAGAATAAGATGTGTATAGATCCAGACAATAATTAACGTAAAATTATAGTTTGACACAAATTTTGGCTTTAAAGAAATATCAAGTATTGCGATTTCGATAAAATTTCGATTCATTGTTCAGCCTATAAAAGTGTGTGGTTTGTGTGGTGTTCTGATGTGAAAACATTGTAAAAATCAGTTGCATTTGCTGTGTTTTGAACATTTTTCAATTAGCACTTTTCTGGTCCTTGTTGATCAATCGAAGCCCTTTAACCCTGCAGTTTTGCCATTCATTCACTCACTCACACCCATGCATACATGAATCTATATACATATATCTATATTTTCTATCACACATCTATGAAACCCATGATTCACACACCGACTGCCTCCACAGCTGCCTGCAGTCATTTCAGGTAACAGGGACACATCAGGGGATCAAACCCCCAACCATGCTGTTTGAAGATGTCCAAAGAGTTTCCTCAACATATTTGCACACTGAATACTGCATGTGTTACCATGTGGCAGATCAGCTGTTTGGGTTATATTTTCAAAGGGCTGCCTGCATGCCAGCCTCATAACCACTGAAAGTGTTTACATTTTTCTTTTTGGGGGGCATTTTTTTTGGACAAGGAAGGAAAACATATCCCCACTTCAAAAAACCTGAACTATCCCTTTTAATGAATGCCTGTGTCTCAGAATAGACTCATCTAGTCCACGTGGAGTTTGGATTTAAAAAGCACCACAGAGAAACCAATCATTTTCTCTGTCAAAATAATATGAGCTGTGCGTGTGTTGTGCTGTTAGCCCAGGCTGTTGATGTTTTTATGGGGCAATAAAGTGTTTAAACCTTGCAGCAGGCACAGGACTGTAGCTGCTTCCACCCCCCACCCCACACACACACACACACATTTGTTCACATCTCTGTGACAGCTGAGTGCCTCCGGGTGGGGGCAGAGGTTCCCACGGCCTCAAGCAACTTGGTGTTGGTCAAAAACACAACCAGCACAGTGTGTATATATACTGCCACTAACTGTATATTATCACATAATAAAAAGTATAATTATCAACCACATCATTGGTTGATAATGTCCCATTTTTAATTATTGTTGTTAATAATCGGCAAATTATGACAAATGTTGTTCTTATAGACTTGAATAATGTTTTTAAGTCACAAATCTAGAAATTTCCCAAACCTCAGAATCTCCTCAAATATTTTTTTAATCTGGAATGGGGTTTTTTTTGTCTTCTTTTGAAATATGCTAATTGTGGCCATTTTGGACCTTTTATAAAATGTTGGGAAATACCTTGTTTCTTCTTCTGAAACTTTTTTTTATTATTGTCACATATATAATGCCAAAGAGACTAACATAACACTTTAAAGGATGCAATGGAGGAAAATGCATGTGTCCTGTTCCATTTGTCCCAGTCCATTCCGTTTCATCTGGGCTTGTTTTTACTTGATTTTGTTCCAGTTGAGGTATTTTATTTTGAAACCGCCCCATGTTATGGTCTGTGAAAACAATCGTTGCATGCTCTCCTTGCAAACAATGCCGGAGGTGCACACAGGAGGAGGCAGTGGGAATTGTGTGGTGCAGATGCCTCGCTGGCCACTTGTCATGTGAATTCCACATTGTTTCCTCTGCTTTTTTTTCCCCTCTCTTACTTGCATAAATTGGAGGTACTACATTCCAACCTCTCAGCCTTGTTTGAAAAACCTACTGAGTGTTTTCTACCAGGAGAAATTAAAGACCTAAACAATCTTAGTTACTGGCATGAATGCTTTAATGTACAATTGATTCATCACATTTATAAGCTCATCATATTCTTTATGTTTGTAACAATACATTTACTAGAGTAAATGTACACAAAGATCACAAGGGTTCTGTATATTTTAGGTTTTGTACCATAAAACTTCTCACTCATGTTGTTACTTCACTCAGGCAGAAAAAGAGAAAGAGGGATTTTTGTAATATTTCCTGTTTCTTTCAGTTGCGACCGACAAACGAGAAGTGTCTCCTTCCGTGATTGACGAGCCACCATGGAGTTGAGATGTCCCCTTCCTCTTTTCTTCACCAATCACGGTTCTAGATCTGTTATGACCATGGGTATATGGCGTGGGCTTCGAGTGGCGTTCATCTTGGGCTCTTTGTTTATGATTCTGCTGATCATCGTCTACTGGGACGACGTCGGGGGCTTCAACTTGTATCCGCTGCAGGACCCCAAACGATGTTACCCTCAGTCTGGTTCTTGCCCTCGGGTGACAACAGGCCTGTCCTTTTCTACATCCACCACCGGAGCCAAGACCAGTTCTTCCCTCACCATCCCAACCACAACTTCTAGCACAAAACTCATCCCAGAGAAGAGGAGAGGAGCAGCTGGAGATGAAACACAGGAGAAAGAAGATCAGCAGGAGCAGAAGGAGGTGGAGAAAACAAGAGGGGATGAGGAGGAGGAAAGGATTTATGTTGACGATGGAGAACAGGAGGCGAGGAAGCAGAGGATCATGGATGTTTGTTCAGGAAAGGACGCCGTGGAATTTCCTGGAAGGACTCTGGCATTTGAGCAGATCTCCATCAGGGAACTGGATCACCTGATTGTGGATGACACACACCAGATTATCTACTGTTATGTTCCCAAGGTACAGATGGCTGTTGTGCATGCTTGTATTTGTGTAACAATTGGTAGTGTGGTGGTGTGCATGGAGAACAAAATCACATCTCCTTGTTTTTCCATCTAATATTTTGAAATTTGAAACTTAAAAGAGACCTTTTGCCTGGGATTGGCACTAACGAGTCCCACGAAACTCATGAGTGAGTGATTTAAAAGAGAGAGCAACTGAACTGCAGTTGTAAAGGCTGATAGAATGGGTAGAACACCTATAGTTTTAAAGCATTACAAAGCAGATTAAAAGATGATAAATTGGCCAATATCCCCAAATGTAAAAAAAAAAATGTCACAACATTCAAAGAAAATGTGCATTTAAAATATTCAGACATAACAATACACAAAACTGATATTTACGAGGTTTACTGAATACATTTTGTACCTCCTCTAAACTCAACATGCTGTGAACCCAAGCAGAAGTAATGCAATTTATGCTTAAGTGCAACTCAGACCCTGCATTCCTCACACAAGCTCTCATGTACTGGAGTTTGTTTTTGTTTGTTGTTTTAAACCAGGGGTCTGCAACCTGTGGCTCTAGAGTCACATGTGACTCTTCTGCTCCTCTGCAGTGGCGCTCTGTAGCTTTGGGGGAAAAAAAAGGTTATTTTTTTTTATTTTCATTTCAAGTAAAGCCATTCCTGACGCTTTAATGAAGTAATATATACATGAAGACATTTGGAGTCCTGTCTGTGTTTGGATCCACATACTTATGCCAGGCAGCTTATCTCAAGTATGAACTACATACAAATGTGAGTAAATCACATATGTACACATTTTTTTCCCTTAAACGAGCAAATGTCCACTGACCCATACTTTGTGCTAGGCGTGATACTTGCCAGTATAGCGACTGCATGCATGTGGAGCCGCTAAGCAGCGATGCACGTGTCCACATGACAGAGCCATTGTTGCCATTGTCATTGTAAATGTGTTATCGGAGCCGATTAATCAGCTAAAACAATTGAATCAAAACACATTGTGATATTCACGTAGTATCTTTTGTCTTTCTTTCTTTCTTCCTCTGTCCATCGCTGCTTTCCGTTCAGGTGGCGTGCACCAACTGGAAGAGAGTGATGGTGGTTTTGTCTCAGTCCCTGATTTCGCCTGACTCAGGAAAACCTTACACTGACCCGGAGGCTCTGCCTCCAGACATCGTACACAACTCCTCGCTTTACCTCACCTTCGCCAAGTAAGACACACAAACACACACGGACAGGAATGGTACATGTTAAGTAAACAGGTGTATTGTTGGGATGTAATAATGGAAGACGTATTACGATATAATGTTGTAAATGTGGTATTACTTTTTGCTTCCAAAGTTTCCAAATTAAAAGTATACAAATTGGCACATTAAGCAACATTTAACTCTGTCATGGTTGAGCAAACCGATGGGAAATGCATGTCTACATTTACAAATAATAATTATTATTAGATCTGTCAAACAATTAAAAATGATTGTGGCAGAGTACACATTTCACAATTAAAATGGCCCCAATAAAGGATAATTATTCTATTTTCTGCCAAATAATGACCTAGATTTTTCACACTGGACCTTTACATCATCACATGCATCAAACTACACACAGTAACCATATGGTTGCATCATGTTAATGTCAAAAGTGGGTGAGCTAATTAGCTGCTACACAATTTAAATTAACAGCACAAAGGTTAAAGGGTGATGGATTTAAACGATAAACACAAGATTTGGGCATTAAATATCAATAACTTGTGAAAACAACCTGTACTTACATTGTCTCATCGATGCACAACGACACAACAAAGGGCCTCACATTACTGCTGCTTCACTCAGTCACAGAGACACCCTAAACACTGAACAGACAATTATGTAGCTCTGTATTACTGACTTTGTCCAGCAGGAGGCACTGTTAGGTTTTCTAACAATGATCAACAGTATTTACTATGTAAAATAACTATGCTTGTCCATCCAGTATTACCATTTTATATATCAATAGGTATAAGTGAGTCACTTTAATGTCCCTTAAGTTTCCCCAGTGGTAGAAAAACAACTACCAATAAACTGTTATGCATTCTTCTTTTCATTTTATCAGGTTCATTTAAATGGGTGTTTAGTTTTCTGTGAAACTCTAAATGCTGTCGAATAAAGTGTTTTTTATATTTATACAATTTTATTTGCATGCAGAAATGACAAAGCGTCCTTTTTAACATATGAAAAGTGGGTATCCTTTTTCATTAGTGCTACAGTAACGCTTGTACACAGAGTTACACCTACACTGTTTGACACGTTATCCGGGAGCTCAAGTAATTATTTACCAAGGTGACACAAGAAAGGAGAGACTGGAAATGATAGGCGGAGCTGGTGCAGCAGCACACACAGACCTTTCTCTCCCTCTGCCTGTGTTTATGAGTGTCTAAACATGTTATTGTTATATGTTATTTTCCTCTAAAGAACAGATTTTTAGGATTACTTTTACGTTATTGTTGTTTTCAGTGCCACAGGAAACTTTGTACATCCTGAATTTGAATGCAAACTAAGAAATACATTCAACACCATGTCCCTCATGATGTTTTGTACATATGTTCATGTGCACTTTACTAGGTTTTGGCGCCGTTATGGTTCGCTGTCCCGTCACCTGATGGCACTTAAGCTTCAGCACTACACCAAGTTTCTGTTTGTGCGAGATCCTTTTGTGCGTCTCATCTCTGCCTTCAGGAACAAGTTTGGAAGGTCTGTGTCATGGTGCTGAGAATAAGTTTGTGCGTGTTCACAATTTCTGCGCAGAGCCAGAATCTGTGAATATTGAACAATTGAAGTCTGCTTTTTTTGTGTGTTTCAAGGCCCAACAAGGACTTCTACACGTACTTTGGCTCCGTGATTCTGCGTCGTTATGGTAACGTCTCTGGGAGTTTGCCAGAAAAGGCAGCTGAGGCGTTTGCTGCTGGAATTAAACCGACATTTGAGCAATTTATCAGATACCTGCTGGATCCAGAGACAGAGAAAGAGAATATCTTCAATGAACACTGGCGACAGGTATTTGTCACTTATTCCCCAATAGACGTCAATTTTCAACAATCTGGTTTCTTACGGCCAGAGTGTAGTGCTGTTATTCACACATGGTATTAAAAAGCTTCTTGTAACCACATATGATTGTATCTAGCTTTGCTGGCCCTTCATTTAAATACACAATAACGCCAGACTCATTAATGTTTTTAATGAGTCTGGCTGTACAAATGTGTGCATAGATGAATGATTCGTGGAACAATACTGTGAAAGTACCACAGGTCAGAGAATGTCACCTTTGAATGTGTTTATTTTTGATTGGAAATGAGGACACATACTTTTAGTATGGGTTCAGAACATTCAAACCTGTACTTAGGACTGTTCACATGTGATTGGATCAACTAGGGCAAAGATTAATACCAGTTCTGAATGGGGTCTTGATAGAGTTGGATTTTGTAAGATTAAAAAATGTATCAGTACATCAATAAATATTTAAAAAGTGTTTGTTTCTTTTAGGTGTATCGGTTGTGCCACCCATGCCAGATCAAGTATGACTTCATTGGACAACTAGAAACCCTGGAAAATGATTCAGATAAACTTCTGAAGCTCTTGAAGTTGGACCACCTACTCCACTTCCCTTTAGGGGCTCGAAACCAAACTGCTGCCAGCTGGGAAAGAGACTGGTTTGCACAGATTCCCCTAACAATGAGGAAACAACTGTACAAGCTGTATGAAGCGGACTTTAAGCTGTTTGGTTATCCCAAACCTGAGGGCATTCTTCATGAGTAACCCATACAGAGCCAAAGGCCTGGGCACTGCACTGTGTGTAGCGCCCACACCTCATTTACCTGCCTTAAAAGACAAGTCTATGATGCTGTTTGTTTCATTTGTTTTGTACCGACATCAAGCGACAGAAGTGCCTGCCAGTATTTTATATTTGTCTTTGTTTCATATCTAAAGCACACTCACGTACAAGCTACTGTACATTATCCCAGTCTGTTTCCCCACGTAAAGGCACTTTGAATAGTATTTTATAACTTTTGGGAAGCAATTGGGAAAAGACTTGGGCTAATGTTAGCTGTTATCTTTGATGGGAAATACTGTATGCTGCAATAAAAGAAATGGTGTTTCAAAATAATGTATTTTCCTTTTCTAATTTAATTTTTCTGTGACCGGTTCTTCCTTCATACTCTAAATGTTTGCAGCTGTCTTTACTGGCTTTATGCCTTTGTGAGTTGTGCTGTGAAACAAATCAATTCCTGTGTGCAGGGAACACGAGAACGAAACTGCAACAATTTGCCATAAACTAAAATGTATAGTGATGTAGAGCAGGGGACTCAAATGACCTGGGGGCCACTGAGCATCTTGTCTGGTCAGTCAGGGCTGGTCAAGTGAAAAAAAGTCAAACCTTTTGAGAAAAAGCAACTGTTTAGTAGGGGTGGGAGATAAGAGCTTACAATTATTTCATGAATTATATCACAGATTTCAAAATAAAAGTTTGTTTTGATAATGGAATGATATTGAGTGAACAAATAAATCTCTAAATAAAAGCATATTTACAAAAATAACTCATTATAACTTGTTATTAAAAGGTGGGCCACATGGAATCAATTGGGGTTTTAAAGTGCACATGCAGTTTAAAACTTTCAAAGTTAAAATAATTATGAGTGAAAGGTCAAATACTGAGTTGATATCATGGGGAATGAAAAGCAAGCAACACATACTACATGTCTGTGTCAAAAACTCTACTTTTATAAACTATACAAAAAATATACAGCTGTTAGCCACAATATTAAAACTGGTGACTGGTTTTTACTTTCCTCTAGTTTCTGACTAAAATAGATATGTGTTTGAGATACAATTCAACACTTAATTGACAGTTTTACCTTATATTTAACTGTCTCTTTTGACTCATGAGGTCCTAAATTACTGTACCTTTAGCATGATATTTATCAATATCAACTTCTGTAATTTGAGAATTGTAATGATGATAATCTTTTTGCCATATTGCCCAGGCCTAATGATAACTACAACTACAATGGTACAAACTAATTCTTCGTTTTGTGTGAAAGTGAAATGCTCACTCTAGCTGCCTTTGTTGTCATTTGGGCAACTGTAAAAACATGGCAGGTGAGGATGGCGGCCTCCGTAAACCAAGGCACGTATATAACATTTGTGTGGTAACTTGGTTCCACAAAGTAAGGAACAATCTTACTTTTCTGTTTATTCAGGAAAATAGCAAACACCCGTTGTGCACTGGGGATTACATGATCACTTCATACCTTTTAACATATACATATTTATGTACTATCGCATAACATCAAAGGTCCTCAATAACTAGTGATAACATCAAAGGTCCACAGTACTACAATTTTAATTAAGTGATTGTACACTTATACAAACTCACTTTTTGGTAGTATACACCTGTTCTTACCAGAAAGCACCCAAATATAACACAGTGGACACATTACTGATGCGGCTCAGACTGGCTTTACTCCAGTCTAACACAATTCTACCCCTGAAATGTGAATGTGTAGTGCGTGTACACTACAGTAATTTAAAGTAAACATAGTTCAAATTGTATTTTTTTAAAAAGATGTGAAAGTATCACCACTGAAATAGGAACTGTGCATGATTCAAACACAAAGTGAACAATAGATAATGACGCTCTCCACCACTTTCTATTGCACAAAGAGACGCTCATGCTGCTTTAGCCACTGTCCTGCTGTTTCCTTCCACGTGTTCCAGCAGCTTCCACCGCTCCTCCCCTTCTGGCCCGAGCCTCTGCGCTCATTGGCTGAGCCGCTTGTCGCTGAACGCGAGAACGGGGAAGAAGATCCTCCCCCGCCCACTTCGCTGTTTGACAGTTCGGCGGTGACGTCACCGATTCCGTCCCAACACGGAAACACAGGACAGTGGCAACAACTCGCAATCGCGTTGCTGTTATTATGGATTTAAAGCGCTACTACTAGTTTACATGCCACCGTGTTTGGTAGCTGTCAGCGCGACGTTTGACTGCCGGTGTTACGTTTCTGACCGATGGACGCCCGCGCTGGAAGTGGAGAGAGCTTTAGTTCAATAGAGTTAGTCGTGTTTGTCCACAGCCATGAAACATAGTGTTTTGGGGGTCATGGGGGCACTGGGCCGCCTGCTGCTCACTCTTCTCCTGCTGTCCTGGGATGGGAAATTCTTTCAGGTAAACTTTGACTTCACCGTATTACTGTTTATGTGGTTGTTGTTGTTGTTGTTGTTGAGTGTCTTGCTACTTTCGCGGAACTCACACCGCAAATGGCTTCCTGCTGCGCTTCTGTGTCTATTTCAGGATCGAGTTAAGTTGCCATGACATGATATGACTTTTAGTGTTAGTGTGTGAGTGAGTGAGTGAGTGAGTGTGTTTCTGTGGTGTGCTTGTGTGTGTGGGTGTGTGAGAGAGCGCCACAGCCTCGGTATAAAAGTGACAGTTAATATTCGTTGTTTTGAAATGTCTCAATCACAGTAAAAGGCACCATATGAGCACACGGTGATGCTCAGTGACCTCAAAAAGGCACAGCGCGACTTACAGACGCACTAAAATGATAACAAAGGGACACACTACACGAGAAGGTGATGCTAAACGGTAACACACAAAATGACCACATGTGCAGAGAATACAAATGAACGTTGTGTAAAGACAAACTTTTACTACAAAGGGTCATAAAATGAACCAAAACATACAACATACTAAAACAGTACATGGAAAATTCCCATAAAGAAACACAAATTGGTGTGTATAGATGTGCACATACGTCTAGACTCAGTGTTTGCCCTGGTGTGCTTGTACCACAGAGTGCTCTTCTTCTCTGCAGTGCCAGTTGCCATTCTTTGGTGGGTAAATATGGGAGCGGTAAACACACACACAGAAACACTCACAGTCTCACTGTTTGCAAGGGGAGAAAGGACATCCTGGTAAACGAGGAACAGTGTGATTATTAGTGCAAAGCTGAAAATGAACCCTTCACAGACCTGACACGCCTCCTCACTTGCACACACCCTTACACACATTCATCTTGGATACATGGATACATCTCTCTCTCTCTCTCTCTCTCTCTCTTTCTTTCAGGTTGGAGGGGTCAGGTCAGTCACCCTCCCAGAGTCCCTCCTGTTCATCTCGACACTGGACGGCAGTCTGCATGCTGTCTCCAAACAGTCAGGAGACATCAAGTGGACCCTGAGAGAAGGTTCCTTGACACACATACACACATTAGGGCTCCAGACTGATTTTTGCATTGGTTGCACTGATGCACCCACATTTTTCAATGTGTGCCACCTTCAGTGACACAATTTTAAGGGTTGTTTTTTTTTTCACCCATATGCATTCACACTTGATTATATGATTATAAACAAGTGTAAGGTGAAATGTTTGTCGTCATTAGAAGTACAAAAACACACATGCACACAATAAATGGTGACATTGTTTCATTGGTTAGATCAACAGGGAACATCCTGGCTGTTAGGGCTACATGCAAACACACAATAAATTAAATTAATGGCAATAACTACTAACTAACTCTTTTGAAAATATGAAACCACTATACTATATAATACTAATATACTACTATAGCGGAGAAGAAAAATACCATGAACATTGTTTTTTATCTTATTGTTTGAAGAGAAGGGTCAGACAAATCACATACATGCAACAGTTCTTTCCTAATATTTACTTTCATTCTTATACCTCTGACAAAACTGTGTTTTTAATTGTTTCAGACCCCATCATCCAAGTGCCTGTCTACCTCACAGAGTGAGTAGCTTTACACATGCACACACATACATTAGGTCTAGATATCAATAGTCTGTTTTTGGCTTCTTGGCAATACAGTAGGTATTGAAAAGTACAGCAGGTCCAGAGCAAATGTCATCAGATTTGTTGTCATTACTTTAAACTGATAATTTTTCAATATTTTATTTCATTAAAGCTACTAATTTTATACAACATACAAATTGTTTTGAAGAAAAGTATGTTGCTGTGCTATCTTAAGAAAGTTTGCAGCTTCACTTTGCTGTTAGACAAGTGTAAAACAGACAGGTGAGTGTTTTACATACATAGTGACACATACTTCAGTTTCCTGTTGGAAAAGTCCAACTGCAAGATACAGCAGCAAATACACTCTTAAGAAAACATACCGTGCATTTAAGCTGGCATACATTTTGTTTGGTCAGTCCTTTGTTAAATACCAGCATGTGCCTGTCTGCCCCAGGTGCTTCTCAGCACAGGCAGTACACAGAGCGCAGTCAGCTGAATGCAAGATACTGATAAATAGGGTTTGAACATAATAAAACCTGAATGGAAACCTCTTGAAAATCACCCTGAAAAAAGGTTCTCACACTTTGGCATAGGCTACTATTAATTAAGAAGCTGGAGTGACTTTAACATAAACATTGAATCAATAGAGGTATGTGTGGACTGATGAGGAAATATTACTACAACCATAGATGGAAGCAGCAACAACGTGCTTTTTCGTCCCATGCGTTTTTCAACTTGCTTGGCATATGATCAAGTTTCACCTTTTTATCCTTCTGTTGTGACCCAGACCTTTACACAATTAAGTAACATCACTGATACCCAGACCTTGGTGAACTAACTCCCACTATTTTCTTAACGGCAATGGAGTGAATGTGTAAACGTGCCTTCACTTAAACCACACAAAACCATGTCTGGACTGGAACCTTTGTTACATGCTGTTCCTTATCTTTCAGTCAGTAACTGTCTAATAAACCCCCCCCAAAATATATAATTATATAGTAAATTGAAAACAGTCTACCAATGAACACATACAGTGTAAATGGATCATTGTACTCATATGCATGTTGTTTTTGTAGGCCAGGTTTTCTCCCAGACCCCAATGATGGCAGTTTATATATACTGGGTGGAAAGCACAAGGAAGGCCTAATGGTGAGGAACAGAACAGGGCGTGTGATTGTGTGTCAGTTTGTGTGTTTGTTTGTACTATTTGACTCCATTGTGTGGATGTATCTACAGAAATTGCCTTTTACCATCCCGGAGCTGGTTCAGTCAGCTCCCTGCCGGAGCTCTGATGGTGTTCTCTACACAGGTGAGCCATTGTGTTTTTGTATGTGTGTGGTGGGGGTGGGCGCATGTTTGTAAGAATATGTGGACAGCATAGTACGCACTGTCTGTCTTTCTGCTGTGATGCTTGTCGGAGCAGCAGGGTCTAAATATTTGACGTACGTTGCTGTGGCCTGTGCATAACGTCTTGTCTTTCTGTGGCAATGCAGGTAAAAAGCAGGACATGTGGTTTGTTGTGGATCCTGAGACAGGTGAGAAGCAAACCAGTTTGACCACCTCCTCCTCCGAATCCATCTGCCCCAACACTCCTCTGCTCTATATAGGACGCACAGGTATGTCACACGATTAGACAGATACACACAGGTTCACAGGGCCGTTTGCCCTCATTGCTCCCAGTCTAATATCTAGTAACTTTGTGCCTGTTTGCTTTCCAGAATATGTTGTTACCATGTTTGACACCAAGACACGCCAGTTGCGATGGAACGCTACCTACAATGATTACTCTGCTCCACCTTATGATGAAAAGCAAGACTACAGTACGTCTCTATACACACAGTCTGATATAATCCTATAGGATAATAATGTGATCAGAAACTGCATGAAATGAGGAAACCTATCCACCAAGTCCACCTATTATACCTATCAAATTCACATCTTAACTTTTATTATGTCAGTCTTTTTTTTTTTGTATTTAACTGCTATTTCTAAGACCTAGTAGTTTTTTATCTGGTAGAGATCTAGATTAAAGGAATATTTCAGGTTTTGTTAAGAGGGTGTACATGATATATGCGTGTGTATGTATATATATATGTATATATATATATATATATATATATATATATATATGTGCCGAAAAGTAATCTAATGCCTTTATCTGTGGCATGCTTTTATTGTGAAATGCAGTTACTGTAGGTCCACATATATTTGGACAAAGACACACATTTCGTCCTTTTGCCTCTGCACACCACCACAATGAATTTTATATGAAACATCAATCAATGTGTGATTAAAGTGTAGACTCTCAGCTTTATTTTGAGGAAATGAACAAAAGAATGCCATTATAAGCCTTTTTAGACATTATTGTCCATTTTCAGGGGCTCAGAAGTAATGGGATTTGAGTTGTTTCTGCAGAAAAACCAGATAAGTGGCTTCACACTGAAGAATCCTGGCACTTTATTGAGTACAGAGGAGCCTTTAGTGCATCGAAAAGTGCTTGTGGAAGGCATTAGTAGATCCACAATAAACTGTGATCCAGTCCACTTAAAGATTTGAAAATGGGCAATAACATTCTTGGAATTACTGGCAACCAGTGAAGAAACTTTAAAAATATGGTGGAGTGGGCAGATTTTTTTGTCTTACATATTGAATAAGTTGCAGGTGCCTCACGGTCTCATTGGAAAGTCCTGTCATCACCTTTAGTCTTGTTCTAGTTGTGTTGAAGTCCTTGACTTTTGTTATGTTCTTCAAGATGATAAAATGCTGATTTTGTTAATCGACTGTTAAACCTAGGTTTTAAAAGGCTTTTTTTTAGGTGAGTGGCATCTGACAGTCTCTCATCTTTATTGGCAAATAAAATAAACATTTTATTTCTTTGTTCAGAGTCAGGACGCTTTGAGTCATCCAGTCTTAAAACTACTGTACTGCTGTGTATAGGCTTTCATTGAGACCAAAGCAAAGTCGTTTCTGCCAGTATGGAAAACCACTGAATGTATTCAACATATAGTGTACAAAATGTAATTGATTTTGTTTCACCATATAAGTGGATCAATGAATGGACAGTGTGAAGAACAAGAGCTTTACCACTAAACCTAAAACGTCATATGATAAGTGAAAATGATGTTGTCCAGCTCGTCTGACACTGACCTGCGCTACCTGTTTTCCCTCTAGAAATGGCCCATCTTGTGTCGAGTGGTGACGGTCTTGTTGTGACCGTGGACAGAGAGACAGGTAGGCAGTGGTGTGTGCTTTCCTCTATGTGAATAAGAGATTCAAGATTCAAGATTTCTTTATTGTCATACCAACACACATTAAGACATGAGGTCAGAACGAAATTTCAGTCTCTCCAGAACCCGGTCAGCCCAGCAATAAAAGAAAGAAAGAAGAAAAGAAGAACCAAGAATACATTGTTACCTTAATGTGTGCTTTTACATAATCTCCCTGGTAACACTTTCGACCTCATAGGTGACGTCCTGTGGAGTCAGAACTACGGCTCGCCTGTTGCGGGAGTCTACCTGTATTCTGGTGACTCACTAAGACACGCCCCCCACCTGTCCCTCGCCATGGAAACGCTGCGCTTCCTCACCTTTTCCTCTGCCACCGATCAGACGGACACACACTCCACTTTGAAATGGAGCTATCAGTTTGTGAAGGAGCAGGCAAGAGCACAAACACAACTTGTGTAAGAGGAAACATTTTACTTTCACAAACACACTCTCGCCACATCAATACACTACAATAGAAGCTTTGTATGTTGGTGTGTATTTCTGTAATGAGAAAACTTTCAGAAAGCACAAACCATGCCCACAGTTCAGACTTTATTGATGCAGATACTTGTATAAATATTGGTTATAGGTTACTGATTCTAATTAAAACTCTTATTTATACTTTTGTTAGTGCAGCTGGGAGGCTAAATGAAGGTAGCAGCAGCAGAAACGTTAGCTTTTTCTTAATATTGGCTTAATTAGCAGTCAAACGTGCTGTGCTGCCGCACGTTATAGAGTGTTATGTAAGTGTTTCGTGGGGTTGAGAGAGTTACCTGTTTACTTGCAACTATGATTTTACACATGATTCAGGTTGCTAAGTTTAGCACAGCGAGCCCAATCTTAGTAGCACTGATCCGCCACCATGAGTGGAAAAAATGACACAGTGAAATGTCACACTTAATCGTCATGGGATGGCTGGAAAGTGGATAGTAGTGCATAGTATTTTAGTGGTGTTGTTTGTCCAGGCACAATATTTTAGGATTGACCAATGACAGACCATTGAGTGACTTGAATGTTCTTTAGCTAAGGATGTTTCTCTCTCCTGAAGGCCCACTCTCTATGTTGGAAAATTGGACTCTCATCTCTACGCTTCCACTTCCCTTGTCCACCACGGAGTCTCATTAGTGGTGAGTTGGAAAATTAAATACATCTGAAATCACACTCATTTTCCTTGAACATCCACATTGATATTGGTGTTCCCTATTGCCATATCAGACCAATAATATTGAAATAACGGAGAGTAAAAGACTGATGACCGTTGCGGTGATATTAAATTGGTGTGCCTCTGGTTCTGGCAGCCTCGGGGTCTCACCCTGGCTCGGATTGAAGGTCCAGTGACGTCTGGAGTGACGGTCAGAGAGCGAGGGGAGTGTGAGATTACTCCGTCCACTGATGTGCGCTATCCACCAGGGAGCACCATCAGCCGGAAGAACCACTGGCTGCTGATAGGTAGGTAGACACAATAGCCATGATATGCAAACCTGTATGCAATTTTTCAGAAAACAACAGCTTCTAAGGGTTAAAGTTTGAAGTATTAATGTGACTTATCCTAACTCTTGAACAATAGCACAACCCTGACTCTTAAACCTGGAGTAGAACTCTAAAAAAGGTCTATTACACCAGGTTTATTTGCTATTATATAAGACACACTTTCAGTCATATCATTTCAATCCAAATATTACATTACATTACATTACATGTCATTTAGCAGACGCTTTTATCCAAAGCGACTTACAAAAGTGCATTTAAACATTTGGGTACAAATAAGAGCTAGAAGTAAGTAAGAGCTTCAAGTAGAACAAACTATGAAGTGCTAGTCATAAGTGCGATGTACAAGTTTTTTTTTTTGTTGTTTGTCGTCTTAGTCGAGGTAGAGTCGGAATAAGTGTGTTTTTAGTCGGCGTCGGAAGATGTGGAGGCTTTCAGCTGTCCGGATGTCGATGGGGAGATCGTTCCACCATTTGGGAGCGAGGACAGTGAACAGTCTCGAGTTCTGCGAGTGCCTCTGCGATCCTCTCAGTGAGGGGGCAGCGAGCCGGTTTGTCGATGCAGAGCGGAGTGGGCGGGCTGGGGTGTAGGTTTTGATCATGTCCTGGATGTAGGCTGGACCGGATCCGTTTGTAGCATGGAACGCAAGCACTAGAGTCTTGAAGCGGATGCGAGCAGCTACAGGAAGCCAGTGAAGGGAGCGGAGGAGGGGTGTAGTGTGGGAGAATTTTGGTAAGTTGAAGACCAGTCGAGCTGCTGCATTCTGGATGAGTTGCAGAGGTCGTATGGCGCATGCAGGAAGACCAGCCAGGAGGGAGTTGCAGTAATCCAAGCGTGAGATGACAAGAGCCTGGACCAGAACCTGTGCCGCCTTCTGGGTTAGAAGAGGCAGAATCCTTCGGATGTTGTGCAACATGTATCTGCAAGATCTAGCTGTTGCAGCAATGTTGGCAGTGAGGGAGAGATGGTCGTCAAGTGTCAAATATAAATGATCACAGATTTTGACAGACATGACAACAACAACAACACTTTTGCACAACATTGAACAAACCACTGGTTTTAATGTTATGACTGATTAGTGCATGTTATTGTAGATGCGTTTACACAAATTGAGTTTGTAGTGATGGATAATGTTTTCATTGAATAATGTATAGGAAATACTCAGCAAAATCAGGCCAATCGTTTGCATAAATATAAAAGTATGAATATTTAGAGTAGATGTTCTAAACCAGGAAACTTATTAAAAACTATAACTCTTAGAGGAAATTGCTGCAAAGTTCCCTCAGGACTAAAACATCGCTCTCACAGCTCTTTACTCTTTATCATATCTGTCTTTGCGTTTCAGGCCATCATGAGATCCCGCCTGTCGCACACACCACCATGTTGAGGGATTTCCCAGTCTCCCTGCAGCATTCTGGTGAGGCAGTCATTCCCCCTCGTCCTCCCGGCTCTTCTGCCTCCACTGTCTCCCCTAGCTCCTACAACCAGCAACGATATGTGAGTCACACCCCAGCTTCACACCAGAGAGTCAGTAAATTACTGAAATGATATCGGGCAGTTATTCTCTCTTATTAGGCTATTACTCTCAGTTATAGCCTGCTTAACGCTGTTCCAGAGAACCAAGAATTGATGTAATAAAACACTAAATGTCCCTTTAACAGCCGCATTGATCGCAAACTGCTTTACATGAAATGAAGCAGACGAACACGATTTAGAACACTTCCTCATCATGTCTCCCCTGTTGTGTCCTTGTGCTCTTCAGTTTGGGACAGTTGCTGGTAGCCATGGCGACAGTAATGCGAACAGAGGAGGGGTGGACGGGCGAACAACAGGACAGGCTTCAAGGCCGGTCACTGTGCTGCCCGTGTACTTGACACAGGATCGTCTGACTCTGGCTGTTTTGACGCTGCTGGTGGGAGGATGGTTGGCCTTCATACTCACGTACCCCGGTGTGAGTTTGTCTTTCTCATGTCCGTCTGTGTGAAATGTACAGCCTGCGTTTCGAAGTCAGAAACAGTCAGATATCCTATAGTTTTATTTTGGAAATTTCTGGAAATATTTGCAAAGAAGTCTGACAACAACTGAGTTAAATGAGAGGATTGATGTCATTCACGGGCCATCCAGCTAAAGTCAAATCCTCCTCCCAGCTCCTCACTATCAAACCCATGATATCCATGTGAAAATTGAGGGGTTAATGACAAATTATGATTTTACATGGTTTCATTCCTTAATATGAGCATATTTTCCCAGCTGATTTATGGCTTCTAACTTCTTTAAATAGTTGAATATATGAAGTCTAAAAACCTGTTAAGGTTCTCAGACATTTCTGGGATTTCAATATTAGTCACCATATCTTAAATGTAAATGTAAGAAAAGTTCATTTCCTTTTACACCTTGTTACAACTACATTATGCCTGTCACAGGCATAATGTAGTTGTTTAGCTATTTGATTTCACATTTGTTTTGGTACATGCGATTAAGCCACGAGACAACGGTGTAGACATTTCCCTGGAACGGACCAAAGCTCTTTGACATTCACAGAAGTTGGGGTGGAAAAAATGTTTCATTTAACCCCTGTCTTTTAGTTCACCTTCCTGTTTACAGAGAGTTGAGATGAGTCTTTGTCATTTTTTCCAGCGTGCAGCGCAGCAGCTGAAAGCTCAAAGGCAACTGGAGGAGGCTTTTGAGTCTCATCTCCAGCGCATGCAGACAAACATGCAGACGAACGTTCAAACACTGATCTCGGCTTCTTCAGACACAAACCTTTCCACTGACACTAACCACTCCAGTGGTAAGCGGCGTGATTACATTTGGGTCAGATATTCAAATATTGCTTTATTTGAAAAGTGGAGATGCATTCATACATGTACACATTTCTATATTCAGACTCTAGACCTGTATCTGTTGACCCTCCATCTGGTACTGATACTCACAGCAGCAGCCCCACAGATGGTGACAGAAATGGGCTCAAACCTACAGCAGGTAATGTTTTCATTTACGGCTGCAACTGAGAAAATAATCCAATCATTAATCATTGGTTTGGTCCAGAAAATGTCAGAAAATGTTGAAAGCTTTCCAAACCTATACATGATCAGGTTCTCAAAGTCTTATTTTGTATACAAACCAAAGTGATTCAGTTTAAATGATTTCTTTGTTATGTGGACCAAAGAAAGCAGAAAATATGCACATTTAGGAAGCAAAATGTTTTAAAAACACTCAACCGATTCATCAATGAGCAGAATAGTAAACGATTAATGTAATAATCGATTGATAATTGATCTGAGTTTGTGTTTTTGTAAACTCATTGTTTTTCGGATGATATTATTATTCATTTCTCTGTGCTTCGCAGAAGGAAACAACGAGGAGGTGCAGGTGGGAAAAATCTCCTTTGCTTCGTCTGATGTCCTTGGACACGGCACAGCAGGAACGTTTGTCTTCAGGTATGAGATAATAATGTGTGTTTTTTTAATGCGTCACAGTGCTGCTTCCATGGTTAATAGCAGTGGCCTTATACAGTTAACTATAATAGTGAATTTACTGCAAAATGAAGTTCAAATTGTAAGAGTAAGTGGTGAGACTGCTGTTTGTATCAAACAGAGAAGTCCTCCTTTCCACCCTCTGTTTCACAAGCATGTCAGGAACCCTGTACCAGAACCCTGTACCGGAACCTGAAATGCACAGTCTGAGTTTGTCTGTTCTGGCTGCTGCTGTAAAAACATAGCAGTGCAAGATGGTAGCCTTTTACAAAGGAAGGACCTTTACAAAGGAAGGCCTTAAGTACATTTTAAATAAGTTTTCCATGATTTGTAATTAGTGTGTAATTAATGTAGTACTCTTCTGATGTTAATTTCAAGACTGAGAACAGAGCTTGGGGGGAAAAAAAGCTTGTAAATAAAAGCTGGAATGACTTTCAAAAGGACTTGGAAATGTCTGAACTGATCACCCTGGGGGAAATTGAATCATTTTTAATGGACAGAGAAAAGCATTCTCTTGATAGATGTTGCTGCTGTAATTGAGTTTTAATGAGTGACTGGTTTGTTTGTGTTATGGTGGTTGTCTTCTGTATGTTTATATGTGTGTGTATACAATGCTTTTCTCTGTCCATATATATATATATATATATATATATATATATATATATACATATATATATATGTGTGTGTGTGTGTGTCAGTAGTGACAAAAAGCAAAACTGTGTCTATTTAAATTGCTGCAACATTAATTTTCTTGTTAAAATAGTTGATTATTTCCACTGTCATGTCATGTCAGAGACACACAAACTGCACATGATACTGTGTTTCATGTGTTTCTAATGTTTTCCATTTGTGACATCAGGGGTAAATTTGACGGGCGGCATGTCGCGGTGAAGCGGATCCTGCCCGAGTGTTTTGAGGTGGCGGAGCGAGAAGTGCAGCTCCTGCGAGAGTCCGACACTCACCCGAACGTCATCCGATACTTCTGCACAGAGCGAGACCACCTCTTCACGTACATCGCGATCGAGCTGTGCACTGCCACCCTGCAACAGGTCAGTGTTTGTACCATCAGTGTTGCACTGTTTTCTACTGTTTTCAGCACTTTATCACATTATGTGTCTGTATTCTCTGCAGTATGTGGAGGATCCTTCTTGCTTTCCTGAGCTGAATCCTATAACTCTACTGGAACAGACCATGTGTGGCCTTTCACACCTCCACTCACTCAACATAGGTGTGAGATACACATCCAGGAAATAACATATATCCAAGTACACACTCATGATTCACTACAACTCTCCCTCTTCTTTCCTTTTAGTCCATCGTGACCTGAAACCTAGAAACATCCTCCTGTCTGGTCCAAGTGTGCTGGGTCAGATCCGAGCTCTCATCTCCGACTTTGGACTCTGTAAGAAGATCCCAGACGGCCGCTGCAGCTTCTCGTTGCGCTCAGGAATACCAGGAACTGAAGGGTGGATAGCTCCTGAAGTACTACGAGAAACACCTGGAAATAAACCAGTAAGAAGCATATAACAGGGCAGAGTGGTAGTCTGTGACCCTCTGAACTCAAGGATGTCGTGTTTTTGGTGCCATTTGTTTGTTTGTTTGTTCACAAAAACTACTGGAACATGGTGGGAGCGTGGGATGAAGGCTAAGTAAGGAGATTTATACTGAATCTTTATTTTTTTTACACTACAAATAAAACATTTGATGTTTTATTTGTAGTTGTGGATAGGAAAATAAAAATACATTAACATCCTTGCATTTTAATTTGGTAAAAATGTAAAAGAAGGGGATTGAGAATGCCTCGCTCCACGGCAAGTTTGGTGCTAATTGGTTCAGTACTTTTTGTGTAAGTCGCCGTGTGAATGTGAGCGTGAAGATTCTCTGTGCTTAAGGAAAACTACCATTCTTTCATTTTCATCGATAAAGAAAACCAAAATCAGCACATTAGACCTCTCCAGTGACTCCTTCATCATATCAGCTAAACTCAACAGTTTATTTTATTTATTCGTTTATTTATTTCGACCTACTCATCACGTTTTGTTTGTTCTTTCTTCAGACAGCAGCAGTGGATGTGTTCTCAGCCGGCTGTGTTTTTTACTACGTGGTCAGCAGGGGGCAACACCCGTTTGGTGACGCACTGCGACGACAGATCAACATCCTGTCAGGAGAATATTCGCTCCCATTTTTTATGGAGGACATGCATGGTGAGGGCAAGATTTATTGTATTAAGTGTAGGACTGCAACGATTATTCAATAAATCAATTATTAACCCATTACTAAATTAACCGCCAACTATTTTGATCAGCAATTAATTGGTTTGAGTGTTTCTTTTAATAATTAAAACAAGCTTCCAGATTTTTCAGCTTCTTAAATGTTAATATTTTTTGGTTTCTTTACTCCATTTAAATAAATAAGATGTTATAATTTCCAGGTTTGTTAAACACTGATCAACATTTTTCAACATCTGACATTTTACAGAAACAAAAAAGAATTCAGTTAATCAAGAAACAAATGAACAGATTGATCAATTATGGAAATATTTGTTAGTTGCAGCCCTAAACAAGTATACACTTGTATTTTTACAGTTGTATCTTTACAGTTAAAGAATTAAAACATCAGGAAGCATTATTTCTGGATGTCCAATGAAGGTCCATGATGAAAATAATGTCTAAATGTGTCGTGTGTTCCGTCTTAATTAATGGATGAATTAAAAGTGATTTACCTGAAAGCAATATTTGCATCTCTGGTAAAACAGATGACTTCATAGCCAGGGATCTGATTGAGCAAATGATCAGCGCTGAGGCCGAGTCACGCCCCTCCACCGCCTGTGTGCTGAAACATCCTTTCTTCTGGAGTCCAGAGAAGCAGCTGCTCTTTTTCCAGGTGCGTTTTTCTAAGGACTTTGTTTATTAGCTTTTTCTTTTTCTAGTCTTCTCAGACTCCAGAAACATTTGATTGTGTGTATGTGTCTGTGCAAAGGACGTGAGCGATCGCATAGAGAAGGAACCACCAGACAGTCCCGTTGTGGTCAGACTGGAGACTGCAGGAAGAGCTGTGGTCCGAACCAACTGGAGGATGCACATCACTGTGCCTCTACAAACAGGTATTCACGCTCATGATTCCACACTAAATCCTCCTGTTTTTCAGGATTTTCAAAAAAGCCATTGATGCTTGGTAATCTTTTTTTTGGTCTTATGTACATTCCAGACTTGCGTCGTTTCAGGACGTATAAAGGAAACTCCGTTCGAGATCTGCTGAGAGCCATGAGAAATAAGGTCAGGTGACGTGTGCATTCTCAGTTTAAAGGGATAATGTTTTTTGTGCAATTGTGCAGATTTCTGACACATGAGTGCAACACATGCACCCCCTGACACTTGAAAACCAGTGGGAGACACAGTCGCTTGCTTTCAGTGAAAACATGGCTGCCAGTAGCAACACCGGGAAAAACTGATTTTAGCCTCATCTATACTTAATAAATGTATGATACCTTAAAAATATGTTTGCCAGTTTATATTGCGATTAGACAGCCTGTTTTGTAAATTGCTCACTCTAGAAAATCTGTCATTTTTACATCACGACACACAGGAGTTGTTAAGCTACTAAATGTGTTGTCTTGGGACTTCAGTATTCAAACGGCGTTGTTTGGATTTTAGTGACACACATTTACAGAATGAAGCAGCAGAAGATCAGCAGCCCCTGTGTCCCTGTGAGATAAAAACACAGACTTCCTCTATGGACTTTGGAAAGTGAGCGATTTTACAAACGTTTCCTGTAGAAATAGGCTGTCTAATATTATATTACTATATATTATGGAGATATTGTAACTCAAGCAGGCGTTGGTGTCTCAAGCTGGTTCTCAGTGCAGTCGGCACTGAATAAGTGTTATTGCCTGAAGCAAACGCATCATAAAAAGTCTGAACCATCATTTAATTTGACATAAACAGACACACTGCAACACATGCACTCTTGTTTTCACCCCGCTTTATAGAAACATCACTACCACGAGTTGCCACCGGAGGTGCAGGAGACTCTCGGCGAGCTGCCCGACGGCTTCGTCTGCTACTTTACCTCCCGGTTTCCGCGGTTACTGATGCACACACACGCTGCTCTGCACATCTGTGCCCACGAGAGACTATTTCATCCCTACTATCTGACCCCGAGCTCCAAATAACCCTCAGCACTCCGCCCTCTAAATGCATTAACGCACACATCCTTCAGGTGTACTCTTTGGTGAGCAATGGAAATCCCTAATATTGCCATGTTATTGCTTTTGTAAAGCCCATACTGTTTTTATGAGGGAAGATATGGACTTGTTAAATAGTTTTTTATAAACCTTGAATTGTTTTATAGATCAACTTTAATTTTATGCAGCATTTTCTAGCACAGGAGGTAAATTTAACGACATAGAATGTGTATACCCCCAAAGTCAGAATATAATAACAATAATAATAATAATGATAAAATGTAATCATTTGATGCAATAACCAAATATCTTCATTCAGTTGAATGTGATTTTTACTGTTCAGTCCACTTTAAGACAAAGTCAGCTGTTTTCACTCATGAAGCCAAGTGCAATATTTAATATAAAAGACCAAAAAGTGCCACAAAGTGAATCACTGGATCGAAATTAAACACTTTCACTAAAATGCGTACAGTAAATTGTGACACTGACAAGGACAGGGTTCTAACCCTCTCTCCTGTATATCATATTTTTCCTTCATCGTCTTTATTTTTCATTAGTGGATAGTTTAAGTTTATAAGAAAATCTGTGGGGACAGATTTTCTTATCCGTTTTCTTAGGACTTATTTTATAAAGATTCACGTGTATTTGAAATAAATAATGTGCACTATTTGTTTGCACGCCGAGTGTCAAACTCTACCTTTGCAACCAATACAATCTGATAATAGATTAAATACAACTTTCCACAGCGTTGAAAACCTAATTTAAGAAGAAATATTTACTCTTGCTGTTGGTTTTTATTGTTATGTCGTTTGTTTGCGTTCATGTCACCTTTACTGCACTGCACTGCTAAAAGATAATAGTCGAATATCACTGGCACTGCAGAGACACGGGAAAATGTTGTTGTCGTTATTGTGTCGGGGCAGCACTACAAATCTGTATGCTACATTTTAAGCTACAGACGTGTGTCATAGTGTCATTTTCGACAGAAATGCAGTATGTTTCACTGGATCACCACCCCTGAATGTCAATATTTAAGCTTTTACTGAAACTATGCCTCACGACATGATACTGAGTAGTCAGAGAGAGTCAAGGAATCTCCTCCTCGGAACGACTGGATGAAGGTTTGTGTACAGTTCTGCCGTGGAATATTTGATGAAGAATAAATCTTTTGTACTTTTTTTCTTTTTTTGAATGAGTGAATTAAACTGATGCTTTGGGTGTGCCAAAGAATGACATAAATCGTAAGTGTGGTGTTGAGTTTGTAAAGATCAAATGTAACCTGTGGTTTAAGATGCTAAGTCAAGATTACAATTATGGTTACCAAAAGAACGATATTATACTCTACTCATATCTCAGCCGATTCCGAAATAGTCAGATGAGGAAATACATCTGTTGTATGTCCCAAACAATACAACACCTCCCACAGTCACATGACTCTCTTTTAGCCAGTGTAATGGAGGACGAGGGCTGAAGTCTGTGGGCTCGTGCTGAGATTCCATGCCTTTTAAGCCATTAGGGCCGAGGATTTCAAAATAACACCAATTTCACTTCCATTTCATGCCTTTACTCTTTCCTGTTCAGTAGCCAAAGCCACGCTGTGGGTCGTCTGCCCAGGTGTGCAGTGTGAAATTCAGATCACTTATGAAACAGATTGGACCTGGATATCAAGACAAGTAAATGCAGCCAATCTATGCTGTGTGGGGAATATCAATAGCAAGGCAAAATAAATGGGACAAAGAAACAAGGCACAGCTTTTTTATACAGTTAAGTAGACATAAGTAAATTCAGTAATCCTCACCTGACTCTAGTTTCTTGTAAGAGACTTTTTTGGTGCAACCTCCCATTACTAAGAATCAGGATGTGCTTTCAAAAGTTTTTGACTGGTCGTTGAACTGAAGCTCACTGCGTGCCTCCCTGTTACAGTGCCAGTGCTTTTCATGTGAATGAATCAACAGGTGTGAATTGTGTTGCAGGTGATAATCACCTGAGTGTAAACACCTGTTCAGTGCCTGCACAGTGTTTCATTGGTTCCCAGTTTCCTGAGTCGGCCAATCAGCACCACAGGCTTTCATTTAAATAGCGCACACCTGCGAGCCTCTGCTCTGACATGTCTGTGGTTTCTGAATGTTTGCTGTGGGGGAAAAGTAACTGGGGTGATTAAAATGTGTTTGTTTGTGGTTGTATGTACACAAAATAAGTAAGAGGCCAAGTACCTTGTGTATCTTTGCATCCATATAGTTGACTTTTTGTTATTCAGACAGGGTCATTGGGTAGGTGCCACCTTGCTTTGATCTCAGCTCTGTCTTTAGGTTACAACTAACCTTTGTTTTGTTTGGCACACATTTTAATAATACTATTAATACTATTATTTACTATTGACTTCATCATTTGATTGTCATGTGTCCTTTCATCGTTGATTTTAAAAGCTGAAGCGGTTGAAACACCGTCAAATCCTGAGCTACTTAGAATTTAAAGATACAACTTGAGCCCAAAAGTGGCTTTGGGACTTCTCCAATAAGAATCTGAACTCCTGTTATGAATTTGAAGGCTTGGGTGGTGATTTGGCCAGTGCTATGTTAAGGTTTTTGTGACCGATGACTGACGAGTACCTTTAACTGGGCTCCTAATATCAGCTGTCAGTCACACTGGTGTCCACTCATATATGCCCCAAATCTGACCAGTAACTCCTCCATGAAATGTTTAATGACGGTATAATTAGATTTCCATTCAAATGGTGTGCTTTACAAGTGGAGTCGCCCCCTTGTGTCTATTCAACACATATATTTTACTTCCAGTTTATCCTCATCAGGCAAAGTGGAGGACGACGCCCACTTTTTAATCTTCAGTCTGTTCTTCAGCATAAATGAAAACGTTGCATTGCTCTTACACCAGCAGAGGGAGCCGTCTGCCTTTCAGCGGCCACAGTGAAAATGTACAAGTGATAGATAGACTGTCTTCCTATGATTAGTTTGGTCTTGAGGGTTTGTTTGTTTTTTTTAAAAAAAACAAGGCTGTATATGCATATCTGGTATGTAGTCAGCTGTTTGTCTCTGCTGGTTTGCAAACACACGTGAAAACGACGTCCTGCCGAGCAGATAAGACGCCAGGCGTCACTGAATTATTCCCACTGTCAGCGTGAATGAAACCAGAAGTGGTTTTAATGACATGGCAGTCTGTGGTCCACTGATGTGTCATAGCCAGACCATCTACTAATGAACCACAACCTGTTTATATTTAAGTGTGACACACTCTCTGATCTGTGTGTGTGTGTGTACTTGTGTTTATGACCTCTTTAGGACATTTTTTGGCATAAATACTGACCTTTTTAGGACCTGTAGTCCAAAAACTGGTCCTGATGAAGCGGAGCCTTATTAATCATTCACTGGTTAAGGTTAAGGTTATGGATGAAATTTAGTTTAGGCTGTGCAAATGAATGGAAGTCAACGCAGTGTCCTATGGAGGATAGCTGCACAAACCTGTGTGTATGTGGGGGGAGTACTTGGCTCATTATTAAATATCAGAGTTCAGCTGTAGGCCCAATCAAAACAGCCTTAGGGAAACATCAGCTAAACCAGAGTCATGAGACCAAATTCACTCTCTCTCACACACACACACACACACGTTTGCACGACTTCCTTTAATTTTGACAGACTTAACCCTTGCCTTAACCATAACCAGTTAAAGTCTAACCTTAACCTTAACATAATCACAATTCACATTTTGATCTTGACTTTGACCAGAGTCCATCATTAGGACCAGGTTTTGACCTCCATGAGGACTAACCTGGTCCTGACAAGGCCAGTGTTTATAGCAGAAAAGATTCAGAGACTGGAAGAACAATACCTTGACTTTCATAACCAGTTAAAGCTTAACCGTTATATAGTTTTATACTTAGTTTATGTTTTTGCCTCATATACATATGTTTATGTACATAGATAACGTCAGTGTGTGTAGCTGTTGCTGACAGGAAGCCACTGTAATACTGTTGTACAGTACAAAGTGTTTCCTGTTAAAGGGTCTTGCAGGTAAATAAGTAACAAGTTTATTTAACTTGAGACAGAAACGATTATAAGTCACGGTTTCATAATGACAACAGTAGCATGTAGTTGGACGACATGCTATTTAGTCTGTAAATGAAGACTTCCCTGTGTTTCAGAGACCACAGGAGACTCTAGTCGCTCTGCTTTTTCCTCTCATCTCTTTTTGTAGGAGGCTGGTTTGGGTTTCTGTGTGTGTGTGTGTGTGTGTGTGTGTGTGTGTGTGTGTGTGTGTGTGTGTGTGTGTGTGTGTGTGTGTGTGTGTGGGCGGAGGGGCTGAAAACAGGCAAAGGGATGTTCTCTCTCCATTTTGGGATCAGGACAGGAAGTGGGCCCAACAGAGGAAACATGACACCCCCTCCTGTTCCCTCCCTCCCCTCTTACTTTTTCTTGTATTCCCTTTTCCTCCCTTTGTCTGTTCCTCCCCCCATGCTTTCCCATCCACAGGATCATTTCTGTCTTGTATGCTTACAGGGATCCTGCAGGCTGCCCCAAGTGTGTGTATATGTGGATCTGGATCTTAAATGAAGTTCTCCTCACTTCCTGCCTGTGTAAATAAATCTCTGTTAAGCAGTGATTTTTGAAACAATGTTAAACCTCTGGTCGATGTGTTACCGAGCTCGCTCCCTCCCTCCCTCTCTCCTGAGACTCTCTCAGTCTGTTATGTATCAGAGCTCCTCTGATTAAAAGCCAAAGCAAAGGTCAGACTCGGCTGGGTAACGGAGATATCGCCTGACTTGAGCTTTACTCATATGCCCAGTGGTCTGAAAGCCTCTGCTGATGAGCTTCATGTTACAATATGTGTTATTAAAGCCCACAGTTTGCCTCCACGCTGTACACCACTATGACATTACTTATCAGGAGCCTCAAGTCTTGGTTTAGCCGCCAGGACATGTTTGAATTCCTTTTGATTTTCACCACATCAAAATATTTTTCTCTTTATTCCGTCCTCTCTCTCTCTCTCTGCTAATCTTTTCTCTTTTTTTGTCACGGTCTTGACCTCTTTCTCTGCGCACAATCAAACACACAGACGCCAACTCTGAGAAAATAAAGAAACAGCATGTCAGCAAAAAAAGGCAGTGTATTTCACCACAGAGCACAGAGCCAAGGCAGTGGGTAACATAAAAACAACAGCAGAAGACCTCCCTCTTTTCATCCTGCTCCACTTTCAAAGTCCTCACTCTGTTTATTTGTTTCATTGCCATTTTCTTTTCTTTCTTCTTTTTTATAAAAGCCCCAGACGTTTTCCTTTCTGGTCGTTTTTCTCTCGGGTACATCCAGTGCAATGACGACACGTACAAAACTAACATGTGTGAGTGGAAAAAGGTAGGTTAGTTAGTTAACAACAACTCTTACAGCAACGTTACAGTTTTACAGTGATCCTGTTAGACCAAGTGGTGCTTGTATTGTAAAGGTTAACACACAGTGTCAGGCAAATACTTACAGAATAATATGTACAGAAAGTAAAAAATAAAAATGCACACGTCATTATGAACACACACACAAAAATGAAGTACACAGTTGAATACAGAATAATAATAAGACATGTGGAAGTGCTCATGAGTAGCCTCATTCCCCTGCAGGCTATTTGGATTTAATATTCCGGCTGGATTATAATATTAATATTCAGCTGCTTCACATACGGCTGCGTACCAAAATCCAAATCATGAAAATTTTCACTTATTTTCACTAATTTTTCACACGGAATTTTCACATATTACACTCAAAGGAAGGTCGTGGTTGAAACGTTGTTTTGAAAATGCAGAATCATGTAACGAGGGCAACCTGGAAACAGTTTTACCACCAATCTATAATCAGTGCACAAGGTGTGTCAAACTGCAAGTAACCATAGCAACAGTACCACCTAACTCGGGCCTTAATAATGCAGCAAGTGGCGATTATTTCATTCAATAATGATTATTTTGGTTACCTTATTAAATAACTTGTAGTTAAAAGCTACATTTTTGGACACTCTACGGGTTTTGTAACAAAGTGATATGACAAACCTTATTTAAGCCCTGAACAGTCCCTGCTGAACAGAGGACAAATATAAATCTAATACTAAGTCTCTTTAAGGTCTGTTTTGGTCTCCAAATCCTGAGGGAAATATGAGGCTCTTTGACTACTGCTCAAATACGGCACCTTTAAAGAGACTTTGAGGCCTAGGGGTCCCTACATTAAACCACTAACTCCTTTTTTTCTCTCTTTTCTTTTTTTGAAACTCTCTTAAACATAAGTGCACTTCCTTCCTCATACCTTGATGATTAGAAAGCTGGTGGCATGGGATGGGATGGGGCATCTTCGGGGGAAAGAGCCAATCATAAATCGTGTTACACCTTCTCTCCACAGAGTTTACCAGGTTTAGTTCCTTCTGTTTAAAGGACAAAAAGTCAGCTGCTGGCAGAAGATGGAAACAGTTACAGGCTGTCAAACCAAAACAAAGAGCTAAAAGATTCTAAAACGCCCCACAATCTTTACACGCTGAATACTGATTCATGCAGCTAAGGATGGCGTCTTTCGAACTCACCTATGATTGATGTGGGATCATTTTTGTTTCATTTCACTTCAATAACTTAACTAATTATTAGACGTAGCTATTTACACTAAGCCAAGGGTTAAAGTTGACTTAAAAAAAATCACTTTTCCTGTGTGTATTATCAGAAACATGTCATTAAAGTCAATACTATAATTTCCTGTTGTTTCCTCCATGTTAACAAGACAAATACTGGGAACAAGCCACATAACCGAATCCAAAAATCGCCTCGTAAAGGGGATATTTACAATATGCCTGGGGACGAGTCTACCATAACTCAGGGAAGATCAGGAACTACATGTTTCTAAAAACCAAGAGGAGTCTTTAATTTAATCGTCTACTGTTTCAGCTGCAGAGGGAGGAGATGGACAATCTCTAAAGTAGAGGAGAGAGCTGGGAAAAGAGTGAAGCAACTTCTTATCTGCAGCTGTTTGTCAGGAGAGAAAAGAGAGACACCATCATCATCATCGTCGTCGACAGGAACTCTTGTGCAACCTTATCACATAACGCAGCATGTGACCAGTGTGGGCACAGACGCTCGCTGCTTTCCCTCTGTCACATGTCTATTAGGAACTTGCTCTAAACATCCTTTTTCTTGTCTTTTCACCCGCTACTTGTAGCTCGCGCAGCATTTCCCACGTTTCAACTGACGTCAGTCTGACTGGGTTTAGTGACATGGTTGTCATTAGTCATTTACATGTGAGAGAAAACAAAAGCACTTTCAGTGCATGTATATCAAAGAAAGAACAGCCGAGTGCTACACACAGGAGACGGCGACCGCCGTCTTTCCAGCAAACACACATGTTCACAGGTTACACACACGCAGGGTCTCGGTTTCCACAGGGGCCGCAGTAGACCAAAGGCTCCACAGTCACTTTTATATTTCCACAGGATTAAAGTTCGGTTAGATCCATACTGCGGGTCAAACTGACCGCTCCACAGGGCAGTGTTAAAACGTGTCGGCGAGAAGCAGACCTTCAGGTCTGAATTCATGTCCAGTTTCACAGTTTGCTGTCCGTCTGCCGCCTGAAGGTCACTGCAGCATGATATCTTTGAGGTTTTCCTGCAGGATGGTGTCCTTGACGGCGTGGAAGACAAAGCGGATATTTTCTGTGTCTACTGCTGTAGTAAAGTGGTGGAAAAGCGGCTTCCCCCTGTTTCTTCTTTTACGACTGAACGACTGCACCAAGAATGCCTGGAAGAAGCAGAACAAGGACACTGAAGTTATGGTCAGCCTTCTGCAGTCACAGTACTACATAAATGTAAATGTGTGAGAGACACTTGATGTCTCCTGGACATGCATACACGTAACAAGGTTTCTAATATACTTTTTATGAGTAAAAAAACGTTTATGTGACAAACTCCTCAAGACAGTTTGAGGCATTTTAAAATGTATGGTAAATGTTTCTCAGAATATTTCAAAACTATTTAAGTACTATTTAAGGTATTTAAAAATAGGTTAACACACAGCGGTCGTTTCATACCTTGTTCACAATGCTTAAATGCAAATGTCTAGTACCTTTTTGTCAGCACGATATTGTCTATATATGACCAGACAGTTAATGTTTGTATTTTGTTAATATTGGACATTCTCCTGCCAGCTGTCTAGTCCAATATCCAGAATACTGTATGTCCAAATGTGAGTTTGTGCTAGAGAAACTTGGGATAATCAAAGGAGTCTCCTTCCTGCATGCTCCAGCCTGGCTCCGCCCCCTCGCAGGGATCCTCCAGAGATTCTGCTGCTGTTGTGAACACGTCTCACCCTGACACTCTCCCTGAACGCTGGTCATACGTGAACAGCAAACTGCAGAGAATGTGCAGACCCAAATCTCGAGACAATTCTCTGGAGTTCATGTCTGAGGAAAGCTGAAGCCTTGTTGATCCACCATGTTCCCCCTCACATCAAAGGGTTTCTAATAACGGCGATCAGTGATACTATGTGTGCTGCATTTCCCTACTTTTCAAAATGCATCCATTTGAGGTTAAAATGTTTCCTAAATGTGAATAGTGTTACTGGAACAGTGACCCTGAACCCAAACCCCTCCTCCTAAACCTAATCCCAATCAGATTAAAAGTACTTTAAAGTGTTGACCAGTTATGCTGAGTCAAACAGCAGTGTTGGGGAACACAAAACCCATATGAAATGCTACAAATACAAAGGTGGGAAACACCGTTTTCAGGTTCCCATAGTGTGCTATATATCTGGGAAACAGAGAACTCTTGGACCATAAACTTTGGTCCAAGGGTCAGATTGGGAATACACATTTTGTGGGAACATGGGAGCCTGAAAGAGCACATATGTGGAACTGGATAACATGGGACCCTGGGAGCATACATTTTGGGGAACATATGGCCCACATACATCATTTTTGGGAACATAGGACCCCAAGAGAGTACACTTAGAAATGAGGAAAATAAGACACTTGCAGCATATAGTATATTGTGAGAAACGTGGGACAATGAGGAACACAAGATGTTGCTAACTGGGTAACACAGGACCCCATGACAACATACCTGTACATCCTCTAGTCGGCGAGGATCTCCCCTGAACTCAGGGAAGTATTTGCGGATGTCAACCGTGCGTATTTTTTCCACCAGCAGGTCTGTTTTGTTGAGGAAGAGGATGATGGACACATTGAGGAAGAGCTTGTTGTTGACGATGGTCTCGAAGATGTTCATGCTTTCCACCAAACGGTTTGTCCTTCGGTCCTCCATCAAGACCTGGAATCACACACAAGCGCACCTTTGTTTTGTTTGTACACAGATTAAAGGATTCGGTCGTCATCATATGACTGTTTATGTAAAAAGGAGCTCCAATCGAGCTTCCTCAGGCTGCCACAAAGAGAGCTTTGTGTAAATGCCTGATGTTCTGTCTCTGATGGTTCTTGTCCATTTCGTAATTCTAAAATTCAACAGTATCATGACCACAGTCTGTGTAACTAACCTGTGTAACTAATCTCCAATTTAGTGTTACATAATCAAAGGAGGATGTGTGTGTGTGTACTCCTTATGTTGTGGGGGCTTGTCTTCCTTATGGGGACAAAAATCAAGTTTAAAGTTAGGCTGAGGTTATAGGATTAGGTCAGTAATAATCATGGTTAAGGTCAGAGTAAGTCAAGAGTAAGAAATGAATGTAAGTCAATGCAATGTCATGGAAACCAGTGACCAATCGGGCCAATATTTGCCATTTATTTATTTTTTGTTTGATAATCTGTTTGATCTATTTAATATTCAGTTTATGCATAATTTTAATTGAAAATACTGGATAAAATTGCATTGCAATTGCCAACGTAACGTATATAGACGGGAGAGAAAGTCTTTAGTGTCTAAAAATAAGCAATTTTTGTGTTATTTTGTTATCATCTAACCATTATATTTTATCAGGTAGATGAAACATTTAAACATCGAAAATTGGTGAAATATACTTGCCATAAAAATCAGCATCAGTTATCAGCCATTGGCTGCCCTGATTTCTAAAAGTCAGCATCGACCATAGAAAGATCCATATTGGTCAATCTCAAAATAAAATAGTTATAGCAGAGATGGGTTAAGTATGTGAATATAAATCTGTGTTTCTAAGGATTTAAAGAGCTATAATCTGAGTACACTTCTCAACAAAATAAAATAACAAAAACGTCTTGTCATGTCTAAATACTTGAATGCATAGAAATTTAATCACTATATCTTATAACTGGTACCTGGTCGTACTCAGAAGACGACACCATGAAGAGAATTGACGTGATCCCGTCGAAACACTGAAACCACTTCTGCCTCTGGGACCTCTGCCCTCCGACGTCCACCATCTTGAAAGGAATCTTCTTGATGACAAAGTCATGCTCGACGATTCCTTTAGTTGCCTTCCTCGCAAACAATATGTCCTGTTTGTTTGGGATATAGTTCTGAAAATGGGACATTGACATTTGTGTTAGGCCGACAGAGGTTGAGTAATGCTGAGCGAAGCCTTTCGCTGCTGGGCCTTTTAACGACTAATTTAAGCCTTTCACAGACATATTATATATTACAGTATGAGTGTTTTAAACTTTTATTTAATTCTATGAGGGTTAAATAATTGTTTGTTTTCCTGATTTCATGTACAGGCCATATATAACTGGTTATACTAATAAAAATACTAACCCTAACCCATAAAACCATCACATTTCTTTGTCATTAGGATATGATAACAACATCTACCTGCTTATATTAATCTATATGTATATATACTTTATGTATGGATATTTGTATGGGACATTTAAGAACTGAAAATGTCATTAACAAAATTGAGAAAGTGTCATACTCAAGTAAACATATGTCTAAGACCATGGTTACCAACCTGGGGTCCAAGCCCCCCTTAGGGGGGCGCCAGAGATCACATGGGGGGGCCGCAGAGCTTTGACTGCTCTGAGTTTGTGAGGTTAATGTAATTATATTTGTGCATCCCAATCAGACACTCTACTGGATAATTAGAAGTCAGTATCACCCAAATAAAAGGACAGTTTTTATCTATACACACTGTGACAATAGGAAGAAAAACCTACAACTGCTGTTTATTTTTGCATATGAACTTTTTACTTTATTCTTTTTTGTGTGCGTGCCCTGGACAAGGGTTCGGGTCGGGGGGGTCTGGTTTGTCCTGGACACAAGCAAGAGGGCTTCTAATACATAAAATCTAAAAATAAGCAAGTTAATAATCAGCAACAAAGTGTTTATGTAAAATATGTAAATGAATACAAGGCGACGTAACATGGGTGCAGAGAACAAACAGTGGCATGAACATGAACATAAATATGATAAATAACATGAATCATGAGTATTACACTCCCTAATGTCAGCATCACTGGCTCCAACAACTTCCACATCAATCAAACTCTTCTGCAGCGAGAACAGCGAGGACTGAGTTACTGTGACTCACCAGTTGTCCAATACGATCCAAGTTATCCAGGAAGTATTTCACTGACTCACTCTGCAGAGAGAAAGAGAAAAAAAAACCATACGACTGAGTCATCATATTACACACACACACTGAAAGCATTTAACTGGATCATTTCATTTTCAAAGATGTTATATTGTTGGTTGGTGATTGGATAAATACATAACTTGAACGTTACCAGACATAATTATATCAACGCCATCATCTTATTTGTAACATACACAACTGCTGCTTTCATACACAAGTGTGTTCAGTATCAAGTATGTTTAGAATATGAGTTATGGCTTAAATAAATTAACCATAACTGGATCTGTGTGTGTTCATATAGCCCATGTTATTGAACAGGGTTACTTATGGTTAAAAATCCACAAAGAATTCCGGTACCACCTCATGTGATGTTGAACGATAATCTATTTAATTCAATGCATATTCAAACAAGGAGGAAACAAATATTTAATCTTTCAAGAATAAAGTCATGGTATTATGAGAATGAAGTCGTAATAAGTCAAAATATTACAAGAATAAAGTAATATTGAAAAAGTCATAATATTACGAGAATAAAGTCGTAATATCACAAGAATAATGTCGTAATTTTACGAGAAGATTACAACTTTATTGTCACAATATTACGACTTCATTCTCATAATATTATGACTTTATTCTCGAAAGATTACGACTTTATTCTCGGAAGATTTGCTCTGGTATCTTTTATTTACTGAACAACGTCATAGTTCAGTGTTTAACACTCATGTGTATATGTATAAGGGGAGTATCGGCACTGCTGATGACCATGTAGTGCACAGTGTGTTTTTAAAAGCATTTTTAGTGAAAACAGCAGACTGAAACATTATAGAAAGTGAGCCAGAGTGAATTAAAATTAGACAAACGCCAAACAATGAGCTGACAGTGGCTGTAAAACTCTTGTGCAGCTGAAGGGAGAGGTGATCATTCTCTGCAGCTTCTCCACCCAATCCACACTGACACTGACTATTGAATCACCGTTATTATAAATATTAATTAGAAGCCATTAAAAGGCACCAGTTGACTTAATTTCACTGACATACAGTAGGAAAATAAGTGATCCTGCTCTGGGAACTTGAGCTGTCATCCATTACGGAGAAACACAAAGTCTGCCTTCAGTCTTGTCAGTTCTACACTATTGTTGTTGTTGTTGAGCAGTAATGTGGTCTAAGTGCAGGCTGATGGCCACTGTAATGGATCTCACAGTTTTAAAGTGGCTGATAATTGTTCCAGCAAAACAATGGGTGCATGGAACAGAAGAAAAAAAAAATACACAATACATAACTTAACATAACTTAACACGTGTTTTTTAGCTGAAAAATTAGGTGCATACAGTGTTCAGGTTCCCAACTCTCAACAACTCTCATGTAGGAAGTTCCTACAGAAGTTCCTGTTTTGGTCACAGCAGCAGAAAAAATGACGGTAAGGACCATAAAGAACAAAACAGAAAACGGTCACGACAACCGTAACTCGACTTGCCTGTGCACGGAAACGTACTGACACATGCACTCATTCAACAGGAAACAGCTGTGTGTGTGAAAACAGTGGCGAGAAACATGGGGGAGGGAGGGATTAGTGAGTCAGACAGAACCGAGTTACAAAGTCCTTTTAGCACCACTGTTACACACACACACACGCACACACACACACACACTCACTTGGGGCTCGACTACAACAAAGCATTGTTCGTCAGTTTTTTCTAGCCTGCAGATTTTTCACTTCTGTGACACTCACCAAAGCGAATCAATAAAAGAAAAACTTCTGATGTGGCTGTCAAATTAATCTCTGTCGTTCCTGACACTAACAACCAGGAAACGTGACCTCACGACCCTGTCACTGACCTACAGTGTCCCTGCAATAGGAAACAAAGGCAGACACTTTGATTGGTTCAGCTGGACGTGAACAGGAGGAGGGAAGAGCAGGGAGAGGGGAATTCCCACAGTTGGATGGACACACACACACACACACACACACACACACACACACGTATATCATTTCACACACACATCATTTCACAGACATTCTATCTGCCATCAGCACAAACGAAACAGCCGGATCATTCATGCAGTGGACGTATCAAAACAAATTTCAAAATAAATGCATTTTATTAGGCCAACAATGAGTTTTAGTGCCTTGTAATGTAATGGAAGCTATATTGTGTGTGTGTGTGTGTGTGTGTGTCTGAATGAGACAGGAGGAATGTCTCCATTCATGGCTTGTATGGGCAGATTAGGGGCTTTATTACAGCACAGAACTGAACAAGCTCACATTCTGTGCTAATATGTGTGTGTACTTGTATTTGTTACCATTGTAGGACCTTATCGTGTATAAACACCGACACTCATGGAGACCAAATGATGCACAACCTTCTTTCCGAGGAACTACTTAAAGGCGACATAGACCGGAAGCTCCAATTAACGCTGCGTTTGTGTGTGTGTATCTGCGTCATTACCTCGTTTATGAAACCCTAAAGTTTCAGAACAAACAGTTCAGCCACTGCTGAGAAAATAGTGTTGTATTGTTTTCCTGGGCTCTGTGAAGCGGATCGGCACTTCCTTAATTTGATGTCGTCATCAGAAATCCTCACCACTCCTAGTCCTAGCACTAGTCCGGGCACATCCGGTTGTGTACATTCAACCGCAGAAGAAGAAGAACTACTCTCGTTGTAGCTGCTGAGATGCAGAGCATCCACCGTGCCAGAGGGGGAGCTGTGTATCTGAGAGCTGGCCTATCTATTACGTCACTTCCAGGTACCTGGCCAATCACAGGACAGTCCACGTTCTGGGGGTGTGGTTTTGGTCTGAAACAGCACGGCTGACGAGAGCGTCAGTGAGGAGATATTTTGATCGGCTCGTTTGCAGCGATTAGGAGGTTTTTAATCATGAAAACAAGTTAATATATGTAAGTAGACCTCCATAACTAACATATATGTGTGATACAAGCATTCGATGTCGCCTTTAAGTTTGGGGCTAAGATTTGAATTGAGGTTAGGTTGGGGTTAGGCCTGAACATGTTCTGTCATAAGAAGAGGTACAATATCAAGTACAATAACTCATCGTTTAACTAAGTATAAAAGGCTTTACTTGGTTGATACTAGTGGTACAATGGGTGGGTCATTTCAGAATGTCAAAGGTGACTTCTTTAAAGTGTAACTAGTAAAAAACTAGTAATATTATTGACAGGTTTTCCCACAGAAGCTGGCAGTCAGTGAGGCTCGTTAGTGGAAAGTGGTTGCACCTGGTTGTGT
This sequence comes from Solea senegalensis, assembly GCF_019176455.1. Taxonomy (NCBI): domain Eukaryota; kingdom Metazoa; phylum Chordata; class Actinopteri; order Pleuronectiformes; family Soleidae; genus Solea; species Solea senegalensis. The sequence continues at coordinate 18,288,111 of NC_058026.1, forward strand.
AGGACTCACTGAGAGTAAGCATGAGGCTCGTCAACGGCAGCTTTGGTTTGTTTGGACATTTTTACTGCGTACAACACGACCACATACACTCTAACTTCATCTTCACACACAGACAGCTACAACTACACTCCATACATAATGGGACAGTTTATAGTCATGTGTCTTTTTTTAAATACATCAGTTAATTGATGCTGTTCTCTCCCTTCTCTAGTTTGTCACATTTAGATACAGCAGCTTTTTGACACAGCTCTTGAATGCAAAGGCATTTCCAGAGCACAATTAATCAATTTTGTAAAGCTGCTTTCAGACATGCACTGAAGTCCAGATATTTGCCTGTAATTGTCCAGTAGACAGTATGTGAGAATACAAGTGTCAAAAACTCGTAATCAGTATTCCAGGTAATCCAGCTCTGACCCTCAAAGATCGAGCGGTGGTTAATAAAAATGAAAGTTGTATATTTAATAAGAATCTGATCATAAACTAGAATTACGCAATCAAACAAACAAAGTACCACAAAACTACTTCAACATAGTATAGTGTAAACACAATAATAACAACAATAATAATAATAATAAGACATACAGTACAGCCAGACCCTGAAAGCCCGAAATCTTAGACGTCTGAAAATGCTGCTAGCTCAGTTTTCACTTGAAAACAGTTGTTTTAGTCTGGAACAGAAACAGAGAATTCCGCACCTTCCCTCCTTATTGGCAACAACGACTCTAAGCTGTGAACGAAAAGCTCCCTTTCACTCTCATCAACGTCTTTTTTGTCAGCAGTTCTTTCTAAAACTGACTAAACAAATGCTCAGTGCACCCGAATGGTCATGTGACGTATGTTTTACATACAGATCAGGGCTGAAAGATTCTATATAAATATATAAAAAAAATGGCGATGTGATTCGCCATATGAGAGGGAATGGTAATTTTCACATAATTAATCTACGTTTCATTTGAATACCTTATTTAAAACAATTACTCACATCTGTAAGGAACAACAACGATGCTGTAGAATACAATGTGTATAGGTCAGGACAATATTTAATCTAAAATGGTCATTTGATAAAAATGTCAATGAACTGTTGGGCCCCGACACAGATCTCTTCTGATACAGAGCTGAAAAGCTTTTTTAAATGAGAAAATCAGTGCCGCAGCCTTTGTTGAACTTCCAAGTCCTGACCCCCTCCCGTACACTGCAGTCTAAACATGTACCGTCTTTACGCAGGAAGTGTGTGCAGCCGAAGACAACGGCCACAGTTTACCATCACAGCACGATGTACAGCCTTGTTTTTGTAAAGGAGGTTGAGTTGTTTGGATCCTAAATGAAACTGTGTGTTATCTGGGTGTGGTGGGAACACAGGGAAACCTGCCAGTAAACAAAATCCTCACATGTGCTCATTCTGGTTTGGGTTTCTTTTTTTCTCTGTCAGTATCTTCATTCCATTTTTTTCTCTCTGTCTCTTACTCTCACTCTTCCCCATCCCCCTGCTCTCGTCTAACTTTCCACTCCCTTTCTTTCTTGCTGTCTTTCTTCCTCTTGCCAGATTCTCTCTCTCTGTGGCCTGGCTCCAGCTGTTCCTGGGAAAAGCTGTCTGTGGTATCCCCGGAAAACCTCTCCGAGAGTGGAGAGAGGGAAAGGGGAAGTGCGGAGAAAATCTAACTCAGCACATTTACTCCACAGTGGACATTTTTGTTTTTCTTGTTTTGTAGGAATACGGATGGTGAAACTCTATTTTCTCCCATGAAAACAACCAAACTAAAAGTGTACTGGCCTATGTCAACATTTGCCGAGTTTTCTTTCGAACCGGTACGTGACACTCGTGTTACAAGCGTACACTTCAGTTTTAAACAGGCTTAATTTCCTATAAAAGTCGGACTCTGTGGTTTTCAGCAAACAGGAACAAAGCAAGAACACAGTGTGTTGTTTTTTTTCATGTGTTATTTTCAGCCACAAGGAAATGACCATATTATTTTAGCTCGATTTCTCATAATTGTGCTGATCTGGACAACAGGTCATGCTTAACGTCTTTCTGGACGTTTGGAAATACTGTTATTTTGCAAGAAGGGTGCATATTCTTAGGTTTTCTAAATAAAGTCAAACTTTGATACAACTCAAATCAAAAGTAAACACAGAGCTTCACCCGTGAGGTTAAAGCTATTATGTTCATTAACTGAGAAATTATAATTCCTGGGCAGCGTGCCAGCAAACTAAGCAGCAGCTACATCTCAGTTCATGATCGCTGCTTGTTTACAAACATGGGACTGTGAGTTGCTAATAGCAGACAACAGAAGATTTTTCTTTACTGTGGGAATGTGGAGAGAGGGCAGTCACACATACACCTGGAACAGTCACTATTACAACATTGGTAATAACTGAAATGCAATCTATAAAAGAAAAAGGCTCTCATAGAGAAACCCACGACAAAAATGTCAAGCACCTACATTATATCAAGTAACTGTCTCCAAAAAGTTCAGGATTGACTCAAGAATGAACTATTTTCATTTGATCCTGCCAGTTACAGTTTTAAGACGGGAGGTTGCTTCATTATTCCCCATTTTCACTGATCAAAAATCCAGTTTAAATGTGTTTAATCAGCACTCACTCCTCAGTGAAATGACTCTGCAATGCACGCCGGTTTGTATCGGACAATGGTGGGAAAACAATATCCTTTCTTCTTCGTCTGTTTTATTTTTGGCAGCAGTGCAAATTCCTGCATCATTTCCTGCACAACACCAAGACGCCCATTATCCATAAATGTTTGGAGCAAACCTTAACTTTTACAGCTTGGGACAGCACTTAATAATTTTTAATTTCAACATTCGGATCGATTGAGGAAAACGATTGAAGTAGCTGAAGACCAACCACGGGCAATAGGAAAGGCGACTACTAGGTGGTAGTAGTCGCCTTTCCCATTGATTTTTAATTGTCTTTTAACCCAAGTCACCTTTTCTGAACAACTGTGATGTTGGTGAAAAGAAATGTGTCAAGATTCACACATCAACAATCGCACTGATAATGTCTACACTCAATAAACTCCACACAGACAAACACTTCTCTTTATTGTACAAGTTGTCATAGCTACAGCTGCAGGAGGATGTATGTGGGGCTGACTCTGTGGCCCACTGATATGTTTTGTATAGATTTTGTACAACAATGAAGAGGATTATCAGGCTTACGCAGGCCAAACTTGTTCAGTTCGCTTGGTTTTAATTATATGAGAAACAAATAAAGAACAACACAAGCCGTACGTGTCCTTTAGAGCCAGACTGATGTGTGCAGGTCTGTGCTGCTGTGACATACTAGTTTTATCACACTGTGGCTCCAGATAAGACAAGGCAGTCTGACCCAAAGCTGAGCATTGACATGTCTCTGCCTCACACACACACACACACACACACTTACAGATACAGTATGTTAAGTGGGATGTGGACGGAAGTGGCTTCTGTCTGACTCCAGATTGTTTTGTCACCGATAAATGTGTAACAAGGTCAAAGTTCAAAAGCACAGCTCCGAGCAGACTGCAACAAACAAAGTCGCTGCCTGAGCCAAAGCATCGTGCGCACAGTGGCAGCGAGAGCAGCTGGTGATGCCGACGCTGTGAGGCATTCCCGATGTTGACAATGTGGTTAAGTCATTATTCATGACATTCTGCTCATGCATTTTAGAGTCATTAAAAGTCTGCCTGGCCCTCGCAGCACATTTGTGGACACTTGTAGTAGCAAATGGTTCGCCAGCATTCTGCTGCTCATACATTTAAATTACAGTAAGTAGCCGATGTCAAGCAGTCTACGTTTCTTTGGTTCACTGCAGACACACAGACAGGAGGGCAGAAAAAAGATGATTTAATTCAAGATGAATTTAATTAAAGAGCTGCCAGATGTTCTGCGTGGCTCATTATGTCACTCATTGAATCTTAAAGCATACCAGTCATAGTATAATTATATGCTGTAATTACTGGCCGTCAGAGTGAGCAGATACCTGGTTTAGGAGCCAGATTTATACTCAAGAATGGAATAACTAACAGACTCATTTAAAACTCTCTGTGGGAGAGTTAGGAGCAAAACTTCCTTGGTGGATGTGACTGCTTCTAAACCATTTTAGAAACTGTACCTGCATCATAACTGCTTTGGTTCCTGATCCTGTATTTTATTGGTTGGATGTTGTGTTTAATTCATTTGATATGTGCGATAGTTCTGTTTGTGTCGTTGTAACCGTTCAGATAGATATATCAATAATCGTTATATCATAACTATTATTCATCTTTTAACTGTGTTTTCTTAATTGAGAGAGAGAAATGATTTTTCATTTAGCAGCTTTGTGACATACTGGTGCAGTGGTAAGCACTGGTGCCTCACAGCAAGACGGCTCTTAGTTCAAATCCTGGTTCAATCTGGGCCTTTCTGTGTAGAAATTGCATATTTTACCCATGTGTGCTTGGATTTTCTGTGAATACTCCAGCTTCCTCCCACAGTCTAAAATCATGCAGATTGGGGTTAATTGGAGACTTGATGATAGTGATTCCTCTTTTACACAAAAATGAGTGGGTATGTGTTTTATTTTTTGTTTTTTTAAAAAAGGGGGTTAAACCTGGCTGAAAAAGGCAATTACCTCCTTTCCCATTACCAGAAGAGGGGTTTTGAGTCTGTCTGTTTTTTTTCCTCCAGGGAGTTGTGTTCAAACGTGCTGTAAACCACCAGCATGTGACACACACACAACAACAGAAGAAAGCAGCGTGGAGAATACAGACAGAGTCACGGTGGTTACACACATCTTTCACTCTTTCAATCACAGCAGCAACTGGGCCATTTTAGACCGCTGCTTATACACTGTGCATCATAACACCGCGCTGTAAAAGAGACGGCCACAATAAAGTAGTAGATGGTGAAGTCACCGCGTTCAGCCGGATGCCGTGTTTACATCACTGCCAAAGGGACCAGGAGCCGTATCCGGTATCTAATACTGTATTGATTTCCATTGAAGACAAAAGCGAAACGTTAATGTGTGTGTGTCTATGTGTTTGTGGGATTTTTATCCAGTGGACAAGGTGACATTAAACTTAATCCTCATTCCCTTTGGTTGTTTCTGAACCCACCAGTATACTCTACACCTTCAGGTCGGCTCAAATCAGGCTGGTATTGTGTCATTTCATGCCACAGATGTTGGTATATCCAACAGCAAACTGAAAACTTTGACAAATAGTCAAAGCTCTCTTGGTAATTCATGCAATTGTTCATGAGCCAAATATGGATCAGTGTGGGTGGCAGGTGACAAAGTCAGCGCTCCAAAGTAAATTAATAAAAAATGCATTTTATGAGATTTAAAATGTGATGTCATTTTATCAAAGCCATGTAATACTGAGTATATTCCATAATAAAAGAATGAAATAATGAAAGTGAAGTGTGAAAATCACCGGTTTGATCAGTGCACCATCAAAATATTAGGCTTAAAAGAAAAGCAATTACACTGAAGCCCTTTCAAATGACGTGTGGTGCAGTGTTGCGTGGCAGATGAAACTCTGCTGGGCTCCACTTCGCCAGATCCTTTTCCAGTCAAGAGAAAAATAATTAGACCTTTGGAAAGTGGCCAAACACTAAAAGGAGAGAGGTAAGTTACTGTGAAGAACAATAAATACTTCCCGAGGCTTCACTCGGTGCAGTGCTCCTTCACTGAGTTGACATATAGAGCATTTCTCATATTAACCTGTCACTTCATCTGAGGTTCACAGCCTGCCACAAATTCACTGCTGCTCTCTACTGCTGACGTCACTGCAATTCTGAGGAAATATTTATGAAACGGGTGGCAAAATCATGTCAAGGTTCATGGAAATGGAAAGACACAGCTTCCAGGGTTCCCACACCTTGGTTCAAGGACTGTCCAGGACCAATTCCCACAAATTCAAGGACCGAATGTGCTGACACAGCTTATTGATTTGCAGCACGCTCTGCATCTGCACTTTCAATGACCCATGTCTATTCAGGAATTCAAGGACCCATTGGAACCCTGAGTTTTTAGGGTAAAACCGTATATTAATTATTATTAGTGTATTTTATGGCGTTACTAAACTAAAAGCAGAGTAAAACGAGGACGCCTTACTTTTAAATATAGTTGTTCTGCTTCGTCCTACATCACTCACTTGGATAATCTGTGACGTCTGTGACGCAGTAAATGCGAGGCAGCGTGTCAGCCGGTGACTAATCTATGAGTAAACATGACTCTTCAAACTGACGTTTATGGGAGGATTAGTGGAAATGGCTTATTATCACAACCTTGTCGGTCATGACCCGACCGAAGGAAGTCGATTGAAAAACGACTGTGCCGCATGTGCTGACATTTTGTAAGGGGTTTCTTAAAGATCAACTAGACACTTAAACCGGGCTTAAGCTTGTCACTATGACATTAAAGCTGATTACACAATAGAATAATACCATTTAATTATATTGGTATCATTATTATTATTATTCTTGTTGTTGATAGTAACAGTAGTTGAACTGCTGGGGACACAGACTCTTCCTCTTTTGTCTCTCTTCCTCTTTCACATTCATGAAAACATGAGGGAACAACTGGGGCAGCAACAATCGATTATTAGTAATTGATTATTCATCAATTACTCAATTAATTGTCAACTATTTTGATAATTGATTAATAGGTTTGAGTGTTTTTTCAATAATTAAAACAAGCGTTCTGATTTTTCATCTTCTTAAAATGTGAATATTATCTGGTTTTCTTTGCTCCATATGACAAAGAAATCATTAAAACAGAATTCTTTGTGGACAAAACAAGACGTTTAGAAACATCATTTCCAGTTTTGGTGAACACCAATCAACATGTTTGAGCAATTTATGACATTTTTTATGAACGATTAATTGAGAGAATAATCAACAGATTATGCGATTATGAAAATAATCCTTAGTTGCAGCCCTAATCTTGACATCAGATGTACAAAAACCAAAGTTTATGCCGTTCATCTTTGAGTCCAAGTGAACCCTTGCACCACATTTGAAGAAATTCCCTCAAGGTTTTCATAAAATATCATAACATAATGTAAGTATGTTTTTTGTTTTCTGTTATTAGCAATAACTAGCGTGTTGCTTAGCTGTGCAGGTCCATGAGAGATGTGACTGGTATCCACCTGTTGAATGTACTCACCAGTTGGAACTCAGCCCGTCGCGCGTAGGCCTCTTGTATTCCGGCGTCGGCCCACAGCGCACACAGTGCCATCACGTACAGCTGAAACTCGCCGGGCTCGACGCCCGAGGCGCCCACACGTCCCTCCCACGACATCACCAGCATGCCCTGCTTCTCGTTCTCACAGCTCTGCCAGCTGATGCCCAGCTTGTCGCGGGCGTCCACCAGCACGCGCATGCCCTGCACAGACACACACATGTCACACATTATGTCTGAGCCTGGATGCAGTGAAGATGCGGTTTGACAACTGCACATGACACAGATATAAAAAAGTAAACACATCAACACTGAGACTGGAGTCACTAGTAAACATGGTGCGGCTTTGCCAGGGAAGCACATGTCTCACACACACAGTCAGACAGACACATGCATGTGAGGTGCTTTTCTGAATCTGATCTTTGTGGGAGGTCTCCTCCAGAATCTAAGTGACCAAAACACACACACACACACTCTGACATCTAGTCATTTGGATCTGTTTCTCTTTTAACATTGTTTTTATTGACACTTTTTCATCTCCACAGCTCCAGACATGTTCTGTTTTTTATTAGTCTTATTTGTTACTTATTACTTCCATGTGCTTGCTTTTTCTTTTATATTTCTTTTAAATGCAAGATTGACTGTAACAAATGATACAATATGTCTCAAATCAGATTTTATTAACCACAACACTCTTTAACTCCATAGAAATATCTATTCAAAGTAAGTGATCCTCTTTACCGTCTCTGCTATAACGTCTGGGGCAAAACCACCCATGAAACTTCAGAGTGAGGACGTAAACATTCAGTACTTCTACTACTGTATGTTTTATTTTACTGTGTGTATTTTTTATTCTACTGTGTTTTGCTGCAGAGGCTCCCCCCACAGCACGCACATTCACAGAGGAACAAAATGAGATAACAAGACAACAATTCCCATGATTCCACACTGCTTCTTCATGTCAACAAACTAGGTCTTTTGTTATTGTTTTGACTGAGATTTGTGATTCTGATTTATTGTGATTCAACGGTATGGATCATTGCTATTTTCCTTTGAAACAATAAAAAAATAAAATCTATGTCCATAACAGTCACATTGATCTAAAGTGAATGGGACAGTGGTATATAACATGTTATCAAACTAAATACAATCAGAACAAGGAGAAAATAAAGTGTTTCTTAGCTTTTGCGGATCAGTGTACATTGAGCTGGTGCTGTAATAAAATAAAATGAAATGCTAAGCCAAAATAAATAGAGGCTCTGAAAACAGACCAGAGCAAAAATGTGAGCCTTTAAACAAGCTTCAAAAATAAACAGAAAAATGTCTTCTTAAAAGGCCTGGATTAGAAATAACCAGTGACAAAAAGGAGCTTCTACTTTAACTGCTACTTTCTGTTCTGTTTCTGTTCATTACCTTAGCAGAAATATCACAATTCTCTTACCAAAATTGTATACAGAATCCATAATATGTCACAATTTGATAATTTTCCCATCCCAAGATCATACACAAACTGTAAACTTTGAGTTTTTGATGACCAGATTCTACTCAGTTCATCCATGAGCCAAAATGAGCATTTGTATCCTTACAGTGTATTACTTTTTGTTCCACCATCTGATGAAAAATGAGGAAAACAAACAAACAAATGCTTAACCAGTCACCAGTTATTAAACAACAATAATGTTGTGTCTCTCCAATCTACATTGCAGAGCAACTATATACAGTATTTTCATTATTGTACAAAATAAAGATTAAACACCAAACAAATAAAAAACAACAACCTTTAGATGAAGAAAAACATTTTTTCTAACTTGGGAAATGCAAAGAAATGTGTAATTAAAAATAATTAGTCGATTAATAAATAATAATAGGCCAATGCCGAGGTGTGTACAATCTGAAAATATAACCCTATAAACCACTGGCTTTCGCCAGACATTGAGGCACGCAAGTGAGACGACTAACACAAGAATTTCGACTGTGTAAATTTGTGGCACATGAGCGTGTGTGTGTGTGTGGTGTCTGGGATTCCCCTGTGTGACTCTGTTCCGTGGTGTGTGTTTTTAAGTCGGATGCTACACACACACCCACCCACACACACACACACACACAGATGCTGATTTAGCAGCAGCGTGTTGGAGGTGAAATCACTCACAGAGAGTCTTGTGTCATAACCAGTCATGACCACGCTCTGTGTAATCATTCAGTCAGTCCATGAACCAACATGAAAACCATCAATTTACCCATCTGTGTATTTGTTGCATAATCCACTTCATTCTCGTCTGCCTTTCTTCCTGTAAGCCTGCGTGTTTGTGCTGCTTTCTCCTCTGCCCAGAACACATCCCCGCTCAGTGAGTGTGCGTCTGGAGTTTACATTTCTACACCAAATACGGCAAAGCCATAGCAAGTTGACCAGGTCAGTGCCATTACAGTCTCTCTTTCACATTCTCGAACAGGGGTTGGACATTTTTGTCGGCGTATTCAGATGTTTATTTCAATTGATATGCTGGTGACACGTATTGGCACTAATCGCAGGCTTAAAGCTGAAGTGAGTAACAGCAAATGTCCATGAAATTTAAACCATTGTTCACACAATGCTGATTAAGTCTACAAGGTCCACACTGTGTTTCTGTGATTCATGTAACCACTGACAGAAGACAATAAAAAACACTGCACTAATATAAAGTATTGCTTCAAACAAAGGCTTTCGGATGAAAGCATCATATCTGTTCATGAGGCCCAAACAGAAGCACAATCATAACATCAACAAACATCACAGAACAAGTTACGCACTGCAGCTTTAAATTCGCTGGATTTTGTATTACTCAGTGACACAGATGTCATAATGAATCGTTACATGACTGTCGTGTAATGTATCAATGTCGCAAAATGCCAGCATTTCCATTATTTTATCGCGGGTTCCTCTGCAACTATCTCATTCATTTTGAATGGCTAAGAGCCAGGGTTCTCAAGCTGTGGTACGCAAGCTTCCTCTGGTGGTACTCTGGTGGAAGAAAAATCAGGAATACTGTTTTACTGCATATACCAGGGTATTTGATCAAAGTGAAGATGAGGAAGTTTGACCGGAGTATGTAGAAAATGAAAGAAACAACAACAAATGATAATAAATTAAAATAATAGTAATAAGAGTCATCTTATCTGGCGCTCCATCTTATGGCCCTTTTCCACTATAGTCCCAGCTCACCTCGCTGCGGTACGGCATGGTTTAGGTTGGTTTTCCACTACAAAAATAGTAACTACTCAACGTGAGCGGAGTCATCACTGCTACATGCAAGACACACACACAAACGAGTGACTTTTAACTGTTTTCAGTGTAACTATTTGTTCAGTTCTTCCTCCATGACTGGACTGATACAGCGGCAGGGTTTGTGATGCCTCTACACCAGACTCCACTGTTAAATATTGAGATTTTAGACATTTCCCTGGTAATTGTTGGAAATTAACCCATATTCTTAAGATTGTTACTCTTTTTAACTGATCTACAGTTCGGTATTGTTCGGCTTGATTCTTGTGTTGGACGTCTCTTCCCGTGACCAATCAGTGGCCGGCAGTCTGGCGACGTCACGCATAGTATCGCCTAAGCTCGCTTGGAACCTCGCCAGATCAGGTACTAAAAAAACCACCATGTACTATGCTAGTGGAAACGCTTAATGCTTAACCGTGCCGTGCCAAGGTGAGGCAAGTTGAGCCGGTGGAAACACGCCATTAGACTAATTTCACTATACCAGTGTGTGAAGTATATGTGAGGACGAGGAGGACGAAGAGAGTGCATGTGGAATGAGTCATTTCACAAGGAGCAGCCTCTGAACTCTCTGTGAACTTCCTCTCTGTGACGTGACTGCCTGTCTGTCTGTAGGCGTATCTACCTGATAACAACCTGAAACACCACAAAACAGGGACTGTTTCACATTTGAAACCAAACTCTCCCTCACGCCAATCGCAGCGTTATGCAAAAGATTCTTCATGTTATTTCCATAATGTGAATCTGATACTACATTATCATTTAAAAACTGCAGTTCCGCATCAAAATGTCTTGTGTGCAAGAAAAGGATTTGAGCTCTATATCAGAAGTCATCTGCGTAACAAGAACCATTATAACACATTGTATATCACGTATTTGTAATTATCCTGCATTAATGTTGCCTTCTCTGCTTAAAAGACTATTGTACAACAGACCCTCAAAAACACTCATTATTACAGTCTTGATGAACCTGTGAAATAACACCTGACTGTGACATCTAAAGACATCTTGGCAACGTAGTAATCCCAAGGTGGCCGTTTTTAAGCCAACGCAAGGACCAGTGTTTGTTTTACTGTTGTACTTTGGAGCATGAAGCAGTAATTACTGTGACTCGCCTGAACTCTGAGACTCACCTGAACCTAAACATACAGAACAATTATTTAAACCAATGTTTACAAAGATACCAAATATGACAGGTTGAGGTCTGGACCAAAAACACTAGTGACAGGTAGTTGTTTGGTGCTTCTGCCTCTAAAATTTTAAATGTAAACAGAAATATTGTGCATTGTACAGAAAAGGCAAGACTAGTTTTAAATTTTCTGACATTATACACTCTGTGAAACAGGACGTCAGAGATTCATTGGAATGAAAATACCTATACTAGTATTATTTTGTTGTATTTCATCTAAGTTTCAGGACTCTTAACAAAGACAAGCTGAGAAAAGGTATTACAAACATGTACATTAACCTTAGTACGAATAATATCTGATTTTTCTCCATCTGCTCTTTCACACTGTGTTTTTCTGCAGTGTGGGTGTATTATGGGATGTGTGGGGGTGGATCCTGGTCTGATAATGGCCCATAACAGGAGCACCACTGTATGCTGGTATTCAGGGCAGACCAGTGCATGCAGCCTTGGCTGTGCACAAGTGCAGGCTCTTATCATGGCTGTCTGGGCTGTGTGGCACTCAGGGCGGATGTGATCATCCCTTAGGAATAGTCTGGTATTGTTAGCTGGTGAAGGAGGGACAGCCACGACAGCAAACAAAGGGACACACACACACACACATTCATGCATGTCAGGATAAAAATATGTACTATGTCAACAAACCTGTGTCTTAGGGGAAAGCTCTAACAACTAAAACCTAATTTGAAAAGAAAATTAAACTTAAACATGTGTTGGCAGCAGCAACACATAAATATATGGTAGATAAACTATAAGCAGTTGCCTGGGGCCGCAAAGCTCAGAGGGGGGCACCTGAAAATGGTACCTTAAGCTGCATTCAGACTAAGGTCTAGATATTTCCTTAAATGCTAGACTTCTCTTGCTTGCACTCTAGTCAGATTTCTGGATTTTGGACTTTGTTCTGCTGTTGTGACCATGTCTGACCAGAAAACTCTCGCTCTGTATTTGTTAAATGTCCGGGGGCCGGTCAAGTGGGGGCATTAAATTGATTGGGGACACAGTCAGTGGAGACACACTGATGCTGCCCTCATTTAGCAGACAACTCAAGCCACTCCAACCAATCAGAGACCAGGAGAGAAAAGAGGGAAAGGAAGGAGTCTAAGAAATAAAAGCACATGATACAGATGAAAATGAGAAGACTTATTGTCACGAAGCGTCAGCTCTGTTAGTGTTTTTGTCTTGTTTAGTTCAGTTATTGTGTTAGTTTAGGTTTAAAGTCACGTTACGTTCATGTCACTTTTGGTGTGGGTTTCATTTTCACTTCCCCTTATATTTTGGTGAATGTCATGTCTTCCTGTAGCGTAGTTTCTTCAGTTGTTTTGACACATCTTCCCTAATTCCCTCATGCACTTCACCTGGTGATCCTTTAGTAATCACTCACACCTGCCCTTGATTCCCTCTCCCCTATATAGTGTTCCCAGTGTGTTATTTATGCTCGGAGAGTTCACATCACAGGTTCCAAGTTTGTTTTGCCATAGCTCAAGTGTCAAGTCTTGTTTATTCTCCTTCTGTGAAGAAGTGATTTTGTTTTTGCCTGCCATCTCAAGAGGAAATAAAGACTCTTGAGTCATTCCTTGTGTCTCGTGCATTTGGGTCTAAGCAGTGTATCCACCGTTCCTAACACTTATCTTCTACTGGTGAAAGATCATGTAGTGTGTGTGACACCATCACTGCTCATTTGATCACAATTATGTAGTGGGATGACCAGCAATTCACTCAGTGTGTTTACATGGACCGTTTAATCGAGCTAAAGCCATAGTCTGACTAAGACAGGCAATCAGACAACTGGCAGAGTCCAAGTATACTGTACATACAAAGGAGAAAATCGATTCATGTACTCTGCCTCTGTAGGTGGCGCTGTATCTTTCTATAAGCCAGTGCATATTGAATCAGTTTCCTGTTAACCTTTACGTCACAGAAAAACAAACCGTGAACAGCAAGATGGACGATGAGATGGATCGTGCAGTGGTTCTGAATGTTTCATATCTGCTGTACATGTTAATTATAATACAAAATTAGATGGAGCATGGCTCATGTGGTTACGGTGTAACTGCATTATCAAGGTATGTTATTCTGATTAAGACTAGTTCGATTTTAGTCGGACTGACATGTTTACATGACCTTAAAAAAACGATTGTCTTAGTCTGACTAAAATCGGACTTTTAACATGCATGTAAATGCGCTGACTGACTCGAATGTAAAGGTATTACAATGATTTGGTCTAGTTCAGGGGTGTCAAACATGCAGCCCAGGGGCCAGAACCGGCCCGCCAGAGGGTCCAATCGGCCCACAGGTAGAATTTGTTAAAATTTCACACTAATCTAAACGTAATGTCAAATGCTCCAGATACCTGTGACTAAATGTTTGTGCCTTTATAGATCCAGTGTGCTGTGTAAATAGTAAATTTAGGCATGATATTGTTGAAATTGCACTTATATTTCTCAAGAAATTTCATGTTTTCTAAAATTATCCTTCAGTAAATGTAAAACAAAGGAGAAAAAAACAAAGGGGTTCTTGTTCTTCATAGGTTATTATGCTATTATTTTACTATTTTTACTGGTCCGGCCCCCTTGAGATCAAATTGTGCTGTATGTGGCCCCTGAACAAAAATGAGTTTGACACCCCTGGTCTAGTTTGATGTAGGTCCCCCAGGACCTTGTTGACTGGGGCCCCAGATTCTCTACAAACGGCCCTGCTCTGAACACAATTGTAAAGTTTGCCTCTGTTTTTTTTTCCATGAAACCTTGTTCTTACCTTCAGTATATTCTCATAGATAGTGTCTCGGAAATCCAGCAACGCTTTCCGATCAAACTCTTGTCCGTTGATGATGCGCATCTGTTTGAGGAAAGTGGACTTTCCGCTCTCTCCGGCCCCGAGCAGGAGGATCTTCACCAGCCGGCGCACGGCTCTCCTCTCCCGGGCGAGCATCGCGTCTATCTCCCGGCTCCTGCGTCGCGCCTCCCGCTCCTGTGCCGCGTCCCGCTCCCGGCTCCTCTCCTTGCTGCCGCCCGAGTCCCGGCTGGCGTCGGCCGGGAGCAGGCAGCGGCTCAGGGTTCGGACCACTCCCGACATGACGAGTCCACTGGTGGGAAAAGTTCACCGCAACCTCAGTGGGGAACTGTTCATCATCGGATGTGTGACCTCCTGGGATGGAAATGACCCGGTCCTCCTACATCCACCTGATGAGTAGAACACGTCCCCGCGCGGACAGATGACAGAATAAATTAAAAAAAGTCAAACAACAAAATAAAGTCTACATTTAGATTGAGAGGCTGAGGCAGTTCTCTAGTCTCCAGCCGGCAGACAATCCGTGTCCATCTTAGTTAGACCGCGCCATCAACAACAATCACCGTGAACACATGAAAAAACAAAAACAGAGAATCTTCCGGGAGTTCTCTTTTTATATATATCTATACATATACATATATAAGTTTTAAAAGTTTGAGTTTTGTCCAGAAAATATGAAGGAAAGTTCGTTAATGTGAGTTCTGCGAGTTCATCCAGCGATTTACGACAACGACCTAGGATACACTGTAACTCACTCACTCTCTCTCTCACACACACGCACACGGAGAGAGGGAGAGAGAGAGAGAGAGAGAGAGGATAGGCCGGCAGGGGGGTGAGAGTGAGCTCACCACCAGAGGGCATGATTGTTCACTTTGATTCTTGTGTTGGACATAGCACTCTGACAACACCTTAACAGAGCAGGTACTAAAAAAAGCAGCAGGTACTATCACTAATGGAAAAGCAAAAAAAAAACTAAAACCAGTAGTGTTGAGCCGTGCTGAGTAGTGCTGGAACTGTGAAGTGGAAAAGTGAAGGGTATTTTTCTCCCCACTGTTGCCAAGCATCTGCTCATAGTTTTTCTATAATATTCTATGTTGTTTACAAGTACCAGTGCTCAGTATCAGTCTGTAGTTGGTCAAAATCACAGGATCAGATATCAGATAGATATATAGAATATCTATAGAAATCACATGCTGCACTATAGCTGTACACAGCCTGTAAACATGTAATTAAAAATCAGCTACAGCATTTGAGCTGAGTCATGTTGTGGGCTTTTTATTTCTTCTTTATGGGAGAAGAATATTCGTTAAACCCCTGGAGAATTATGTTCTTGAAATATCTTGAAATAGCTTTGTAGTTTAAAAGGTCTAAAATGGCTGTATCTGATCAGTATCAGACAAGAAGAACTGGTATGGTGCCATCTCTAGTTTTTACCCAAGAATATTATATAAAGTGCCTTGAGATATAGTGTGTTGTGATTTGGTGTTATACAAAACGATTGCAAATTAATACAAATATTGTTATATATAGATATATGTATACATCTATCTATCTATCTATCTATCTATCTATATCTATATATATATATATATATATATATATATATATAAATGTATACATATATACCATATTTATTAAAATGTAAATATAGTAAATATGATTATTATTTAAAATCAATAGTCAGAAGTCAATAATATCTTCCATAACATTTACTGGAATTGGAATTCACTGATACAGAAATTCCCTGAGACACATCCAAGAGGGGGAAAACAAAATCTAATTTCAACACTGAGATCATCTTTCCTTTAGAGATTAAAAAAAAAAAAAAAACATGATCCTGCAGTTCGTTGTGTCTGTGGACAGAGGGCGCTGTTAGCTAACATTTGAAAACAAGAGAAAACACTCTTTAAAATTTAAAATTCTCCCCTCTTCCTCCTCTTTTTTTTTACCCTTCAATTAAAACAGAGATGGAAGTGAGAAGATGAATGAAACGCACCGTCAGCAACAGAAGTATCAGCACTGAACCAAGAAGGGAGTGTGTGTAAGCCACGCTCAGAACATCATGTTCTTTATTGACTCAATCATTAAGTTTAGTGTTGTGGAAGATGTGACAGCACACACACACACGCACACACAAGTTACTCTGTTAAAATAATTCTAATTTAAAACATCAGCAGCAGCAGTCTGTCAAACCAGTGCACTGTGAGTCTGCATATATTACTGGTGTGTACGTGGGAGAGAGTGATGCCAGTGCAAGATTAAAACTAATCAAGATGGCAACACACTCTTTTCATGTAATTAGCCTAAAAGCCTTTTCATCAAGCTGGGCACAACTCTCGCTCACAAACACAGGCACACGTGTTGACTAATGGGCACCACTGGAGTCTTTTATACCTGTTAATAATCCACATTCACCTCTTGACACAATCCTAAATGCATCTGTGTTTTGACACTAATTTCTCAGTGAATGTGACAAAGTTAGAGTGTATAGTTTTATTAGTTCTTCTACATATCTGTGAGATGTTCAATGAGTGAGTTCTTCTGCCCCTTTTTCCACGATAATGTTCAATTTCAATATCTGCCAGTTATTCAACCGTTCAGGAATTACAGTACTAAGAAGCTGTGACGTGCTGGTAAATCTTGTCTGTGATTGGTTGTTTCGCAGAAGTCCTGAGTGCTACCGTAATTACAAGTACTGTATATGGGCACAAAGGTCTATTTCTCTGCTTTCCGGTATCCATCCATCCATCTTCTACCGCTTTATCCTCCTCATGAGGGTCACGCGCGCTGCTGTGCCAATCTCAGCTGACAAAAGGGCGAAAGGTGGGGTCATACCCTAGACAGATCACCAGTCCATAGCTTTTCAATTTTCTCGATATCACAAACGGTCTAGTAGTTACTTGACTGGCGACGACAGGATTGGTAACAGAAGGGTTAAGGGTTAAGGGTTAAGGTGTGGTTTTTGGATGCAATTGGGTTGAAGATACGGTGGGCAGAATTTATTTTGTGCATTACTAATGTAAATTAAGGTCTGGGAGGAGACATCAGAGGTGACCCAGGACATGCTGGAGGGATTATATCTCTCGGCTGGCCTGGGAACACCTTTGGATCCCCCCCGGAGGAGCTGGCAGAAGGGGCTAGCGCTAGATAAGCGGAAGACAAACGGAATTGAACATCATCATATGCACTGCAGCTTTAAGGTAAAGGGTCTGACCTTGTCAGGACAAGAAGTCTCAATTGAGACCAAAACCCTGGTCCTAATGAGGTACAACCGTTGGTATAAAACGTTGATCTCAGTTTGTTATAAATTACAAGAAGATAAACTATTTGTGTTTTCTCGTTTTTATGTTTTTAGTTTAAGTTTACGGCTAATATCTGAACTGTGGTTAGGTTAAGGGTTAGGCATGATCCGGATAGGGATGTTAGGCTGTTAAGTCAGTGCAATGCCATGAGAAGAACAGCCACGCACACCTGTGTGAGTGTGTGTGTGTGTGACTGACGATGTCTTTATGTCATTTTTCCGTTAAAAACCCTGAAAAAAAGACATGACTCCATCTCTTACTTTGTTTACCTCTCCCATCCGCTTTACTTTGTCTGATGAAATATTGTTATTCAGCTACACCGTCTGGATGCCTGTCTGACTTGAGGTACTCTGGCAACAAACACACCTTTTGTACATGACTGAAATGCCAAATGCATCTGTTAGCAATGACGGACAGGCTGGCACTCCAGTCAGCACGACATGCTTGTCATCTCTCTAATGGCAGAGTGGCTTTTACTGCCCGATGTCAGAGGGATGAGACTTGGTGGACTAACGGGCAGTCTTTAAAAAGCATCTGCAACTGTGTGTGTGTGTGGGTGTTTAAATTAAATTTCATTGTTAAAGGACATTTTGGTTAAATGCACCTTGGGTCTGAATTTCACAGTTTTGGACATGATTTGCTTTAATATTACACACCAATTTAAACCGGCTGTAATTAACAGCGATGAATCCCGAGAGAGAATTATCTCCTGCACTTTTCCCTTAATGCAGTAAAGGTTTATTAGCTCTTTGTTTCACATGATTGTTTAGCTCCACTGCACTGCCTGCCAATCACCAAACAGCAGATAAAGTTAACAACTGCCCAGAGAACATAATGGAGCGTTTATGAACTGTTAATGACGAATTTCTGGCCACCTAACAGCTGAAAGACTGACAATAATGGACTTTAACTAGGAGCCAGAGGCATGTGTCCAAATTTAAACTAATATTACTTCAAAGAGACGCTGGCTGTTCTCCATATCAACTTAAAATGTCACCTGTTAGTGTTCTACTTCTCTGCCCTCAAGTGGCTGAAAAATGTATTACTGAATAAATAGCAGAAAAGGAAAAATCAGCTTTGTTTGAATAATTCAGCGCACAATTTGTGTATTTATTTATATATTTGTACTTTTATTATAGAAATTCCTTCTCTGCATTTAACCCATCCTCTACTAGAACCAGTGCCCAGGGAACAATGGGGTTTGGGTACCTTGCTCATGGGTACCCCAGCTCTGACCTGATTGGGACTCGAACCAAGCTAAGTTCCCTTTCCACTTAGCCATGGGCTGCCATTAAACAATTCTACAATCTAGAATCACTTTCCAACAACAATCTGAAGGTGAGGGAAAAAGAGTTTGAGCAACCATGTTGAGCAGGCGTTGTTAATGTACGTATAGTTCCACATGGAGAAAAAAAAAGAGGTAATAGATATGCCTTCATTTAGCTGTTTGTATGCTGATGAAAACTGAGGTATTGACCTCGATATCTGCTGTCTAACCTAAAATTAGTCTCGAAATAAGTCCCAAAATATTGGCTGTCGCCGCCCAGAGGCTAATTTGTCACCAGACAAAAGTCAAAGCTTTCGGAGACTGTAAAAGAACAGAAAAACATCATCTCTTCTCTTGTTCCTGTACAGAGTTATAATGAAAGCAGTTGAATGCGGTCGATTTCATTGACTGACTTCCATGATACCAAGAGGGAGCCTACTTTGAAAGCCGCCCATGGTGCATTTTGATGGTTGGATTTAAATGGTTGCATGGAAAAATTTGACTTGTTGTTTGGTGGTTGATGAAATGATCTCAACTTTATCTAAGTTTTCATCACTCCCTATATAGCGTCTTACGTATGTTGTCAGCGTCCGTTCCACTTCAGGTTACGAACAAAGAAAGATATTTTTGTTGTCCTAGTCAAACTTTGTTTGTTTGTTTCTCAGTTTTAGGTCTAGCTTAGCTTAGCGTTTAGCCTTTCTTCAGCGCTGTTCCAGCACACCCTTTGTTTGCTGAGTCAATAATGCTCTTTAAAACCTTCTCCTGTTTCTGGTCTTGTGCATTTGGGTCCAAGCTTTGTGAGAGTTCCTAACACACCTGGTAGGAAACATCACTTTAAAGCTGGACAATAGCCCACTTCAATGGCATTCTACGGATAAAATGATTAATTGATTACTCTGAAAAATTATGAATAATAAATAAAAGCTTCAATGCCGTGGCTGGATTTATTTATGGTCCTATTTTAGGCCATGACAACACTGTCACTCATGCCTGTTGTTGATCGCTATAACGAATGCCATCAGTTAGTTGATATTTAAATTTATGATCCCACCTTCCAAGCCTTGAATAGTTTTCCAGGTCACTGACAAGTCCGAGTCAATTGCTTGCTCACCATGGAGACTTGGGCTGAGTTCTCTCATTAATACAGCTGAACACTGTATTTGACCACCTCGCCGCCCACCAGCCTTTTCCTGTCTGCAAGCAGCTTGCTTCCATTTTACACTTGATGCATTTTGCTGTCACTCTTATTCAGAGTGAATTAGTCTGGATGGAGTAGTCGAGTGAGCCTCAGTTGCTCTGTGGCTGAAATAATAAGCGATAAAATCAGGGATGCAAGGTTGAGGCTTTACTGTTACCGTGCAGGTTTTCTGTGGCTGTGTAGAGGTCATGTATAAGGTAAAGTGCTCGGGAAAGAAAGGTGGAGTACAAATGAACACTGCTTTATTATTCATACAGCACTTATCAAAACATGTTCAGATGAGTGACTTAACGGCACAAAAACTAAATAGAACATTGAAGCAAATAATAGTAATATATCAGATAAGAAAAACACATCAGTTCAATTGCAACCATCAACTCAATGCATTGAGGTACGTAGACATGGCCGAGACGATCTGCTCAAGTTCAAACTGAGCACACACGCATACACACATCAGAAATAGTGTTCTACTGTGATTGGAGTTAAGCTGGGGAATTTTCACAAGAGTGCATAGAAAATGAAACTAAATAATAATACATTCAGTTATATTAATTAGAGACCTTATCTCTTCCTCCGTTTTAATCTACTTTACCAGCATGTGAAGTATATGTAAGGAGGAGGTGGAGGATGATGAGAGAGCAAATGATCTTATATGGATAATAAACCTTCCTCCTATGAAAAGTCTGTAGCTGGCTTTGGGAGACCTAACTGCGTCACTGTATTTTAACGTATTGTTGATAATTGTGTTACTTTGACAGCTCAATATTTTCAGTTTGGTATAAAAGTTTGAGAACCACTGATCTGCAGTCTTAATAGAGAATTGTCAAAAAGAGAAAATATCCAATGAGCAGCAGTTCTGTATTCAAAAAAGGCCTTGTTGATACTGAATGCTCAACACGCCAAACCTTGAAGCAACAACAACTGTAAAATATTCCACTGCAGAACCACATTTGGACAGTCAGCTTTCTCTATCAAAGGTGCATTTTTACATTGTATTAGGTAGATGAGAGATAGCTCTTCTATATTGGTCTTATATTGTTGTCATTTTTTTACTGTACATTCCTCTTTTTATCATTGAAAAGCCCAGCCTGGGACAGGAGCCGCAATCTAGCAAATTGCTAAACACTCTTTGTGCAGTACATCAGATGCACTTTATGTCCACTATGTCTCACTGCATTGTCCCTGATAAATAAACATTGATTGATTGATTGATTGATTGAAATGAACTCGCCTGGTGCCACTTCTGTCAGCCAAGAACAGGAAATCGAGACTACATTTTGCACAGGCTCACCAAAACTGGACAATACAACATTGGGAAAAACATTGTCTTTTCAAGGTGTACCGAATAAAATGGCTGATGAGTGTCAGTGGAAATTAGAGGGTGTGATTTAGGGATGTCAGATATTTCTAAAGAAACTGACTTTTATGGAAATGCAGGGGTCATTCAGCTCCTCTAATTGGTAACAGAAGATAGTTATTTCTCCATCATAAGAAAGAAAAGACTGAGTGATGTGAATTGATGGGTGACCGAGTTTTGTGAAGATGAAAAACCTTGTTTTCTCCACTGCCAACGTCAGCAATCAACAATGAAAGATGGAAGGGACAAAGCAAACAAGGCAAGAAGGGAACAGAGGGAGATTTAAAGTCCACACACACACACACACACACAATGGTACATTTGCACAGGTGTTTCCACTTAATGTGACTGATTAGCCCCCTTTCAGACGCGCCTGTTTGAAATCTCCATCACAGTCTTATTAGTTTGGTTGCACCTGTTAAGACAGGACAGCGTCCACCTTCATCATTGTTAAGGCCGTGCGATGCTTCAAATAAACTGGGTCATGCAGCTCGTTTTTCCACTGAATCAATCTCGCTCCGGAAATTCAGCGTTGTTTAGTCTCAACGTGATGAATCGCACGATTGGGATGAGGTCATACACTGTTTGGACAAGGAAGGAAGGAAGGAAGGACGGAAGGAAGGGAGGAAGTCTCTGACACATCTGCACACTTGGCCATTTGCTGCAGTAAGTTAACATACCAGTTCCACCACCAGGGTTTCTAACAACTACACTCATTGTTTTGCCGATATGTATTTACATGGCAGACTAAGATTATTTTATTTAACACAATCAATTGATGGGTATTTTACAGTAATTGCTTTATTTACAGCATTAAAGCACCATATAATAGTAATTGGTTTGTCATTTCTCACGTTACGTTATGTATTTGTCACACTTACCTACATGCAGAGGTGAAAAGATACTGAATTATTCTATTCAAGTAAAAGTACCACTATTTTTGATTGAATTTTACTTAAGTAAAAGTACTGGTCTAAAAATGTACTCGCGTTAGCTTGTTTAAAATATGTAAGTAAGTAATAAGAGTAAAAGTTACTTAGTTACCTTTTTAACAAGGTTAGGGTTCTTGTGTTGTGCAAAAAGGACAAGGGGACGCAAATCTCACATTAACTGTTTTTAATTAGAAATTAAAATGCTGACAAAATAAAAATAAAAAGTCACTCACTCAGGTTTGGTGTCACAAAAAGGATTGTGATTGGTCAAAGTTTCCCACCACTGATAAGATTTCTCCATGGCTGGAACTAGAGGTCTAATTATCTCTCACATCACATGATTTACATTATATTGACATGTTATTATTAAATTAAACACTGATCAATAGCATCAAAAACATTCTGCCCACAGAAAATTCAAAGCTGGGAACGAAAGTAGACTTTATAACCAGAGTCAACACTGATGACATCAATAATCGATGCCTGTAGAACTATTTATGCTTTGCCTCACAACATCAGTAACTGTAATTACATTTTTTAGCACTACTTTTCAGAGACTTTTAGAGAAAGCAATGGTTCACTCTGTGACCTGAATTGTTGCTATAATAAACAATAGGCAGAAACTGGGGCGAAGGTAGCACCTGTAATTAAATGTGTTTTACCAGTGTGTAAAACTCCCAGTGGAGCTCAGGTCTTTAGTTAATCCCCCCCTGGCTCCACCACAATTAAAACAATATTTTAGAGACTAAATGTTTGGGTTGGAGCACTTCCTGGACTCACATGTTTGTTTAAAGTGCTTTTTGGATGGGATGCCTCCAAGGCTCTCTCCTCTTACATAATTAAAATATCTTCATTATCATTACATGGTCATATTACACTCTGATTCTGACTCTTTGAGTGGATGTTTTCCTAATGTTTGCACTTACTGTAATGAAGGCTTTTTACCATTAACAGTTACGTGTGCATGTCATTTCTATTTTTAAGTGGCAGAGCCACCGATGTTTGGCACTTGTGAAATGATGGCACGCCATTGCAACCTGGTCATCTGTAGACTGGATGCGTAGAGCACACTGAGATGTGAGACATTCAAACATAATATCCTACAGTAATAACCACATAGTTTATAATAACAGTTGCTTTGACATCAGGTAAATGCAAAGTCTAATCTGCCAAAAGGATTAAAAACACCTGTGTGGTTTAAAAGGCCTCAGTGAAAACATGGCTTCCAGCAGAGACACAAGGGAAATCCACTCACTCTTTCTCTAAAGTCCATAGAGAAAATCTGTGTTTTTAGCTCACAGGAGCTGCTTATACATATAGGAATATGAGCCTACAACCTGTAAAGCACAAAAGCAAAAGGATTGGTCAATGCCACAAAGTAAACAACAAGCAATGCAAACAAAGCACAATAAAACACACAACATAAAGTCTTTGAAAACAACAAGTGTTTTGCAGCCCAATTAAACAACTGCATGGGTAACACAAAACAGGAGGCAAAATGATCAGACTCCATTTGGTGATGTTGTCAGTATAATGTCTAAGCAAAAGTAAATCACAGCTGCTTTAGTTTATGCCTAAAGCTCTGCTTGAAGAACATTTTGGCAACAAGTATTAAATTGCAATTGCATATATGGAAAAGGCTTTATCGTGGCCAACAATGATGTCCAAGGATGTAAAATCTTTACAAGCCTATGCTTTGTTCCTACGTGGATGCTGTAATCTGATGGAAGAGCTTCCTATGCAGCAACTTGGAATGCCAAGTCAAATGAAAATAATTTTGTCTTAGCTGCCATATTAACTTTGTGATGTTGCTCATGATATCATGGAAACATACAGAGGGCTCATTTTGTTGATGTTGCACTTCTAGAGAAGGACGTGAGGATCCTTTCTGATCCAATTTTTGGAAATATGGAATCACATCTATCACAGAATGTACCTGGATTAAAACCCTGTAACAAATTCAAAATGCAAAAAAGGACATTCAAAGGAAAAGGCAGTAGTTTTGCTACTACAGTGATTGTCTTCAAACAAAGAAAACAGGACATTTTGTATTGTTCTTGCTGTTCATATGCTCACCTTTGGAAGTAATGTCAACAGTTCCAACACAAAAAGCACACAGAAAAGATCCGATTCCTAAAGGAAGAAGGTATGTGTTTTGGAAGTTTAAGAGGACACATAAGGCGTGAATGTAACAAACTCTTGGTCTGTGAGGTTTGTGATCAACAGAATTCTATTGCACTTCATATCCCAGTCACAACAGAGTGAAGTGAATCCATCAACTTCTTCTCAGACATGGGGAAGCACAGGGGTCAGAACTGACCGCTGTATTCTCTGCAGTCACTTCAAATGTCCTCTCTGTTGTTTGAGAAAGCTATAGTGAGCAGGCAAAAGCTCCATTTACAAGCTTGATCCAGTTTTGGAAGATGGACTCTTAAGCGTAGGAGGGAGATTAAGCAAAGGAGCTATGCCTTCAGAGGAAAAACATCCCCTCATCCTTTCTAAGGATCAGCATATCTGCAAGTTTATTCTCAGAAACATTCACCAGCTTCTGGGACACGGGGTGAAACCACACATTATCCAACACCCTGGAGGAAATATGGGATCACTAATGCCAATGCTGCTGTGAGGAAGATCATAACCCAGTGCACTTATTGCAGACCCCTCAATGGCAGGGCCATGGAACAAAAGATGGCAGATCTTCCAAAGGAGATGATTGTTCCGGACCTACCTCCATTCACAAATGTTGGAGTTGACTCTTTTGCACCTGTAGAGATAAATAGAGGTAGAACAACTTGCAAGCGGTATGCAGTGTTATTTACCTATAATGGCCATCTGAGCAGTTCATCTGGAGGTAGCAAACTCACTGGAAACAGATGCCTGCATAAATGCAATAAGACTTTGTCAACAGGAGAGGTCAAGTGGTCCATATCAGGTCAGACAATGGAACACATTTCATTGGAGCAAAGAGAACTGCGACAAGCTCTTAGTGAACTGAATCATGAGCCAATTCAAGGAGCCTTGATTCCAGCTGGGGTTAAATGGAGCTTTAATCCTCCAGTGGGCTCCCATCATGGTGGAGTGTGAGAGCACATGATACGCACAGTGAGTCGAGTCTTCAACTCTGTTTTGCACCAGCAGATGCTTGATGATGATGGGCTCCACACAGTCATATGTGAGGTAGAATCCATTCTCAACGATCGTCCAATCACAAAGCTGTCTGATGATCCTACTGACTTGGAAGCACTCACTCTTAACCATCTCCTCTTTTTGAAAGCAGCCACCTGGACCTTTCAAAGCTTCTGACATGTATGTCAAGCATCGTTGGAAGCTCAGTACATTTCATGATGGATTCGGGAATATCTCCCACTGTTGCAAGAAAGACAAAAGTGGAATCAAAGAAAACTCAGTTTGGCTGTTGGAAATGTTGTTGTCATTATGGATTCCTCGGCTCCCTGTGGTTCTTGGCTTCTTGGAAAGGTGTTAGACATTTTTGCTGACTCAAAGGGCATGGTGCGTTCTGTGAAACTACAGACTAAAAACAGTGTTATTGAGAGACCTGTGACTAAACTTTGTAGACTTGCTCTTATTCTATTGAATTGTCATGTCTGCTGGCCATGCCAATTAGGGGCTGGTTTGTAAGAGCCGATATAAGATAACTGATGTTGATTGATTTCCTATTTAGTCTAGGAACCTTTGTTGGTTCAGCAGGTGTTTTTTCAACTGGAAGGAGGAAACAGTTTTTGACCACCACGTATGATTAATTATTGATTATGATATATGACACCATTGTATGATATGTTTGTTCGTGAGAATATATGTGAATATGCAAGTGTGAGTGTAAAATAAATTGATATTGTGCATCGCAAAGGAAATCGAAAAGCGTGTCAAAAAGGTTTCCTGTCAAGATACACCTCAGTGGTTTAAAGTGTAGACTTAACCTCTACACCTGTTCTTTTCCACTGCTGTAATTTAAAAATGGTTTGATGTGAAAAAGAATGATTACACCTGTCATCAAACATTGAGGAAATCGGGTAATTTTCACCACAGCTCCTTCAATTTCCCCCTACTAACTGTGACCTGACCAGGTGATGATTTGCACAGCACCCTTTTGTTGTGACATAATATACTGTGCATATGTACTGTGTTTTACTGGAGCTGCTGTGAATCTGCTGCGTTTACAGTTTCTCTATATACGGCAGCTTGTTAAGCAGTAAAATCACTACAGAGGATAAAAAAGTACAACGTTTGTCAAAAATGAGTAGGAATCTACAGGAATAAAGATTTCACTGCCTTTAGAGAGGAAAAAGTTGAGGCAAATGTGTTAGCATTTTCTTCTAATTCAACAGTGGAGTGTACAAGTAGTGTTATGGTTACTACACTTAAAGTTTCTGATATTTTGACCCCCCTCCCCCCAACAAAATTGAGGTTGAAAGACTGAGAATCTTGCTTTTGTGTGGAGGAAGTGTGGAGACACGTTGGGGAGGAAAATGTGGGCTACAAAAAGGTTACCTTGTAGAGGAAAATGGTGAAAAGGTCAAAATGTAAGATGGACAAAAGGCAATTTTATGGAGAGAGAGAGATGGAGCATGTAGTTCCACAGACTCACTCACTCTCTCACCCACAAACATAAAAGTCCTGTCTTTCCTTCTGTTGAAATTCAGTTGAGATCATGTTGAGCACAGAACAAAGAGATCAGGATTTTTGCATAATGGATATTTGTGACACTGTGGGTTAGACTGTGTGATTGATTCGTTCTCTTACTGCTTTTCACCACACACACACACACACACACACACACACATGTCTTTGTTTGTGTGGGTGTGTGTTTGTGTGTGGTAAATGTGTTGACTGTGGATGCTATCTAAAATAGCATCTTCATTGTCGCAAACCTTTCAAGATTGTGTGTATGTACAAGAATGCTTATGTCATTTTGTGTGTCTGTGTGTGTGTGTGTGTGTGTGAGAGAGAGAGTAATGAGGAAAACTGCCATTTGGGAAAACCAATTACTACAGGTAAATAACGTAACCCATTGCTCTAAGATTGAGCCAAACAATGAATTTATAACGAGAAAAACCTCTAACACACACACGCACAGTGGTGTGCACAGACATTTGCAAGGGCAGGGGCGAAAATTAAACGGCCACCTACTGCACACTGGTGGAGCAGGCACCACTTGCCTGTGTAGACCGGCATCAATTTCTATCACCGATACATTATCTATACAGCACTGAATATTATTGCCTGACTAAAACAGGCAATCTGATAACTTATCTAGTCAAAGTACACAAAAATCGATTTACTCGCTGTGTACATCTGACTCCGCCTCCATAGGTGGTGCTGTATCTCTCTATTACAGTGGTCTCAAACTTATGGTCCATAGGCCATATGCGGCCCTGCAGTCGATTTCATGTGGCCCCGAAGATAAAGTTATGAGTCATTTCTGTATGTTTTCTTATTTAATAAATAGATTATTTAAGAGCACTTTAAAGCCACCACAGTGGACCAACAGAGTAATACATAAAATATAGAATAAATAAAAGACATAAAGCATGGCTCTTGTGTTTGCTGCCACTGTATGACTTCCAGAAACAGTACAGCGGTTTATACACGGGGAGGAAATTTTGGTGCGTGTGCAGAACAACAAGTCCAACTCCAGTCCGACTAAGATTATACATGCAGGAGTAATCGGACTATGACTCGCATTATCCAGGTATGTTAGGCCGACTAAGACTAGCTCGATTTTAGTCTGACTAACGTGTTTACATTACATTAACCAAATTATTTTCTTAATCATGTCTTGTAACATGCATTGACTGTCATGTAAGCACAGTAGGGAACTTCATCAGGACACCCACAGGAAACAAAGTTGCAGGGGCATCTTATAGAGCACTGCACCACTTCAGTCTACTAGAAAGGCACTCCTTTAGAAACAATCAATTTTTTTCATTTAGATTTTGCTTTAGAGGCCTTAAATGAATGAAAGCCAGTAGCCTATTACGTTTTTACCACCCATGCACCCCGTTGCACACACACATACACACACACACACACGTTTGAATATAATGCATATAATATACTGCATTCATTCATTAGCTATAACATAGTCCTAAATCCTACCTTACATTATCAACCACTGATTCTAATCTCTGAAATCTGTTTTCTGTGAGGATTGACAAAGGTTATCTGTACTTTCCTCACAAGTCCCCACAAGTTTGACTAAACCCTGTCACACACACACATACTCATACACACACACAAATGCACAGACAAACACACACAATCCCCCTGGGACTAAATGTAATTATGAGTTTGGCCTGGAATGGTTTGATAACTAATAAAACTGAGATTTCTGGGGAAAATAAGGAAGAGAAAATTAAAGTGTTGGAGTGTACAAATCCTAATTAAAATAATGCAGAGTTTATGGTGTGGGGGACACACAGAGAGCAGGGAGAGGAGAGGAGAGGAAAGCAGGGGGTGTGGAGGGTGTGCAAGAGCAGGGAATGAAGAAGTGCAGGCATTAGAGCGGGGAGGGAGAGGGGAGGGACACAGTGGGTGAGGAGGAGGAGAGGGTTATCATATTTTCACAGGAATGTCCTCATTTAAAATCTTCATTAGGTGCTCCCTCACTTTATATTTGTTCTCAGCTTCTCCATCACACCACGGCAGACTGTGCTTCTCGGCTGCGTGGAGCGATATACTACTTGCCACATTCTGTGTGTGTTAGTGTGTGTGCGCGCGCAAGTGCGTGAAACAGAGTGACTAAAGCCGGCATGTCCAAGTGTGTGTGCATGCAGGCTTCTGATTATCCTTTTAGTTTATTAATTAAATCTCTTTGCCATTCATCCAGGTTCTATCAGTGGCCGCACACAGCAGCCCGACCTCTTCTCTGTCATCTTTTTCTTTAGTTTCATCACATTTCTGTCTCTCCTCCTCCTCCTCTCATTGGAAGAGCAAACACTCATTTTGCATCAGCAGACAAGAGACTTGTACATTAACAATTTGCTGTTTGCCACAGTCTGTCTGCCGCAGCTATTGCCTGTTGATTTGATCATTTTTCTTCTCTGCAAAATGGGGCTTTAATCATTAACACACATAGCAGAACTACAGATCTTAATCCGATTAATCCTGGATTATAACTCGGTGTATCAGACACCGAATGTGAGTGTGTCACCTTTAATTCTTTTTGTTTTCTGACCCACATTAGCTGCCCAAAACTGCAATTTATGTCATGTGACCTTGTGACATACTGCACAAGCAATGATATAAAGGTATATTGAGGTAAAATATGAATTCAATGAACTCCAATACTGCAAAGAGTTTTTGAACTGTACAAGTGAAAGGAGGGGCAAAAACAATAAAAGAACTTTTCTAAATTTTCTAAAAAAAATTAAATCTTCTTTATATTGAACACATTATTTTTAATGTTTCACATCAAAAAAGAAAGTTTTTCAGTCCTGGATTTATGAGAACATTTGTAATTCTAGGATTAAATTCACACTATGACTTCTTTTGCAGCCAAAATGAAGTTTGGTTTAATATAACAATAACAAATAACTAAATATTTGAGTTGATGTGATTAGAAGTTTTGGGTTTGAAAGTATTTTTCAGTTAAGTTCAGTTTTTCCTGATTCTTCTATCTGTTATCTCTCTGGTTAAGTTTAGGTTTGAATTGAGGTAAGGTTTAAAGTTAGGCAATAATAATGCTTTGTTTCAGCTGTCCAACTGAATGTGAGTCCTAACAAGCATAGACTGTGTGTGTGTGTGTGTGTGTGTGTGTGTGTGTGCTTGTGTGTAGGATGCATGTTGGCAGGATCAGCAGGATTACACAAAAAACACAAAGCTGTCTTCTAAGAGATTATGAGGAGGGTCAGGCCATGGCTTAAAAAAACCCAAAAACTGATTGTATTTTGGAAGACATTTGAATAAATGGGCAGATGAAGAAATGTATTTTTCACTTGTGACATTCAACGGTAGCACTCTCCAATCGTCTACTTATTAAAGGTGACATAGAATGCTTGTATCACACATATATGTTAGTTATGGAGTTCTACTTACATATATAAACTTGTTTTCATGATTAAAAACCTCCTAATCGCTGCAAACGAGCCGATCAAAATATCTCCTCACTGACGCTCTCGTTTCAGACCAAAACCACACCCCCAGAACGTGGACTGTGTTGTGATTGGCCAGCCAACGAGAGCTTTCCCACTGTCCTGTGATTGGCCAGGTACCTGGAAGTGAAGTAATAGATAGGCCAGCTCTCAGATACACAGCTCCTCCTCTGGCACGGTGGATGCTCTGCATCTCAGCAGCTACAACGAGAGTAGTTCTTCTTCTTCTGCGGTTGAATGTACGCAACCGGATGTGCCTGGACTAGTGCCGCACCAGGAGGCGCTACGGTAGTGAGAGGAGTGGTGAGGATTTCTGATGACGACGACATTACAACACTATTTTCTCAGCAGTGGCTGAACTGTTGTTCTGAAACTTTAGGGTTTCATAAACGAGGTAATGACGCAGATACACACACAAATGCAGCATTAATTGGAACTTCCGGTCTATGTGGCCTTTAAATATGGGTGGTGATTTTCATTTTTCATTTAACCTTTATTTAACCAGATAAAAGACCCATTGAGATCAAGACCTCTTTCACAAGGTTCATAGTTAATAAAAAAAAAAAACACAGAGCGATGTTACAAAACAAACATTGAAATATAAAAGTCTAAGTAAATAGACAAAATTAAGAACACAGGCACTGTTCAATGGATTCCCGTTGTCGGTCTTTTAAGATAGAGTGGAAAGCTCCCAGTGAAATAATGGGAGATATTTTAGTTCAGTTTGGAGGGTATTCCAAGCAGAAGGGTCAGAGAAACTGAAAGCTTTTTTTCCCATTCCGAACACGGGGAGTAGGCAGGTACAAAATGTCATTAGAACTTAAGGCATAATTGCTTTTTGAAAAAAAAAAAGTGCACAAATAAGCAGCAACCAAGCCAAGAAGAGCCTTATAAATCAGAAACCAGAGCCATTCAGTGTGTGCGGCATCTTACATTCAAGGAAGGCATGGAAGCTTTAGCATACAGTTCGCAGTGGTGGGAGAGGCGGCTACAGCCAGTGATACACCTCAGAGCACAGTGGTAGACCGGAGCTGTTTGAAGCACACACATAAACAACATTGCCGTAATCAAGTAAAGGTAGCTGATATCAGAAGCTTCTGAGCTCTGAGTGACAAACATGACTTATTTCTGTAAAAGACACTGAGTTTCACCCTTAATGTATAGAAACCACATTTCTAACATGCGCTTTGAATGAAAGCTCTGCATCAATAATTAATCCCAGGTACTTGTAACTGGTGACCACCTCAAGAGCTTTGCAATGGATGGTTCTAATTAAGGGGATATTCTCAGAGGGAACAGATACATTTGAAAATAGCATTACTTTGGATGTTTTCCAGATGAGTCTGCACTGCATCAAAGGACTGCAAAAATGTGAATGCTTGTGCAATCGAGTGTGAACAGCAGTAAATTACAAAATCATCAGCATTTGACAAGTTCGCACACAGATCGTTAATTTAGATTGTAAACAAAATGGGTCCTAGGACTGAGCCTTGAGGTATACCTTTTGTGACCTCAAGAAAGGTGGAACTAAATCTAGCCATCTGAACACATTGCACCCTATTTGCTAAATTATCTTTAAACCAAGTGGCGGCCTGTGTGGAGACAACGCAAAACCTTTTTGAGTCCAGTGCCTCAAACACATCATTTAAAACTTTTAGAGCAGTAGTAGCAGTGCTGTGTTGCTTTCTTAAAACCTGACTGAAGGGAGTGCTGTTTGATTCTAAAAAAAATGCAATTCAATTGATCGCAAACCAATATTTCACACACATCACATCACACACAACATCACAAATACAATTTGCCTCGAAGGTCTAAGATCCTCACATTGAGTGAGAAAAAACTCACAAAGGGACAAATTCAGGAAGAGAGGAGGAGGGATCGCTCTCACAGGACGGCAGTCGGTCTCACATGTACAGAAAACAAGTTCAGCAGATTACAGACAAAACATCAAACTTACAAAGAGGGAACGTGAAATGCAGAAGTGACGGACATTTTAACAGAAGCCTATGGTGGTTACAATAGTCGTAACCTCAACTGGTAACAATAATAATAATAATATCAATATATGTAATAATGAGAACACAAAGCTGTGGGTTGTCCTCAGATGTGGGTCCAGCCTAAGGAAGTGGAACCTTTTGGCCACATGTTGTGGTATATTTAGTTTTTGTTTACTGGACTCTTGTGCCTTTCTTTGACTTTGTGTTTTCAGTTGTTCTTTGTTCCTGGTTTTCTGTTTTCCTTGTCAGTTTCCTGTTTTATTTTGTAGGTTTTTCCCCCTATGTGCACCTTGTGTTGTTTTGCTTCCTGTCTGTCGTTGCCCTGATGTGTCTCACCTGTGTCCAATTACCTCTGCTGCCCAAGAGTATTTAGTCTCTGTGCTCCTGAGCTTCTTGTTGGTTCATCTGATGTGTCGTGCTCCAAAGGTTCATGCTCCAAAGGTATTTCAGATTTCCTGTTTGTTTGCTTTATTTTACCTTAAACCTGCTCCTTTTATTTTGTATATTTTAGTACTTTGGTTTAAAACCATTTTATCAAACCATGACAGCGAAGAGTAACATGTAGTTCTCATGAAAATATTTTAGATAATAAGTTTGACGGCTGATGTCTAACATTTTCTATTGACTTATAGTCTTGAAATGAAACTTTTATTTCAAGAATGAGTCATTTTAACATGTCACTATATTGTTCACATAATCACTCAAACTAATCTAATCCTGTCAGATTTGATTCACTAGCTCTTTTGTTATGAAGTGTACATTTAAACCTTTAAATCTCTCGCATTGCATTTTCCACAGAGAACGGTTCAATTTGTTTGTGGATGTGGACGGTGTGCTGCACTAACATGATATATAACCCGTGCAATTCTGGAATATTATTTCCAAATGACATTTTGTGCAAATAACATAATTTATGTAAATTTTAATTCGCCCTCCACAGTCGTTGGCGAAACGTTGTTCTCGCACACATTAGCTCAGCAAGAACAATGGTGCACTAACGGCTCATTCTTAGGCACGCGTGCATATTCATGTGCACATACCCTCTAAATACTCTGTGCATTGTGGCAGTAGATTTGCATGGATGAAATGTTATGGTATTTGTTTTCATTAGGCAATCTGACATTTCCATTTTTGAGCGCGCTGAACAAATGAGCTCTTGCTTTCCTCCTGCAAATGTATCTTCTCTGACAGCCTAATACTCCACTTTAATAACACCGTAAGAGCGCTCTTTGTGTGAATTGACGAGGTGTGGAATGTGTGTGCCATATATGAACACACACATGTGACCCCCTTGTTTTCTGTCTGCTCTGCGAAAGATTCAGCTTTTCTGCATGACTGAGCACACACAATGCAGCTTTCCAAGTAACCAGAACACCCTTCCCTGACCTACATGTCTGTTATTAGTGTCTGTCGGAGAAAACATCCATAACATGTATGGAAAACCTGTGAGAAGAAAAACAGTTTGAATGATTTATATAAAAGAATTTTTTTTTTATTTTTTTTTAAATTTACATGACAAGTACGACCTCAGTTATCTCATTATTTGACCAAACTGTCCAAGGCCATTTAAATATTCAGTAAAAAATTTAGCATGACAGAGAAAAAGCACTCTATATTTACTTTTGAGAGGTTGATATTTTTATTTCTCTAAACAAATTGTGTCTTTTTTTTAATGTTAATCAACAAATCAATTAGTTGACTAATTACTTTAGTTCTAAACACAAATAAGTCATGATTAACTGCTAATTAAAAATGAGAGTGATTTGCTAACGAGTGGCTAAAAGTATTTTTGATAGCAATTCAAATGACGTTTCTCCTCACAGCAACAATCTTTACGGCCTGTCACACACTTTCAGGTCGATCTTGAACCCAATTTGCCTCCTTATTATCTCCTGATGTGATTATCTTCACAGATGATCTTAACTCTCCAGACGTGCCCGTTGCAGAATTTAAATCGCATATTTTTAAATGTTGAAATCGATACTGCCCGTTAATTTAAAGTACCCTGTTTTTTTTCAAACTGTATTCAAACTTCTTCTGTTTCTGTCCACTTCACGCATAGATCAGTGTCTCTCAGTCCCAGGGACTCACTGCCCTGCGTGTTTTAGATGTTTCCCTGCTTCAACACACCCGAAATTTGAATTAATTTAGCAGAACTTGATGAGCTGACTGTTTGAATCCGGTGTGATGGAGCAGGGAAACATCTAAAACATGGAGGACAAAGGCTCCCCAGGACTAGGATTGAGAGACTGGGCTGTATCCGTCTTGTTGTAGAAGATCATGGGATGTGACTGAAAGCTCCAGGACAACTGTAGCTCTTTCAATTGTAGTGTGTGTCTTTCATATTTTATGGAGTACTTGGAGAAAAATGAATTGCTGAATAAAACTAAGTTGGTTTATGGCAACACAAAAAAAGAATGGAATCATTAGAATGGTTATTGATGGACTCAATCCATTTTCAGGGATCATAATAGATCACAAACTTTCCTGGAAACCTCACACAGAAGAGGAAATGATACTAAAATGTTTTAGTTATGAGCAAATCAATGTATCTTCTAGATTTAGCTTCACAACTATGTTGGAGTTATGGCACAGATGTTTGAGGTCACAACACATCACTAACATTAAAACCTACTACAGAAAAGAGCAACACTACTTATATACATTAATGTTAGCGAACAAACATTATCAATTCAAGACAAATGTGTTTTTCATGATCATGGACACAAGTTAAAAAAATAATTAAATAAATAAATGAAATGAAATATTTCGAGCTTGTTTGGTTAGATTTGAAGACATGGAAGATGTGACATTTAGTGAAATTGTAGAGGAAAAAAAAACTGGATTTACTAACATAACCTATCCTCTTCTAAGTATATAATAATAATAATAATTATAATGTCATGATGTGCAGCCCAGTTTTGGGGTATCATGTTAAAAATATAGGGGATACATTCACTAGAGTGGAAAAGATGTACAGTTAATGGATTGGGCTTAAATTATTCTAGTTGAAATGATATACCAGTCCTGACTTGTGCTGGGTGTCTACTCTCTTTCACCCTCTTCTCCTCAAATAAAACCAAAATCCCCAATTAAATCACATTGAAAATGCTTTTCTTTTCTTCCAGGAGTTTTACATCAGCAGCTGTGCTCAGTGGTAGAACGGGTCATCCAGAAGGTCGTGATTTGATCCCTGGCTGATTCTACATGATTCCGATGTGTCCCCGGATAAGGAAATTGAACTCCGGAGGCTGTGCCAGCAACGCGAGAAAGGGTAGGACAAATATGTCATAGAAAAAGCCGTGCATATATAATGCTGTATGTATATATGAGTGGCAAAACTGTCGTATAAAGCATGTAGTGTCAGGAAAAGTGCTATATAAACACAGATCATTTACGTACATCCTGAATGCAATGAGAGCACTGCATTCATGGAATTCATCGCGATGAAAGGTTGTTCCGTATGCTAATTGCCGAAAAGATCTCACCCCATCCTGATTGAAAAGAAACTGTAGTAGTGCATTACAGCTTTGTGCAAGCGCATTTATTGGATTGTAACAGAAATTCAATTTTAGTCGCTTTAAGGTCCGAACAAATAGGAAATGATTTGTTTTTGCAATACCTGTATCTTTTAACACTCTTACTTTTAGTGTTTTTAATTGATTAACAAACCTAGTATGGTACCAGAAAAGCAAGACTATGTAAAATTGTAGTATATATCATGAATGTGTGTAGGACATTGTGGTTTATTTCTTGCTTTTCATGTTTGGTCTAACTTTCTGCCTGCGAGTGCATTAACATTCCCCTCTCTACTCCCCACATCACCTCATAAATATGTGTTGTCAGGGGGATTTTGATACACTGACAAACAGCCTACCTTCACAAGCAGAGCACCGCCTCTTTGTGGAGTTAGGGGCACACCACCTGGGAGGTGAGGGCGGTGTGCCACGACACAGTGTCCTTCTGCCCGTGCTTTTTTCCCCACTCCTGGTTCTTCCATCTCCTCACAGGGGGTACGTGGATGAGAACACAGAGGCTGCAGCTATAAATGCTCTACACTTCCTGTGATCGGTGTAGATGGAGTTCACCAATCCAGAGTTCACTTGAGGTCAGAGATCACCTCTCCTTGATTCACATCAGAGGTGTTCACGTCGACCCAAGTGAACCGCACCAGGGGCAAAATGCTCCAGGTCTCTGTTCAGCCAGACTAAACAGACTAAAGGGTCTATAGCAATGACATAAAAGCACCACATTCACATTTTATCAGTTTGACTCTACAAGGGAGGAAATGACACAACTATAGCAAAAACAACACGAAAGGTGTGATCAGTAAGCTTTAAATGACCGTCACGTGCAACAAATGTCGATTCACAGTCGAGTCAGGGAGAAGTATTGGTGTTTAAAGAGCTGGTTCTGTTGCTGCAGTCCAGCCAAAATGAATAAAAAGAAACAACAGGGAATAGAATCATGAGATGTGGCTCCCTTTAAAGTTGTAAATCCCACTGTGACAAGCAGCTGGCTGGTTTGATGGTGGCGAACAGCAGAGGGTCAGTGTCCCTCTTTAAGTTTATTCCACAGATATACAGTTGGTTTCAGGCCACATCTGTCTGTACCGCTGTCCATCTGTCCCTCTGTCTGTCCATCTCTCTGTCTGTCCATCCTCCACTTATGCGCCACAATCTCAGTGATTTAATTAGTTAATTAGTGCGGGAGTATCATGATGACTGTTGTCGGACCGCTTCACACTTAATTTGCAAACAACACCCTGAGGACCCCCCCTACACACACACACACACACACACACACACACACATACAGATGCAAGCATCAAATTAACATTTAGAAAGAAAAATATCAACAAAACCAGGACAAGAGAGTATGGTGCTGAGCCAAAGTCTTCAAAGAAAACTTCTGACAGAATTCTTGATGAGTCAGAATAAATGAGAGGGAAAGAATGGAGGAGAGAAGCAAGAAAACATTCTTTCTCTCCTCTCCTCTCCTCTGTGTGTGCGTGTGAGAGAGAGAATAAGCCCTGGCTTTCATGTTCACTAATATGTCGAGAGTAAATAGCAGATATTACTCTACTGTATTTTTGTATGATTAGCCACTTCATTATTGAAGCGGTGTTTTTGTCACATGTGTTTTCTTTTTCAATTCAACGTCTTGTGTTTGTACTGTATATTGTGTGTGTGTGTGTGTGTTGTCAGCAAGGATTTGTTTGATATTGAAAGTCTACAGAACCGTGTGAGTGATAATACAGCTGTTGCATGTGAGTGACTGTGTATTTATGTTTAATCCCGGGTGACAGATCATGTAATGGGATTATACAGATGTCAACATTGCAGGCAATGGCTTGGATGTGGTAGATGTGGTGCAAGTTTGCAAAAAGTCAGGGGTCATACCTCAGGCAGGCCACCGGTTCATCACAGGGTCAACACACAGACACAAACAACCACTCACTTACACTCACACCTATGGACCATGCAAAGTGTCCAATTAACCTTAATCCTGGTCTGGCATCCTGCTTGTTTTACACAACTGATTCAAATAAATGGGTTGTTACCAGGCAGCACCAAAGACGCAAACTCTGGTCCGCCTTAAAACATAGGTCTCTAGTAGGTTTGCTTGACTACTATGCAGGGCATTGTGGGTAAACAAAACCAAAACATAAGTGTGTATAGAACGATAGCCGGGAGAAATGGCTGAGCCCAGGATAGGATTTAATGCAGCTCCATGTTTTGCTCTTATGTGGAGGAAACAGAAGTTGTCCCACATGAACCAACAGATGAGCAAGTTTCTTGTTCATTGTTGTCTTCCCCTTCAGTAATTCTTGATGCAGCGCCGCCTCAGGCGAGGAGGGGAACTCTGACCCACTCAATGTTGCAACCCCAAATTGAACTTGGAGTCTAGCGGACTATTAGGTATGAAAATGACCTAAAACATGCTGCCCCAAGGACCAGGAGGCCCTAAACTGCAGCACAAGGTGTGATAAAGATGGTTTGTCTTCACTTTTCATAGATAAATCTGGCGCCGTACCAGATGTGAGCAAGGCTCCATTACTGCGGCATCAAAAACACTTGAAAATCACACACTAGAGGTGTTTTTACCCAAGGGGTTGAGCCTCTGTCGTGCCTATCGTTACTAAGCAACCAATACCTTGGGGCTTCTGAGGCGACTGACGTTGCTCTAGCTTCACTACAGCTTAACTAAGAAAAACATCAAAACAATCTGAATCAGAATACTTTATTAATCCCGGAGGAAATTGTGTGGTCACACAGTTGCTCCATGCCAGATTAAGATATATACAGTCACAAGAAAGACTGTATATATCTTAATCTGGCATGGAGCAACTGTGTGACCAAAGGCAAGGGATTACCAATGTGTGGAGAGAGAAAAGAAATCGCCATTCTTTTACAAAATAATCTTCAACAAGTGATGTAGAGGCTTTGTTTGGATGATGGAGGTTTAGGCTTATGCACACATAAGATGCTGCATGTGAACCTCTCCCAATAATTGATTGTTTTCTAACCTGTCTGTGTGTTTAGTGTTGATTTTTGAACCCGTGCCATTCTCAGCTCCTGCAAAAGTCGTAATACATTTCTCCTGACAGTGAGAATCCTGCATGCCTCAGCCACTGTCATAGTGAATCGCTGTGACTTGCAGTAATGGCAGCGCCACTAGATGGCAGCGCACACAAATGGGTGGTGTGTTTTGTCCATATACACTCAAAAAAACATGTTTTTTTTTTACTTCTTGCAGAGTGTTAGAGGAAAAGGTCAACAGCATTCGTACATCTGTCTGTTATAATGAAAATATTGACAGCTCACTAATTAGGTGGTTTGGTTTACGTGGTTTGACAGTGTTGTACTTCTTTTTTTACCAAATTGGAGATATCATCGCTGTCAACTGACAATTCACAGTCCCGACTGGGAAAGAGTTTTCCACTTACAGTATATGTCCCTGATTATGGTCTAAAGTTTTTGACACAAATGCAGCATTCGACCAACTTCTTTAGCCACATATAGTCACCCTGCTGCATTCAAGTCTCTGTACTCTTTGCCTTCCCTGCCGGGCTCATTATTGCTGCCTCTTTTTTGGGTTCTGCTCCCTATTTGGGTTTGTTTGTCTCCACTGATTGACCGCTTCGACACTTTTGCTGACCTTAAAACAACACTCAGTAAATCTCATTCAACCTCCGCCACTTGGCCCTCACACTTCCTGTCCTGACACCGACAACCAAAATGACACACTGGTGCGGATCCAAAAATACAGCAGTTCCTTTCATGGTGTCAGGAAGGGGACATTTTTGAAGTGTGACCTCCCAAAGACCTAATAAATTGTTGGCTTAAAGTGAAATATAAAGTAAAGTACAATAGAAAATGTTCCAGGATGCTATTTTAAAGGCTCATAAAGTCGTACATGCTCCACCAGGCTCCTTGTTGAAAGTTTCAAGTGGAGCCATTTTCATCCAGGATCAATCGGTAAAGTAGTGAATTACTGTTCGTGTGATTGCTGTAATGACACACTGAGCAAATAAACGTTTGTCGGAAAGGTTTGTACAGAGAGATTTACTTTCACGAGTACTTTAATCGCAACCTCTACTGCAATATCGCACGCGAGGACATTTTGTGAAAGTGAGGACAATTTGCAGGGTCATTGCATTCGTTCACGTGGATTAAGACAAAAGTATTTAGTTGCGTTGACTAAGGTTAAGGTGTGTGTGCTGCGTGGTGCAGACACTAAGATGAACACAATGCTGTGAGATCTTTTTGAGCTTTTTAGAGAGTGTGAATGTAACGCTCATGTTCAGAGGAGACTTTTCATCAGGCTTGAATGGAGGCTTTTATGTTCTGTCTTTTTGTCTCTCCCTGTAGGCCGTTAAGAGGGGGATGATGTAAGGATTGTGTGTGTGTAGTTTTATGTCAGTGTAGGTTTATGCGTGGATGTGCGCATACAAATAACAGGGACATAAATGTTTGTATTCTAGCTCGATTTGCATATATACTGCCACAAAGGAAAAAAAAGGGATATACACCTCCTCTGATTTCTACCTTTTTCTATACCTCTCATACTGAATGAAGTGTGTGTTGTGTAAACACAGTTTAAAATGGCAATTTGTATTGATCAAAACAAATAAGTTCTTGAAATCCACCACAATCTTGTGAAAAAGGGTATCCCCCCCTTAAACTTGATGGCTGGCTGTGCCTTGTGAAAGCAGGAGATCAGCCTCCATCATCGCTGCTGTGGACTTTTATCTCACTTTTCCATAAAACTGCCTTAACCCATCCGCAGTGGAGGGTTTTCAATTTAAACCTGCTTGTTTGTGTTCCTGCCACAGCATCTCAATGAGGTTAGAGTCTGGATATTGATTAGGCCACTGCAAATCCTTAATTTTGTTTCTTTTGAGCATTCAGAGGTTGACCTGTTTTTAATGCTGTGGGTGATTACCCTGCCACGCTTGAGCCTGGAAAATACGGATTGATGAGTGGACGTCCTCCCTCGGGATTTTCTGGTTGACAGCTGAGTTCATGTTTTCCTCAATTACTAAAAGTTGTGCAGACCTTGAAGGCATCTCCTCCTCACCACCACCACCACCACCACGTTTGACATGGTATTATATACAAATCTTCATCCACTCTGCACCTTTATTTGTCGTGTCTGACGGCTCACTTTTGAGTTTGATGTCCCGGCTCAGACTAAATGAGTGTCTCATTTATAATTACATGCAGAGAGAGCCTGCAGGTGGATGCTGCGGTAGCAACACTTACACAGGACAGCAGAGTCGTAACAGGAAGAAGGGAGTGATGGGATATCACTTTTACTCAAAATTGGCTTGTATACGCAGTTTATTTTAACACAGGTAAACTCTTTGTCTGTGTGCATTTTCTCCAGGTACTGAGAGGACATAGTACCTCTGTTGTTATACTATAACTGCAGAACAATTCTAAATGTATGTTTACTGTAATACATTAATCATCATTGTCATAGGAAGGAAAATCAGAAGGAAGTAAGGAGAATCACACGTGTAAGAGTTCCACTTAGCTTTCTGAGTTTCAGGATTCGTGTTTGTTCACTGTCACACAGTCCTGACTTACATGAACTGAACAGAGGCGTCATTAATGAAAGCTCTCCTATCATGCACTGACCAGAGAAACACAAATCATTCTATTCTATTCCTTATCTGTGACTCTTCCTCAGGATTCTCATCTAAACTCAGGGTGTAAGGTCTATGTTCTTACTCAGACATCATGAGAGTGTCATTTATTACAAAACAATACAGAACATAGGGAGTGATGATGAACAAAGAGCCTGCAGGTGGATGCTGCGGTTATAACACTTTACACAGGAGAGCAGAAGAGTCGTAACACAGAAACTGGCTTGTAAAAAATTGATATCTGATTGATGCCTCACAAACTTATCACAAACAACCAAGATGGTGGCGAAGAAAACTCTGAGAGCACCTGAAAGATTTCTGCCTGAACACCCCTGGAACCCTCCGTGCATTAGCAGTATCGTTAACCCCAACCTTGTCCTAGCGCCTGCTCTTTGTACCACATCCTGTGAATGCCCAAATTTATAACTGTCTGTAAAATGATTTTGTATATTTTTTTTTGTCAGCTTCTCTCTTTTCCTGCATTACCATTTATATTCGTTGCAAACTTCCCACGTGAGAAAGTATATCTGTGACATACCCGCTGTCCATTTTGGTGGGATTACATGATTAAAGGGGCAAATATTTACATCACATGCCCAAATGGAGCTGATTAAGTGGAAAAAAAAAAAAAAAAATCAAAAGTCAGGAGGCGGGCCCATGCTTTATCAGGGCACTGCATGCATGCATTAATGCTTGTTTCTGAATGTGAGCAAAATGGCAAGGATGTACAAATGGATGTGCCGCTGCTGTAGCAGTGTACTACAGTGTTAATGGCTAACCTTGTTCAGCAAACAAGGTCACACCACCGCGTACTTTTCCATAAAACAATTCACTCAAATTGTCTCTGT
This sequence comes from Solea senegalensis, assembly GCF_019176455.1. Classification (NCBI taxonomy): domain Eukaryota; kingdom Metazoa; phylum Chordata; class Actinopteri; order Pleuronectiformes; family Soleidae; genus Solea; species Solea senegalensis. The sequence continues at coordinate 18,330,667 of NC_058026.1, forward strand.
AGGCTTATCTACATATTTTTCCTCTGCACTCGCTGAAACAAACGTTCGCCTAAATGTCAGACATGTTAAAGGTGTGTAGGTTCACCAGAGAAAGCATTAGTTAACCTCATTTGACAGAATTCTCCCATAATTACGATGATAAATTATATCCTGCCAGCGACTCCAGAGTGCTGTCGCTTGGTGACTTGGATAGACTCATAAACTGCGACGGTGGTACATGAGGTAAAAGTGTGTTGTTGTTGTTGTTGTTGTTGTTGTTGTTGTTTTGATGATCCTTTAATATGAGGTAAATATATAATGACCGAGTAGTTTCATGAAAATGTGTGATAAAATAATGTGACAACATTAACCTCTTCATCTCTACTGAAACTGACCATGTAACGATCCATAAATGGATCGATAATAGTGCTTTAACCGTTAGATGTGCCTCCAAAAAAGTTCCGTTAACACACCGGTCCTTTCCATACATATCAAATATGAATGAATCTTCAAAAGTTTGAACCCTTAAAATTGCCATGTTTTGTCAAAAAACACAATAAATTTATTATTTTCTTAGTCATTATTTCATAAAATACTCACATTAACACACCTAAAGCACCATAGTGGGCTCATAAATGTTCAAAATTTTATAAATTATTATTTTTTATTTATTTTCTTTAAAAACTAAATTATACCAACATCAGTCGTCATCATACAAGTTTTTAACCCCTAAATACCTAAATAAGTTTTTGTCAAGTAGCAATTTGAATGGGTTTCAATGAGGACCTTTTTCGACGTAGGTGCGTTAGTGTGAGTATTTTAGTTAACGTTGTTTAAAATACTCAAAATAAAAAACACATGAAAACATTTTTAGAACAGGAATATGCATGGAAAAAAAGGATAAAATATTGAAGAAATTAAGAGCCAAAAACACAAAAATGCGTCTAGGTGTGTTAAAGGATTAAAAGTAAAAATAAATAAATTGCTGATCTATGTTATGTTTCACTGAAGTTGGTTTCTGTGTGGCACCATGCGTCAGTGTGGTCTTTTCAGTGTCCACAGAGTAGCTGTGCATCACCGCTTGTGTAAACATTCATTATAAAATACATGTTGCACTCATGCACTCATGTTACACACGGACCTCTAAAGTACAGAGAATCTGAATCACTACAGTCAACATCTACGTTGTTATCGTTCACGGAAAGATTGAGCAAATTTATAGCTTTTCATCCTTAATGCCTGCTTTTGTTGTTGTTGACTACCATGACTGTTGCTGTCTTTAAAAGTCTTTTTGGCTTCTATCCTCCCCTGCACAATGTCTCATCTATATTGTTTTCCTTGTATATAACATGCAAATGAACTGAACTGAAACTTCATGTGCAACAACCTTGACTCGTAGAAACTGGATTTATATATCACCTACTACATCGTGGTGGCAGTTGCAATCAGTGGCTCAGTGACGTTCAAGAGGCGGCGTTTTCTTTGAGGGCGTGAAGTACTATTTGCATCAGGAGGTGAATGACGTGTCGAAGATGAACAGTCATGTCAGAGGCAACGCTCTGATCTCCTGTCTTTGGTTAAGTTTTAATGACATAAAAAATGAGTGGTCAAGGTTCAGTAAAGATTGTAGTTTTTTTTAATGAACGTAAAGAAACACATGGCGACTCGTGTGTTCTAACTGTTGACTCTATTAAAGCAGAACATGCTCTTTCTGTGTAACGGAAGTACATGTCAGTTTGAAAATGCTATGGTTGATAGATCTATTACAATGTTAGCAGAAACATCAAATCATCGCGGATATGTTCAATGTCATCTTTCAAGTGTGAACTCCACATTATTGTGTAGCAAAATGAAATTGCTTTTGTGACGAACCCAGAGGAGCATACAACGCGTTACTGTTTAGAAAACGACATTAATCACGTGTAGTGAGCGTATTGTAGCTGTTCGCTCAGAGAAAGGGGATAGAAGCCTTAAAAACGGCTGATCGCTGTGTGGCGTATGCAACTAAAAAACTGTAATACATTGCAACTTTAAGGAAAGACTGCAAATCAATTGCTGATTCAGAAAAGAAATCCAGAAATGAAGCTGCAGCTCTGCTGAGAGAAAATGAGAAATGCATTTGTTCATCTGACATCAGCACTAAGGCCTTGTTTAGACTGCAGCTCACATCAGATTTATAGCCTGATCTTTCTGACCTGCTTTTCTCATTATATGTCGCAAGTGATCAGACATTAGGTCTTTCACATGGATTTCTATAGTTACAGGCCACGCCCCAGAAAAACAAGAAGTCTAAACAAAATACACAAAATGGACGACAGAAATCTATTCCTGTTTCTGTCCCAAATGGTTTCTTCTTTCTTCTTCTTTTACTGTGTCAATCATTAAACGCACCTCCAAAAAAGAAAACAAGATAAAGAAAGAAACAAGATAATAGAATAGAATACAAACTTGGATGTCATTTAGTTGTTGTTATGTCATCAATAACATGAGGTTATGTCAGAGTGAGAGGTCACAGTTCAGCAGGTTTATGCCATGTCTCATATCGTTCATAGAAAATGTTTTCCAGTTGCATTATTTTATCCCCCCACCTTCAAAAGTTATGTGCTCTTGTTTCACTGAAACGCATAATACACATTATGGTCTGGTTTATCACACAACCCCAGTTCGCACCACAAATCAGTCGGAAGACTAAATCTGAGTGTTTTACAGACAGCTTCACACTAAATATGATGTATTCTAAAAGTGGAAGAAGCGGTGATGAGTTCTTTATTTATTCAACAACAGTTAAATTACACTTTCAGTTTCACAGATTTCACCGATTAAAATGAAGCAGTGTCTGCTCACAACACCCCGGTGAGTTGAGCGCATGTTAACACCAAAGTGTGATTTTCTTACTTTCATTTTGGGTTGTTTTTTTAATTCTGAGGTCAGCTGAGGTCAAATTATTGAGTATTTTCCAAAGGTTTTCAGGAAAAAGTTATGAAAAGTGAAATTGAATTGGAGTTATTCTCGCCCGTCCCCTTAATCGTCTGTTGACCCAATGGATACATCTTGACCAGAGTCATTTTTTCCCCCCATCTTTATTCATTCAATCATAAAAACTGTATTAAAAACCCACAAGAAGGTCCATAGCAGTGATGGTAGTAGTTAAATAAGTAGAATATACCACAGGATTTCTTTAATTCAATTCATTCATAGTCTTTTTTTGAGCCTGAGTGAGGACTGAGAGCAGCTGTTCAATGATTAGCTGAAATTGTGTTTGTTTCAGTCGCTCATGTCTGTAGATTTGGATGGATTTTACATTTTATACATTATAATCTGAGTCAAAACCCCTCACCCTCTAAACGACATCAGCACACCTCTCCGCTTTCAACAAAGCAGAGCAGATAATTCACTCATTTGTTCATAACAAAAAGCTAAAGTGACCTTTAAAAAAGTCTTAACCTTTGTATTTAAGATAATAATAATAATAATCTTATGACCATGAAGTCACATCGAGTGAAGTAGAAAAAGGTACAGAGGGAGTTATTTTTTGCTTTAAAAGGCCTTATAACGCACATACAGAACAACCACAAGTCTGAAGTGATTCTGTATCCGTGGATTCAGAAGGAGATTAATGAACGGCTGTCAACGTTTTTCCTGGAACTCCGTCGTAGTGATGTGCGGGGACCACGATTTCAAGTAAAACCCTGATCTGGTTTGAAAAGATTGTAAGAATCCAACAAATACGTGCTGAACAAATCAACAGATCAGCCTATTCAACTGAAAATACATTAGGAAGAGGGTGCATTGTTTTATATACAATACCACGTTCAGTTGTTTGAGAATAGAATGAAAAAAAGCAAGGGAAATACATGAAGTAAATGAATTCTGAAAGGATCCGTCAGCCATCAGTCAAAACAAATGACACTGAGTCGACGAGCATCGACTGCTCATTGGTCTACATGTGATGCAAATTGTAAAATGGAAACACAATTATATATTATATGTATTATATAAAAGATTTCACTCGAATCCTATATTAAAAAAGTCAGTATTATTTAATATTCTGACAAATATGACTGCTTCTCTCAATCTGAGTGGATTCCACTGTGGTGAAATAATATTCCCGACAGCGTGACGTCAAACCAAATAAAACGTACAAGCGTACCGCTCTAGCACGAGCTACAGTGTAGGCGACGGTGAGTGATTCTGCAGTGTGATGGTCGTTGAATTTGTTGCAGACACCTGGTTGGCAGGATGGACCACTCGAGATTAATAATTGCTTTTTTCACCGGGAGCCCATTACACAGAAAACAAAACATCACAAGACTCATACATATGTAATCAGGGCCTCTCTTCTGCCTACAGTCACGACACAGAGTTCCCCAACGATGACAGGTTGACAGTAAATGTGCACAAAAATATGAGCATATCTGTGTAAAGCTTTGACGTGGATAGTAGAAAGATGGGAAGATTTTGTTTTTGATTGTTTGAAGATATATAAAGAGAGGTAGATCTGTGAGAACCAAACTGTTTATTCCAAAATGAGTCGGCTTTATATTTTAAAATGCACATTTTACACTCATATTCCTTAAAGACTCATGGTTGTATGTAAATGATATGATGATATACAGTGTATGGAAGGGTATTAGGGCCACATGTAAAGAATAAATAAATATAATAAAGAAAGTAAGAAAAAAATAAAACGGCTTGAGTCCCAAATCAGAGAATTCTGACTTTATTCATGCCGTTTTCAAACATAACTTTCAACCTGTTCAGGAATGCAAGTAAATACAGTAACTATAAATATTGACTATCTATTAAATATTTAATGGTTTTTAAATATTTACAAAACGTCCTTTATTCCCTCTGCAATGTCAACCCTGAACAAAATCAAACAGCCATCACACCACACATGATTTTACCTGTCATTATTGTTTTTTTTAACCCTTTTTCCTATGTTACTGTTTTTATTTTGTGAACGTGGAAATGTCTTGAGAGCGTTAAATGTTCTGTAGGTTACTTTGATCTATCTGTCTATCTATCGCTGTGCTTTTACTATTTTTTTCTGCTTTTTTTTGTAAAACATTACATTTGAAAATTCATGGATGCAAGAATAATTATATTTTAGCATAAGAAATATCATTTGGATTAAAGAGCTTCTACACACTACATAAGATGCTGCTAATTTAGGGCAGCTGTGGCATAAACCTTACATTGGGTGGTGGTCTAATAAAAGTGCTCAGCACCGTGTATGGAAATAAACTCCCATTTCGAAGCCTTAAGATTTTGACATTCACAGTCGTCACCTGCAGTCAGCACCTACTGGGCGACACCAGCTGTCAGTCACACTGTGATCCACTCATATGTGCTGCGATTTATCCTGTGTGGGAACATCATGGACGGTATGACATGACACGCTTTTGCTTAAGTCAGGGGTGTCAAACTCATTTTTGTTCAGGGGCCACATACAGCACAATTTTATCTCAAGTTGGCCAGACCAGTAAAAATAGTAAAGTAATAGCATAATAACCTATGAACAACAAGAACTCCTTGCTTTTTTTCTCCTTTGTTTTACATTTAATGAAGAATATTTTTACAAAACATGACATTTCTTGAGAAATATAAGTGCAATTTCAACAATATCGTGCCTAAATGTACTATTTACACATCACACTGGATCTAAAATGGCATAAACATTTAGTCACAGGTATCTGGAAGAGAAAAATATTGTATTTGACATTACATTTGGATTGTAATCGTAGTGTGAAATTTTAACAAATTCATCCTGTGGGCCGGATTGGACCCTCTGGCGGGCCGGATCTGGCCCCCGGGCCGTATGTTTGACACCCCTGGCTTAAGTCATGAAACCAGCGATTGTGAACAGGAAAATGTTTCGTGGAGTCAAGTGAGAAGTTGAAGTTAAAGTCATTAGAAGTCTTACTTCCTAAGAGTTTTGGCACAATGCATAAACATGATATTGATATATGTTGAACTTTTATTTTTCTATTGAAGGAAAGTATATTGCATTAAACATCGCTCATGAATTATTGATCAGCTGCAGCTCTGCACTGCTGTAACATCTAAATAGGCAGAAGGTTTAAATCGCTTTATAACATTCGTCTGCAATAGTCTCGACATCCTGCAGCACATCCTGGTTTCGTGTTTCTTCTTAATCGTGTCCTTTCCAACGCGCAGAGCTCTTAACTGTCAAAAGCAGCTTCTGTCCTTCATGAGACATGAAAGAAATGTGAAAACAGAAAGTGAGAGGAAGCAGAAAAACAAAGGGACACGCTCGCATGAACACACGGGGCAGTAAAGAGTAAAAGAGGCCCTGGATATAGGGGCTTGAGAGCTCTCATACATCATCTCATTACCTCTGCTGTGTGTGCTTGTGTTTTCACATTTACGTGCTCGTGTTTGTCTTTGCGCGTTGTCTTCTGTCTGTGTGTGTGTGTGTGTGTGTTTGTGTACACACTTGGATTTGTGTGTTGGTGCATCTCATGCCTGAGCAGCAGGCAGACGGATGCTATTATTTGCATGTAAATGTTTCCTCTGCTGAAGTTACAGCTGCCATCCATCACCAAAGCTTTCCGCTGCCCTCAGACGCCGATCGTAGACTGCTGCTGCTGCTGCTGCTGCTGCTAGACTCACTATCGCTGCTTGAGTGGCAGCAGGATGAATGGGACGCTCTCAGATCAAGTCTCCCCGTGTCATCGTGGAGAACTGAGCAGAATCGCTGACTGGATGACTGACGCGGACACGGTTCGATCGAGATTACAGTGAAGATAGTGGTCGATAACATAACGCAGAGGAAGAGTTGAGTGCGGGGAGTTTGATCGGCCATGTCTGCGGGGACGATGTTTGGCAAACTGCCCGGCAGCTCTGTGATGAATTCTGAGGGTGGAATAACAGCACAGCTGTGTTTTGATGATTAAACTCTGGTCTGAGTAAGATATATAATGACTACATGAACAGACAACGCATGAGCCAAGCATGTCACTCACTCACTCATCTTCTACTGCTTTTATCCTCCACATGAGGGTCATAGGGGGAAGCGCCAGTGCCAATCTCAGCTGACATAGGGCTCCAGGAGGGGTCACACCCTGGACAGGCCGCGAGTCCATCACAGGGACACATGGAGACAAACGACCATCCACGCTCACACTCACACCTACAGAGTGTCAATCTGCCTAATCTCCAAATCTGCATGTGTTTGGACTATGGGAGGAAAATGTCCTCTGACAAAATTCACTCACTAGTACAAGACCTGTCCTGTGAGTATAGAGGCTGCCGGTCAGCATTAATCCAGTAGCAGCGTCCAGATAACTTCTAACAAATTACTTGTAACGCAAAAGTGAATGGACTCCCTCTGTTGACCCCAGTGACTCAACTTGGACGGATGACTCAGACTCTGAATCTGACTGCCTTCTGATTAAAAGCTGAGGAGGAGGACTTTTTGTTCGATTTTCTTTGGAAGAGTTTCTATAATGCCATAGTGATGCTATAACTCTATACATGCTTGTGGGTCCATGAGCTTATGTGATTAGAGCAATTACAGGCAATCGAGATCTCTGTAGAGTCGAGGTGATTATTTAATTATCTGCAAGCTCGAAATGGAGCTCTGGAGCCCATTTTGGAACTTCTTAGGACTCTTCTCCTTCATTGACATGGACACTGAGGACTTGACTTGGCCCTGGTATACTTCCACACACGCTTGGACAGCACATGAGCAAACTGAATTTCTGCCCCTCCGGTAGGTGGAGTATTAAGCCCCGTTCACCAAGCAGAAAAAGCATTTTGACAACAGAAGCAGTAGTCGCCAAGGATAGTCATCGGAGCCTCGCAACCTGGCAACCCTCGGAGTAGCTGACACCCCCCCCGACTCCCCTGCTTGACGGACCTTACGGCTGATGAGCCGCTTGAACGAGGCACATCAGCTGTAGCATCGTTCTCTTCTTCTTTGGTAGGATATGCGTCCTATTCCCTGCGGTCAGACTTGTGCCGCCACCCAATGGTGAAGTGGGATACTGCAGGACCCTGATGCGCAAGTAGACCAGGGTCTGCAATATGCGACGCGAAATGCAACGCGCACTTCATGGAAGTATACCACGGCTTTAAAGGAGTACTTCACCGATTACTAGAATAGGGGTAGTATTTTTAAAAAATTGTGCTTCCCAACCTCAGTTTCCCCTGAGTCGAGAAATATATCCTTTCTTTTTTGTTACATACCCACCAGTGACACTTCATTTGGTCCGAGGCTTGAAACTGCTGCGCTAATTCAGCACTTTTTAGTCGTTCCCAGAATGTAAACAGTGTCACTGGTGGGCACATAACAAAGAAAAGACTCAGGGGAAACTGAGGTTGAGAAGCAGAATTTTTCAGAAATGCTATATCCTTATTCTAGTAATACAAAGCTAAATGCAAATCTGTGAAGTTTTCCTTTAAGGTTTAGTGGCTTGACTGCAACACTGCCCCCTAGGGGATGATTCATGTGTAAATGTGTAGTAAACTCTTAGTTTATAAATCAGTATGCTGAAATTATCCAGTTCTGCTCTCCCATGCATAGTACGTGCTGTCAAGTGTGTAAAAAAAAAAAAAAAGGATGACATTGCTGATGCACAATACAATATAGTATAACATCGTTGCTGGAATCTCATGAAATACTGTGTAATGAAAGCAAAATTCTTGCAATTGCACACTGTGAGTTCTCCACACGCTGCGCTACCCTCATGGTGGTCACGGTGTGCTGTCAAGTATGTAGAAACGGCGCGTTTGAAGATTCCTCACAGTCATCACTGCTTCATGGTCCTCCCCTAAGTTTATATCTAAACGAATGAATGGTAATCAGGAAAAATCAAATGACAGGAAGACAGATTTCTTACTTTAGTTGGATACGGTAGATACTTTCAGGAGTTGTGTGTTTTATAATTGGACACATTGTGGAGCTTTTGGATCAGGAGATGCACCAAAAACTAATCAGTTCTTCTCTGGCCGAGCCTTCCACCAAACGTCATGCAAATCTGGAGACAGTTTTAGGGAAAAACATCCTTCTCATTAGCAAACACCAAATATGAGCATCTGCTTCTGAGTTTATTTCTGTTCATTTCTGCAAGACGACAATTATCCATCATTGCAACTTGGCCGTTCCTTGCAAAAGTGGCACAAGAGAAGGGAAAATGTGTCACCAAGATTTGCTCAAGCATAGATTTTCTGTTTGAAGCCTGGAACACATCACACGATTTAAAGTCCAAATATAATCCAGTTTTTGGCCATGACGACTGTTTTTTTTATTTTTTAACACTGCAGAAATTAGGGCAGGTCACCCTGGACAGTCGGCGCATATTATCTTCAGAGTGCGTTTAATCTTGACCTTCAAATGGAGCCTTGAACTGGTTTTCAGAAAAATCTAAATTATTTTTAACATGTGTGACTTATAGGAGCCAGAGTGGGGAATATTTGAACTTGGTTTGACTGTTAACTGGATTCACTCTGCTCGTCGCTGGCTGCAAAGAAATCAATCGCATACATCACACAAGTAGTCTCCCAACACTAAGTTAGGTTTTAAAGGTCGTCTCATACGTTGTCAGCCATACTCAGTGTCACAGCCTCTGTTTGCACTTGCATTTTTAGAATTATAACAAATGCTTGACTTGAAAACAGTGAGAGAAATGTGAACTTAAAAAAAAGAGGGTGCCATTTATGTTCTGTAATCTGCGTCTGCATCTTTATGTCTCCGCACGGATCGATGTCAACACAATCAGATCAAAAATCAATTCCCCTTTTTCCTCGCCCATGTAACTTTTCTATCTGCAAGAGGTTTGCACACACACACACACACACACACACACACGGGCACACTAATGCAGAGCTGTAATACGCAGTGAAATGTTTAAATGGAGCTCAGAGACAAAGGAAGTGAAGCGGGGGAAGGTATTTAACATTGCACCTACTCATCAACAAATCCACCTCACTTTAGATTGACTTTTTCACAATTAAACACACACACACTGGTAATTAATCTAATATCTGGAACGGATGATGATTTAAATCCAGTAGGCTGCTAAATTCTGTGAAACATGACATCACTTTTTAAATAAAGATGAATAGAGATAAATAAAAAGTGTATTAGCTGAGTGTATTGATTTCCACAAACATAAAGACCTGGAACTTTCTTTTTTCCAGTCTGAAATGTCATTTCTCGAGATTTGAAGATCATTACTGAAACAATGCTGTGACTGCACAGTGGCACCCTGGGTCAAATGAGCTGTTGTGTGTGCAGTGTGAAGTGAGGAGGAGGAGGAGGAGGTGGCATCACTATCACTGGAGAATCGATGAGATGACACTGACGTGGAGACAGACTCGGTGGAAGGGTTGCTAAGCACTCTCTCTCTCTGCCTTCCTCTAACTTTTTTCCTCCTTCACTGTGAGTCTAGAGACAGTTTACACATTAAATTATAACGATGACCCAGTCAGGTTCATATATTAAGCTGGTAGTGATGCATCATTGTGGCCAAGGTTAAATGCTAAATCCAGCTGGTAATAAAGAGTTTGGATGAAACAATTTATCTATTAATGACAACGACTTTACAGTGAAGGTGAGATATTTTCCCCATCCACTGCTCCACTTTCAGTCTTGATCATTTTTCACGTGTGTCCAATAAGAAGCCATTGCGTTTGCAAGTGGGGAGAGAGAGCAAGCATTCAAATTAAAATGAAATTAAGACCGAAAATAAAGATTTATTGCTTGACTCAGTGGTTCTCATTGATCCCAGGGTTCAGGGTTATATTAAAATTCTGTGCAAAAGTGAAAAAAAGTGACTCTTTCCATTCACTCCAATTATGTAAATGTAATAATTGGTTTGAGGTAACATATAAATGGAAATACAGTTGGCATAACATTCCCATTCTTATCCTGAATGTGTGAGACTTGGGTGTAATGCATAATTTCAGTGTCATTCATCAGTCATTACCATAAATGTGAAACGCCTGTTCACGCTCGTCCCACAGTTTCACCAGGGAGGGGAGAAGACTCTGTAAACAGCTGAGAATCAGAGGACGTCAACATCTGAATGACAGAAAAGATGAGACGCGTTTCATCTTTTCAGATAACAGCGACAATAAGTCTGACTTGTAATGCGTGTTTTGCAAGTATCGCACGTGTGTGTTCTTGTATGGGTCGCTTTGTGAGGAAAAAACGTGTATACCTTAGGAAGTGAGGACATTTTGGGAAAGATTCTGACACCCCTGAAAATGGCTTTTTCAGGGTTAAGACCGGGTTTTAGGGTTAGAATTAGGTTAAGGTTAGGGTTAGGGGAATGCATTATGTCCACACAAAGAATGCAAAACCAGTGTGTGTGTGTGTGTGTGTGTGTGTGTGTGTGTGTGTGTGTGTGTGAGATGGGTTGTTGTTGTTGTGCGTGTTTGGTGCTGCACAGGTTCTGGTATTAATGGTAAAATCGCACTTTTCTAGTCTTGATGACTGCTCAAAGCTGCTCTACAATACAGTTTTGCCATTCATCCCACCTGCAGTGGACGTCCTTGAACCCCTGCACAGCCAGACTGCCAGCAGACATTTTGAACTTCCTTTTAATAAACCTGTAACATGGTTTGTTTAGTTTGTTACTGGTGGTTCTTTTGGGAGTTAGGAAGACAGAGTCTCTTTAGTCTTGTTGAGCAATCAGGTTTTCCCCCTAGGCCTGGTTGTAACGCACATTATGGGGACTCGTCTTCCTTATGGGGACAAAATTCAAGCCCCCATAATGTAAATGATTAGATTTTAAGGTGAGGACATGTTTTAAAGTTTGGTTATGGTTGGGGTAAGGGTTAGGATTACAATGAGGCCAGTAGTAATTATGTTTTAGGTCAAAGTAAGTCTCTCGGAAATTAATTTAAGTCAATGCAATGTCTTCTGAAGTCATGGAAACGTGTGTGTATGTGTGTGTGTGTCTAAATTGGTGATTCTGGCCAGTTTGCTGGATCATTCAGCGGCAAAACAACTGCAACGGGCGGCTGAACAAACCCATTACTCCGGCTCAGTGGGTCTGACACACATGCACACAAACTGACTCGTCTCAACCCCGCCACCCCCCAAACACACACACACACACACACACAAGACTCAACACTGACCCACCGTGACTTAAGAAAGTCATGTGACCCGCAGCTCTACGCTGAGAAAGGACAGAGAATGAAAAAGTGGTGAAGCGGAATAAAGAAAGTTGAGATGGAGAGTCAAAGGAGAGGTGGAGGAAATCTGAGTTGGAGAGAGAGTGTGCGCGTGTGTGTGTGTGTGTGTGTGTGTGTGTGTGTTCATAAGACGTAGCGTCACCAGAGCTGTGCAAGAGAATAATTCCAATCCCCTTTATACAGTCACAAACAACCCTACCTGCCATGTCATTGAGTAGGTGAACTGCATGTGTATGTGTGTGTGTGTGAGAGTACCTGAGTTGGCTGGGCATTAAATTGGGCGATGGAGTTCTCTCATTGATTTCCACAGTAAAGGAAAAGTAATCTTCTCTTTGCTGGACTCAACATACACATATCTGTGTGTGTGTGTGTGTGTGTGTGTGTGTGTGTGTGTGTGTATCAGTGATTGAAACATCAATCAGAAAGCAGTATTAAAGATTTTATAACCTCTCATCGCATTCCTCATCAATATATCACCCAAAAAAATGATAATTGCGGCAGTGAAGCAGAAACACAGTGTGTTCAGTCTAAACAGCAGACCCGCTCGGCTTTTATTTGCGTGGATGTGGAAGGTGTCAGGTCAAGTTTGCCTCTACAGCTCTAAATTGCTTTTCAGTGAGCTGGTACATGACATTTTTCAACCCCGGAGAAAGGGGGAAATATGTACGCATTTTACCTCAGAGGGCGAGTCGACTGTCAGTGGCTGGCGTGGTTTTATAACCACGTGGTGTCTGACACGGAGGGACCTTTTATATGACACGAAAACTTTAACCTCAAACACCTGCGGCATCTTCACACTCATCATGAGAACCGCAGCGGTGCTATGGATCAATGTAAACACAATCATTGTCCTGCATCTCTGTTACAGCCGATATCTGACCTCTCCTCTGTCCTTTATCACATTACAGCAGCAGACACACTGAGAAATAGATCAAGTAACACACACGCACACACACACGCACACACACGACAAAAGCCAAGGTTAATTCAATGTAATCGGTTACGTATGTGATTTATCTGTTCGCTAATAGTAGACTAAGACACTCTGGAGATAGTTGTGTCATTGATTTAACAGCGTATTGTTTCTATAATGCATCATGTATTAGAAAACACACACACACACACACTTGGAAACAGATAAATCTCCTAATGGTGAATTGTGGTGAGGGTGAGGTGATAAAGAGTCTCCCGTGTTTGAGCAGCGACTGAGATAAGGAGGTTTACATCAAGAGGAGAGACACGTCCTGATAAACGCCCGCACTGATTCACAGATACAGGATGTAATTAATAGCACACACTCTAAATGTCAATACCCTTATTTATGAGCACTATATAAACCTTTATTAATAGTTTTATTATGTCATAGCAACCATCGGTTTACACCATGGTTCTCAAACTGTGGCACGTGTACCAGCAGTGGTACGTGAGCTTCCTCTGGTGGCCTTGCGAGGAAAATCAGGAATACTGTTCTACTGTATAGACCAGGGTATGTGATCGGAGCCTGTAGAAAATCAAATAATAATTAGTAGAGTCAACTTATCTCTCGCTCCAGCTTAATCTTTCACTATAACATATGTGTGAAGTGTATGTGAGGAAGAGGAGGATGATGAGAGAGCAGATTATTTTAGTGGGAATAAATCTGCCTCTTGGGAAAAGTCTGTGGCTGACTTTGCTCGGCCTATTTCAGTATCAGTACTTTGTCAGGTGCTACTTGGCATAAAAACTTTCAGAACCACAGCTATTGACTATGTCATTACATGACTAAGTGGAAAACCCACTGTGATGTCACCCACTGATTTCTGAAAATCTTGTTTCAGAGCCGAGAGATTTGCACTTTGTCCAGCCCCATTTTGGATTATCCAACACCAGAAAGGATCGTTTTGGATGAGAGGGTGGAGCTGGGGATGAAGTGAGGGGTGGATTTGACTGAGCTGCAGGGCAGCCGTGCCCGACAGCCTTTTAGAACCACAGCCACACCACCAAACCAAAAAGTATTTTTCGCTTGACACTTCTGAGAAAGCACACTGCATTCTATAACTTCCTCCCTGTGCTGCAGGTTTGTGTCAACGTCATATGTGGTTGTAATCATGGAGAACGAGCAGTGACCATTCAACAGCACATCAGGGGAGCTCTTAGCTTGGCAGCTTCTATTAACAACATCAGATTTGTGCTGCAGAAAAAGAACTAAATCCATCCTGTGACAGTCCTCCTCCAGTCACGTAAATCCTTATTTGCAGAAAGTCGGCTTGACATTTCCGCTGTATGGTAATTTGCACTCCACAGTAAAGTCATTTACACCACTCAGCTCTTAACTACAGACCAGTATGCTACTTTGGGCTTTTTCTTACGAACTTGATTGCAAAAAGAAGTTTTGCAATCAGTGCAGTCGCCCCCTGAAGGCCATTCAAGAAAATATAGGTTTTGTGGGACAATGAGGGACGCCTGTAACCGGTGCTGAGAGGTAGTGCAAAAATGTTGATATAGATTTATAAGTTACGGCTTTTATTAATAATAAATAACTCATTAAGTAATTGTAACTATGCTTTATTTTGCAATTTCTGCCATCGTCTGTTGATCTCCTCCAACTGCACTTAACAACAATGTCTATCAGAAAAGGTAAAACAACTCTCGGTTGTGAGCGGTTTCTTCGTTGTAGCTGTAATCTTCTTTTCTTTGCATAGTTTCCTCAATCTTTTCAAAAATCTGTATCATTTGTGAGTGACTTTTCAGATAATGACAAGAGGGAGGAGCTCTCATTATTCAGCTGTTTTCTGCTTAAAAATTAAAAAAAAAAGGGATGCAAATGGCACTGTTCACCACCTGTTTGGCATCAACACTGAAGACAGACAAGGTTAGTGATTAGCTGGTGAACAGAGTGGAGCGTTCAGCAGCTGAACAGACAGATATTGAGTTGACAGTGGTTGGTTGGACAGAAACACGTCTCTAAAAAGATACAAATGTCGTTTGGTGTCTGCTGGATGTGCAAGTATACGACGTCTTTATGTCTAAGAGTTTAAAATGTGCCAGTGTTTGGTTGATAGCTTTGTATGCTTCTCTCAAATAGTGCAAAAAAACTTTCCACGTGTTACATAAATCATTACTTTGTCATCCTGTTTTTCTTATTTTAATTTTACTGAGACATAATCTGTTTTTTTTTTCTGTGTGTGTGTGTTGCTGGTCTGTCCATCTCTATGATTAATTAATAAATATGGAAAAAGCTGTCAGTCCCATGTTTCCTCACTCAAATTTCCCTCCTTTTCTAAGTCCTTTCCATTTTGTGGCTAATTTTGGATGGAAAATCCACCCATTGTTAATAATGTAGTGAGTGATGAAGGTTGTATTTCTGAGCTAATATTGTGTTCAATGGATTATTATTGCAACAATTGAAATAATGCTTGAATGCATACATAGCAGCTACATTTCAGTTTGGCTTAATAGGAGAAAATATTCCACTCATGTGAGGACATTAGCATTCGTGGTGAGCTTTGAGCTCCATCCTTCAGAATCATAGCACAAAGACTTATTTCAAGGCCCCAGAAATGGAAATCATCATAATTATCACAATCACACGGGAACAAAGTGCATGGTACCGGCTGAGTGACGGCGTGATGCAACATAAACGCAGATTAAAGACACAATCGGAGTAAGGATTGTCTATTTGAATCTTAAGAAAACTTCAGTCGGCGCTCTCAGTGTGGATCACTGTGGTCTTTGTTGCCGCATGTGTAATCAATGCAACTCCCTAATCACACGATGCTGTGGTTCAACATCCGAGTCGTTACCCATCAGCCTCCTCCTGTGGTTGATTACAACTGTTGTGATCAGTAAACTCTCAGTAAACCTGCAGGGGGGGAAGCGAGGCTCGTAATATAATCATACAATCAGAGGAGCGATTATGTTATACGTTGGAATTGTTCCTTCAGGGGGGGCGACTGCGCCGTCTTTCCTGTTTGCTGTTGGATTGACAGAAAAAATGTTGTTTGCTTCAACAGTTTTAATTCACGTTGTGAAACGTGAACTCCGGTGACACATGAGAAATGTTGTATATATGCTAGGAAGACTTTATCGGTTTTATTACTTATTCATTTGCTCTGTGACTATTTTGAATGGTTACACCTGATGAATATTAATTACTGGACATATATCATGAAAATATATCATTTTGATAGATTCTTTTCAAATTTAAAAAGGAAAAAACTGGTTATTTTGATGTGTTAAAATTGTGGTACCAAATACATTTTTGGCGTTTGTGTGTTTTTTTCACATGTCAAACATGTATACAGTTTATTCTAGAGACTATAGTTGCCAAGTCCGCTTTTTATAAGCAACTTATATTATATATAAATAATATAATATTTTTTGCCAGATTTTACCCACATTTCACAGTTGGGCAGAGTCTACACCAGTCAGCATTAGCTGGGGTGAGTTGGCAAAGATATCTGAGTGTATGAGGGGTAAAAGCCCCGACCCGACCTCAGTCGCAGTCAATCAAACTTTGAGCCGACTCTGGAAAACAATTGTGTAGTGTGTGCTGATTACCGACCCAACTGCAAACACATGCTGCCAACAGCCAATGAAAAAGAGTGGGTGGGACACAGGAAATAGCGTCAGAAGATAACAGGAAGTAGCGGAAATATGTAAACAATGATGCCAACATCGTCTCCTCCATGACTTCACCCATACTCATCTTTTCTTCTTTGATTTTGTGTGTTGTGACTGCGCCTGATCAATCCCTCAAAGATCAGCGCCTGATCTTTCAGTTGTCCTAAAAAAATCTGCTGAAAAAATTAAAGGTTGTTATTTCTGTAAAGTCACTTAAAAATATTGGTCACTGCGGGTTTTTTGGGCTTTTTGTTAAAGTGTAGTTGCGGTTTTTTTTTGGGCTTGTTGTTAAAGTGTAGTTGTGGGTTTTTGGGCTTGTTGTTAAAGTGTAGTTTGGGCTTGTTGTGTAGTTGGGCTTGTTGTTAAAGTGTGTTGGTTTTGGCTTGTTGTTAAAGTGTAGTTGCAGGGGCTTTTTGTTAAGTTGTGGTTTTTGGCTTTTGTTAAAGTGTTTTTGGGCTTTTGTTAAAGTGTAGTTCGTTTTTTGGGCTTGTTGTTAAAGTGTAGTTGTTGGTTTTAGGCTTGCTAGTGTTTTGTGTAGTTTTGGCTTGTTGTTAAAGTGTAGTTTGTTTTTGGGCTTGTTGTTCTTAGTTGTGGGTTTTGGGCTTTTTGTTAAAGTGTAGTTGCAGGTTTTTGGGCTTTTGTTAAAGTGTAGTTGTGGGTTTTGGGCTTTTGTTAAAGTGTAGTTGGGGTTTTGGGCTTTTGTTAAAAGTGTAGTTGCAGGTTTTGGGCTTTGTTGTTAAAGTGTAGTTGTGGGTTTTGGGCTTGTTAAAAGTGTAGTTGCAGGTTTTTGGGCTTGTTGTTAAAGTGTAGTTGCAGGTTTTTGGGCTTGTTGTTAAAGTGTAGTTGCAGGTTTTTTGGGCTTGTTGTTAAAGTGTAGTTGCGTGTTTTTGGGCTTGTTGTTAAAGTGTAGTTGCTGGTTTTTGGGCTTGTTCCCAGCTCCATGAGTTCCCTCCACGCTTCACTTTCCCCATACACAGTTTTTCCCCCCTGCTCTTTCTTGGGTAGAGTAGGTAGATTTTCAGAGCACAAACCATGTTATTGCCATGTTAAGACTTATACTGATGTTTGTCTGTCATTTCTTCTGTTTCTGTGTCGTAATTATTTGAAAATGGGATCTTCTGAAGTCCCTGAAGTTGTGCAGTTTCCTGACACTTGTCTTAATGTCCTGGCTTAAGTCACTTTATAGTCACTTTTATAGTCACATGATACCAGGTATCAATGAATGAAACTCAATGAGTTCCAGACAGGAACTGAGACGAGAGAAAATAAGAGCTATTATTTGAAGATTATTTATAAAAAGCATTGTTTAGAATATTCAGAGGCATACACCACACTTCATCATGAATCGGATAATTAAAAAATGGAATTAAACCCCCAGGTTTCCGATCTCAAAACGAGGTCACAGCGCTGTTTTCAATGTCTCATTATCAGCTTTCACTGGGACATCTTCAAAGTCCAAGTCTTTAATTATAACGGACAAACATTATGGGTGAATGCAATGGCCTCACAACAACTATCTAATTATTTTATACACAGGTTAGAGTGGGAGCTGCTCTCATAGCACCAAAGGCTTTTGTTATACATGAATGGCTGATCATTACTTCAAAAGGAGATAGATTTGTCCTACATTATCTCAAATGAAGGATTATTTTAATAACCAAGTCAGAAGGTCATTTTAGCCACTTAAAACTTAAAAGGCCTTTTCAGCCAAGGAAAAAAAAATCTTGCATCTCTCATTTACCCTGTAAGAGAATAATCACAATAATGAGAGGACCACAGAATGGTTATGTAAAGCAGAGATTAAAACACGGAAGCATGACTAAAACAATAACATCAAAATACGCAAAGTTTAAATCAGCCACTTTCTACAGTAACAGAGCACGACTCTTCTTTGCACATTAGTTGGAAAAAAAACAAACCTAAAGTGCAGTTTTGAGGTCAATGGCTTTTTGGAGGTCGACGTGATAATGTGATAGAGGGAGAATATTTTTTGCCATTTTATGTTGAATGAATCTTCAATGAATGTCAGAAATCTGAACAAAGGATTTCAAACACCAAAGCTACAAATTGCCGCATTTGAACTTGATTGAAGTTGATCCAAAGCTCATGTGTGCCATGATGTAAAATCACTGATTTTCTCTATGGGATCTGGTGCAAGAGAAAAGGGTGTCCAATGGTGTCCAATGGTATCCAATGGTGTCCAACTGTCCAATCGCCACTGGCGATCAGCGGTGGCGATCAGCAGTCCTGTCCCTAAGTCTTTTTTAACTGATTTATTGTTTGTGGAGGGAGAGGAATGGAGCGGAGGGAACAGGAGCTGAGCAAGTGAGCGCTGTAAAGTGGAAGAAGTGGGTGTGTGTTTGCCTGTGTCTCATTTGCATATAAAGGGACCAGGCACAAAACCAAGCGTTCTGAAAGGGGCGGTTTTGGCAGGGTTATTGAACTGCTATGGTGCTTCATCCATATGGTATTTTGACCAAACCATGTCACTGACATGTTCATTAGGACACCAGGGAACTATTTTAACCTGGGGAAATAGGGTATAATATGTCCCCTTTAATTAGGTGAGACCTTGATTGAGTGGCTAAAATCTACTTTCCAGGTTCCCGCACTGGCAAGTGTCTACTCAACTACTGACATATGTTTGGGGTTGTGTGTGCGTTTTTGCTACAGTACATTATGCACATTATGTTTTGTCTCCTGCGGCAGTAAAAGTGGTACGAGACCTGCTGCCAATGAAAATCCTAACAAGTGGGAGATCTAAATTGTGTAACTGCTGACATGATTCTGCAAAGGCATAAAAAAAAAAAAATGTTGCTCTGCATCAGCAAACAGTGGCACACACGAGTAATTAATGGCCTGATATGTCTGCAACACACACACACTTTGCATGCTGCTGGTGCTCTGTGCTGTTGTTCTGTCTGCTGTTTATGTGTTTGATCCCTGCAACCTAATTTAATTTTCACTGCTCAAAGCTTCCTAACATTGCTGTCACTTTGCATGTAGGGAGTGGTGGCAGAAGCTCTGCTAATTTCCCCTCTCTGTCCTTTCTGTGGAGGCTTAAACCTTCTGTCTTGTGTCTGAGATTCTACTACCGTGATGCACACACACACACACCCACACACACACACACATCGAGGCAAACACACAGTTATGCACACTTTCCAATAGCCTGAGGACAGCCTGGAGCAACTCCAATTAACGGCAGCACTCACTAAACAAAAATCCTCAACAAGACTCCTCTATTTTATTGTGGGAACTTTCAAAAAAAAAAGTATAGGAAGAGGGCTTCAAAATCTGCCCTGAAGCAACATGGCACAGCAGCCACATATACACACACACACACCTATTCATACACACACTTAGCCACTAGGACATGTCTGATTATGGTACTTCCGATGCCTTTTTTTTTTTTTGTATCTTTATTACTATCGTCATCATTCTAACCTCCGCAGTAATGAGCGTCTCGCCCTGGAGAGAAAACACACATACATACATGCACACACACACATCCTCTAATATAAGGTTGAGTGTGGGTGGATGAAAAGCAGAATGCTGGTAGGTAAGAGACAGAAGGTCGGATGTAGAGACAGGAAAGGCTGAGGGAAGATTAAGGATGAGAGCATAAATAAGGGGGTGGAAAACGGTGGTAGAAAGAGAGAAGGGTGTGGGGGGGGTACATGCAGTGTTGAGGAAAAAGATGAAAGGGGGATTATAGGAGGGAGGGAGTTAAATTGGGAGGGGAGGGTAATGGTGGGAAAAATGGCAAAGAAGGAACAAGAGGGGCTGCGGTTAATACATCTGACTCGGAAAACAACAATTGAAGGAGAGAGGCGGAAATAAGAAAAGACATAAGGAATAGCCTTGAGTGGGACCGGTGATATGCACCATGAATAATGGAAGGATGTTACTAGGTGCACTAGGAATTGAGACACTAAGAGATAGGGATGACAAGAGAGAGGTGGAGGAAAGACAAGTTGAGTCAGAATTGATAAAAGAGACTCGGGGCATCTGTCATCCCTCTTGTTCCTCAAGTGTCTGTGGTGAAAGGCAGGATATTAAATTAAGAGCAGACAAAGTGAGGGTTGACATGAAGGGCTTTGTTTGAAAGATGAAAATTAGATTGTACCAAAAGAGAGCAACACCGATCGACATGAGTGCAAAAATTTAATTAGGATAAGAGTATTATGAAAATGGTGAGGATCTGCAGACACAGGTGGCCATTTAACAGGATTTTGACTTTTTCAGTCTTGTGTTGTAAAATTGCATGTTTTTTCTTCAGCACACACAGCTTGAATTTCCCGTTCCGACAGTGGTACACGCTGCTTATTTCGGATCTGGATCCCGTCTAAGGTTTGACATTTCATGTCCACCTCAAAGTTACATAAAGCACATAGTTCTTGCTGTTGTTGTTTTTGTGAAGTGTGGAGCGAAATCCAGGGGACAAACAGTTTCGATGGAAAACAGCTGTGAAACACCTCGAGCTGGGCTTTGAGGCCAAAGACAGTCTGAGCAACAAAGTGTCAAGCAAGGCCAACGTTTCCAAAGGAGAGAGCAGATGTGCTCCACAAGATTCTCTTCAGATCCTGCAAACTCTGAAGCTGAATTATAATGACTTAAACAATGAAACGTTTCCATTCAGGCATCAGTGCATTTTCAAATATGTAAGCCTGTGCTGTGATCCTAGCTGAACTTGAGTAAGAAAACCTGACGCTTGGAGCAGAACATCTGAGAAAATAAATATTGTGGTTATTTAGAATCCGATGTACTCTAAGTTTAATGCACTGCTGATATCACTCTAAATCCTTTTCTTATGTTTGTGTTCCACTCATGAAATACACAACACCATTAAAATACATCCATTACTTTTTGTGCACACATGCGATCAAAATCTTATGTTACCTTGCACGTTCTCATTACACAAATAAACATATAGATGGTCTATCAGTTCCAGCTTCAACAACAAGCACAAAAAAGGATCAGCAACAACAAAAAAAGATGTCACCTTAGTTGTTAGTTTCATATGACCTCGGTGCGTTTACATGCATGTAAAAAGTCAGATTTTAGTTGGACTAAGACAATAATTTGGTTGTCTTTATGTCATGTGAACATGTGAGTCTGACTAAAAACAAGCTTGTCTTAGTGGGACTAACATAACTGGATAATGCGATTCATAGTCCAACGAAAACTTCCTCCCCGATCTTTGACCCAGAAGTAGAAGGAGACGACGTAAAAACTTTAAGAAAACGACGGAGAAGACCCACTTTTGGGCTGACGAAGAGATGTTTGTCTCTCTGTGACAGAAAGATCAGAGGGAAACTGATTGAATACGCACTAGCTTACAGAGAGATACAGCGCCACCTACAGATACGGAGTCCCTTCAATAGCACAGCCATTAAATCGATGTTCTCCTCCGCATGTCCAGTTGGCTGATTCAGCTGGATTAAGCTGTCCATTTAAAAGTACTGTGGGTTCTTTGTCTGTACATTTTTGAAGTGAAAAAAAAATAATATTCAAACAACTCCTTACATGAATCTGGAGGGAAATCCAAAGTTTAATAGCAACAGCAGATACACACATTTGCTTTAAAGCAGTTGCAGCTTGTGCAGATTCTCTGGCAAACCAAGTCTTTTGGCCTTATACATAACTAATAATTTGTAGTTCAACTAAATCCAGATTTAATAAACACTCTCCTGGTGTGCTCTCTATAATCTACTTTATGAATAATCGTACGGGTCCTTTCTGTGTAAATATGTGTATGTGATGTCTCTGTCAGTTTGCCTGAAAATCTCAACCAATGTTAATAATGAGTATCACAGAAGTTACTGACTCCACGAGTGTAACAAAGACTTTATTTTGGGGAATATTTATTTATATCAACCAAAAAACGAGCAAAGATAAATGTCACTGTGGAAACATACAGTACACAGCAGCCTTTATCATTTCAGTGCCGTTTAGTCTTAGGTAGATGTTTGGATGGAAACAAAGTAGATGTTTCCATCACATCACATTTTTGAAGACATTTTTCTCTCTCTTTTGACTTTTAAAAGAAAATATTGTGCTTAAATAGTTGATGATCACCAGCTGCTGCAAAAGGAAATGTTTGGACAACATTTACCCTGCAAAAGAGTGCTGGATGAGACGTCAACATAGACTTAAATCTCACATTAGTTTGCTCTTATTGCTTCTGCCAAGAGCTTCATGTTTTGAGCCATGTTTGTCTGTTGGTGACTTTGTCTATCTGCCAGTGAGCAGCATAAATCAAAAGGTCAAAGTTAAGGTATTGGCCAAATAAAAGAAAGGACAGGATTGTGCAGTGGTAGCTGGTGGAGATGTTCGTTGTTTCTGTGAGTTTTTGTTTACATTGTCCATGTTTTTGTCATTGCCTGTCGCTGAAAGCGCTCCTCTGTGGGATGACATGGCCTTGAGCAGAACTCACAGAACTGACCCGGATCACCCGTGGACACACAGACAGTGTCTTCTTCAATTTTTCATACTAAGCTGTGTAATATTAACGCAGCTCGTGGTGAAACCTTGAGCTCAACTCTGATTCTTGGCATAAACAAATCTGATGAAAGCAAAACAGAAAGAATCCACAAGGAAGCTGATTTTTTTTCCCTCTTTGACTTTCAAGTATCTTTTTTTCTGATTCCCTCTCCTGCTCCACTTAAGCTCTCAACGTCATTTTCAACTGCTCTTTGGCCCCATTCTGTTTCATACAGGAGAGAGAAGTCTTCCGTGAATAAGTTGAACCCTAAACTTTGACTGTGAAATTGACCAGATTTGACAATAGAGATGATTTAATATGTCGGTATAATCAAGACTTTCCTGCACTTGTATTGGCAGTTAGAGGGTAGCCCTCATGAGAGGTAATGGAACAGAAGCACTTAAGTTAATTAAGCAGCCTTATCTATGGTCCCGGCGCTCAGAGAAAAGGAGGCCCGTTTGAATTGACGATAGCTACGTAATTACCCTTTATCTCCTCGTGGAGAGGTTAGGAGTTCTTTAATGAAGAGCAGTTCTGTTTAAGAGACAACTGGAATATAAATGTGTGTGCAGGCATATGTGTTTATTTATGCACACTGAGGTCAGTGTGTGTGTGTACTGCATGTGGAAATATGTCAGCGATGAGGACGGCTAATTGTAAAATTCTATTTTTACTGTCAGGTCTGATCGTTGTCCGTCAGCTACATCCTCTCCATCATACATTCTGTATGACCATGCTGTCACACACACACTTAGAGGTTTGCACAGCTATTCTTCTTAGGACTCTGCATTGACTTCCATTCATCTGGACAGCCAAACCAAAGTCTTATCCGTAGCCTTAACCATCACCAGTTAATACCTAACACTAACTTTAACCTACTGAACTCAACCAGTTCCTCGGAAATTAAGTTCTGCCTCATTAGGACCAGGTTTTGGTCTCTAAAGCCCCAAACTAATGCCAAACTGTAGATCAGTTAAAAAGACTTAACAATCCTAAAAATGTGTGTTAATCTCCAACTTTTAGAAATGACATTTCTAAAATCCCAAGTCACTAGTTTGTGTGTGTCGCATATAAAACAAAGTCACAGCAGTTTCATGCAGCCGCGCAGCGATGACTCCGCCCACGTTGAGGAGGTACTATATTGTAATGGAAAACTAGTCAAACCGTGTAGAGGCGAGGTGAGCGTAATGCCGTTTTTTCATTATACAGTTCGAGCGCTACTCGGCTCTCCTCGGTTTGGTATCAGGTGTGTCGTTTTCCACTACTTCGCAGAGCCTCCTCTACGTGGGCGGGGTCTTCTTAGCTTGGCTGCGTGAAAGTGCTGTGACATTGTTTTATCTGGATCCTTTCGTCAGCCACCAAACACAGGAACACGCTATAGCACTTTTGGCGGGGTTTTTTAAAAAAAATGACATGTTTGTTTCTTGTGTCGGACGTTGTGCTCGTGACTCTTCCAGTGGCGACACTCTCAATCCAATCGGAGGTCGGCAGTCTGTTGACGTCACATTTTAGTATCAGCTAAGTGGAGCCAGTGGAGCCGAGTAGTGCTAGAACTGTATAATGTAAAAGCCCCATAAGAGGATTATTGGTCCTGACAAGGTCAGTGTTTACCCCAGAAAATGTCCTAAAGACATACACACATACACACATTTCGTATGCCTGGCGTATGTGCGCTCTTTCTCCAGATTTGGAGTGTTTACACCTGTCTTGGGAAGGGCTCCACACTCCTCCGTAGGTTTTGTAAAACAGCCTTTGCCTCTTGCAGTGAGAGCAGCCTCATACATTACAAAATCCTACTTTGTACTCTCCAGCTCTGCTCCTTTTAATGAAAAGACAGATTGTGCCCTGACGAAAGTGGCCTGACCTGCCAACAATTATGAAGGATGTAGCTAGAAGCTGATGCCAGAATCTCAAAATGAAAACAAAAAAAGAAAGAAGGTAATTTGTCCTGGAGCCAACAATGAGAGGAGTGTCATTGTGAGTCATTGTGCATGTTTTTCTATGACTCATGATTGGTGAATAATACTGCTGTATATTAGACTTCCTGTTAGTGTTGGGCAAGTATTGCACATTCACGTCAATGATGTTGTATCTGGATGTAGCGCCACGTTCTAATTTCTTCCTACAGTAGAAGTGATGTTTCTTAACATCTGACCTGCAACAGTAAACACATTATGTAGGGGGGAAGAAAATCATTGCTAGTTAGACCACACTCAAAGGTAACATATTATTTCTGATGCATTAGGCCTTGAAAGCACCTTTGTAAGCTGCGTGATATTTTGAAGACTGTCAGTGGACATTTCAAGCAAAAATGGTGTTCAAATATTCCATAAATAATCCAGTTGAAAACTGGAGGGTTCACAAGATGCATTCAAAGACACCTCTTAAATCTTATATATTGTCATTTTTTGTCATTTTATCAAAGGTAGGGTGAAGTGAGCAATCTTCAGCTGCGACATGCATCTCCACCAATAAATGCTGCTTCTAAATGAGTTCGTTTTTACTTTAGTTGAGTAGAATTTAAGACTGGGAATTGTACTTGTACTCAGATTTTACACGGTGTATCTACTGTATAAGCAGTGCTTTTAATACCACAGATCCATCACACTCAATCACACGCTGCTGGAACAACCGCCGGGGGCAAATGTGGGTTAAGCGTCATGATTCAAACCCCGACCTTCCAGTTGGAAGATGACATGCTCCACCACTGAACCACAGCCACCCACACTAAGGGTCACAGAAGACCCGGAGCCAATCCCAGCTGACATTTGGTGAGCTCAACTTGAACTCCTGCCTTCACTGTGCCTGCAGGTTCATGCTAAATATTAAACACACTTTCAGTTCAAAAAAGGAAGGAGTTCACTAGTTAAGTTTTGACTGGAAGGAACTGTTAAATGAGGGAAACAGTGCTGGAACGCAATAATGTTACGTTATTTACTCTAAGGACAGTGGCTTGTGGATAATTACATGCATGGAGGTGCACATTAACAGCGGAGCTACTGTAGAACAAGCGAGCTAATCAGGTTTCTCCGTGCCTTGCAAGAGTCATATTCCGTAATAGTTTTTAATTGCAGGTGCCTTCTGGGTTTATTAAATTAGTAGAACCTCAACACGTCGGCTGTGAAGCACAGTACACTGAAAAGGAAACTGAGCTTCAGGCAACACTGGGCTGTGCACTCAAAGGGCACTTTATTACAAGTACATCTGCTTATTCATGCACTTTCCCAATCAGCCCATTATGAGGCAGCAGTCCGAGGCATAGAGATCTGCAGGGGCATGGCAGGGCAGTGGCTAGCATTGTTGGCTCACAGTAAGGAGGTCACTGGTTCCGATCCTGGTTCGACAGTGTACATGGATTATCTCTGTGTGCTCTGGCTTCCTCCCACAGTCCACAAAAAAAACATGCAAACCTGGGAATTTAGTTATTTGGACACTCTTAATTGTGGACCTGTGAAGGACTGATTACCCTACCTATCGCCCCATGTCGCGTGGGGATTGGCTCCAACTCCCCCAAGACCCTCATGCAGAGGATAAAGTGGCAGAAAATGCGATATATTACTATAACCAGCTTAATTTTGTACTTTTGTTACTTTTTTTAATACGTTATCCCCAACACCGGAAGAGAAAGACCAGACTGCTTGAAGCTCACAGACTTCGATAACTATCCTCAACAGTGTTGAGCAGAAAAAACATCTCAGAGTGAAACTTGAAGCAAATGGGCTGCAACAGGCAACAGTGGACATGAACTCAATAAAAGTGGACAGCTGAAGCCTGGAAAATAGCCTGGCCTGATGAATCTTGATGGTCAGAATTTGGCATGAACAATGGACCCAACAGTCCAGGGTGGTGGTGGTGTAATAGTGGTATGAGAGTGGCATGTTTTCTTGTGCCCCTTAATACCAATCAATCACCATTTGAATGCTCCAGCCTCTCTGAGTGTTGTTGTTGTCCATGTTCATCCCGTTACAAGCTCGGTTTTATCATTTTCTAATGGTTAGACACGGCGACACAAAGCTGAGGTTGTCTAAAAACTGGCTTCATGAACTATGAGGAAAGTGTGCTTTGATGGTCTCGCCGTTGACTAGAAAGAACACTTTTGAGAAAAGGAGATTGGCAGCTGACAAAACTGCAGAAATGATACGGCGCAGTCACGTCAACGTGAACCAGGATGTCAGCGAAGCATTTCCAGCATCTTGTGAAAGTCCTGGCATGATCCTGGAAACGAGGCTGAGCACGAGGGGAGGCATTCACAATCGGTATGGTGTTCACGACAAAAAAAAAAAAAAAAAGAGAAAGAAATACAAGGGCAGTGTATGAAAAGACCTCGACGTGTTTGACTTTTTATACAACTTGTGATTTCCAGTAAATGTCACTCACAGATATAGATATTCATAGAAAGTGAATGCACACACAGATGTATGGATGACCCTTTGTCGATGTGCTGTGAGTTATGTATGCAACTACAGGTGAAAGAGATAAAACAAGGACAGAGAGGAGGGATGGAGAACGGACATGCAAGGAGAGCCGGTTTGACTTTTAAAAGGCAAATAGTGAAGTGAAAGAGCCTTTGATCAGCAGCAGGAGATGGAATAAAGTCTCATGTTCAATACCACACTCTTGCTGTGAAAGTGCTATGTGAGTGTCTGCAGGTCCCAGTGATACACACATGCGGTCTTCCCATTGTCATTCAAACACACACTCATCCAGGCTACTGTATGTTATATGAGTTAAATATCACTTAGATTGTTAATACACTCAGGTCCCAGATTTGTTTTTGTGTAGCAGGACTTTTGATTTTTTTGACTTTTTTTTTTTTAATACATTTTATTTCGACTCTTTTGTCTGTAATATTTTAACTTCGGTTGCAAAACAGTCGTTGAATATTTCAGACTGAGGTTACGTTTTAAACCGACCATTTGTATCTACACAGATACAGATGTCACACTCGCTGTGCACATGTTTCTCGGAGATAAAGTGTCTCCTTGCTTTATTGCTTCTCGAGTCTTATCCGTTTCTTGATGTAGTGTTTTGCTTTTTCTTAAACAAAGAACAGCGATGTACATTTCTGTGTTGGTTGGTTTGAATGTTGAAACTCAAACTGACTCCTGTCAACTCCAGTGAGTACTTACAGTATATTGTGTTGGGCTGTTGAGTTAGACATCGAATGCATGGCAACCAGTTGTACATGTAGTACTTTGTCCTAAGCAGTCAATGATCCAGTCACAAATACGATAAATGTACTTAATAAAACAGTCATTCAGTGTAGGCATAAGCCCATTTACTCAGCTCTTCATAACTGCTGGCTCCAACAGGGATCCAGAATTAAGTTTGTCAATAACAACTATACACCCTTAAATGTGCAATTTTAAACATTCAGCCTTACAATATACAGGGAAACAACTATTAACAACATATGTATGCATTCTATACTAATGTCTTGAGCAGAGGTTGATGTCACACTATTGTTTTCGGCCTCTGGTTACTCTGTAAATAGATATGTGGTCGTTTACTGTGTTCATCAGCCCGTTTGAACGCTGTCCCATCAAATTCACAACCTGTTGACGCCACCTTTTCTAAAAGCTCAGAGTTCACGATGTCCCGCACATGACTCCCCGTGTTGTGATTATAAACTCATGGGTTTCTGCTTGAACACGACTAACAAGCCGCGTGGTAGTGAGAGCAAGATGGGAGAAAGTAGTTCAAAGCATTCACCTAATGGCAACCCTCTGGATTTACTTCCAAAGAAAGCTTGTTCTTTGGATTAAAAGGCTTCAGACGAGAGAGAGAGAGAAAGATAAGACCAGGGATAAATATTGGCCTGACATTTCCATGAGGGAGAGCCTTACGAGCTACGAAAGGGCTCAAACCTGACTTCACTGACATGCTGGTGCTCAAGAGTGACTTCTAGTGGTGCTCATTTTCAAGGCGTTCCAGAGAAAGAAACCCTCTGTCATGAGTGCAACCCACATTTGTGATTCAGAGTTTAATAACATGAATTCCATATGCTTCGTTTACAGCAGGGGTGTCAAACTCATTTTTGTTTAGGGGCCACATACAGCACAATTTGATCTCAAGTGGGCCAGACCAGTAAAAATAGTAAAATAATAGCATAATAACCTATGAACAACAACAACACCTTGCTTTTTTTCTCCTTTGTTTTACATTTAATTAAGGATATTTTTACAAAACATGAAATTTCTTGAGAAATGTAAGTGCAATTTCAACAATATAGTGCCTAAATGTACTATTTACACATCGCACTGGATCTAAAATGGCACAAACATTTAGTCACAGGTATCTGGAAGAGATTTAGATTGTAATCGTAGTGTGAAATTTTAACAAATTCATCCTGTGGGCCGGATTGGACCCTCTGGCGGGCCGGTTCTGGCCCCCGGGCCGTATGTTTGACACCCCTGGTTTACAGCAAAGCAGTACGAGGCAGTTCAGTGCACCATGGTGCGGTTTGGAATGGAACACCCTGATCTGGCTTGTGTTTCCACTGTGGGGCATGTGAGCCATTTGTAAAAAGTGTCGTGTCAGAACAACACAGCACAGACGACACATAGACAAAGGACAACAAGGGAGGATCACACAGTATTCTGGGTTTTTTCGTCTTGCCGTGTACAGAGGTGATCTGAGCTGAACCACGTGGTGAAAATGGTGCTATACTGTGTGTAAACTGTGGTGATAACTTGGTTGAACTCCTTTTGTCCTTTTGTTGGACATTGTCTCAGGAAATGTCTCCATCCACAAGGAACCCCCAATGACTTAATACTGTAAGTGTTGATTTAACGTAACACCAAAATGGAGAAGCTGCTACAGAGATAATAACAGCACCACGGAAGACCAGGGTTCATGACCCACTTAGAACAAGGGCGTTTCTGCATGGAGTTTGCATGTTAACCCCGTGTGTGTGGGTTTTCTCCAGATTCTCTTGTTTCCTCCCATAGTCCAAAAACATGCAGATTTGGGGATTAGAAGGGAAATAAAGAAAGAAAATAATGCATAAAGCGAAAAGACAACTTTGTGTCTTCATTTTTTCTTCCAAAAAATAAGTCCATTTACATGACTCCCCGTGTTGTGATTATACTCCCCCCCCCACGACCCTCATGTGGAGGATGAAGTGGTAGAAGATGAGTAAGTGAAATATAATAACAGAAACAGAGACAGAATGCAGAGCCAGGGGAAAGGAAGGGAAATAAAGAAAGAAAATAAGACAGACAACGTTGTCTGTCTGTGACTTTCTGGCATAATCCTATCTACTTTCTGAGAAGGAAATTGCCAGTTCTGCAGCTTCATCTCACTGTATTTACTGCATAGACAAACACACAGACACAGAGTCACAGACAACAACTGCGGCTATGGATGTGCAGTACAGCTGACCGTGTGTGGAACAATCACTCATCTGTTCATTCAAGTAAATATAGTGTCTGGGAAAATGGGTTTTTATATTGTCTCTCTCTTTATTGTCCAATACAGTTTCACTGATCATCTACAACACGTCTTTTGTTCCTCACTCCCGTGTCTGAAGTCACTGAGGACAGGACATGCTCTGGTGACATCTAGGGTCTTTTCCGGCGGACTTTTCATTTATTTACAACACTGTCAAACAACGTTTTCTTAACGTACTTAAAGTAGCTTATTCTACACGAAAACGCAAGGGTGGCATTTTGAGATCGTCCCACTCTGGGACCTGTTTTCCAGAAAATACCGTTTCCGTGTGGATGAATTGCCAAAAGCGTTGAACTGTGGCCTTAACTATGAGCAAAGTTTGGTAATAAAGGGTCACAAGAGGTCATAGAAATGCATGTGTTCGTTGTAAAAGCAAGAAAAATGATCCCTGTTTATTTTCAGTCTTAAAACTTTATGGTCGGCCGGTATGAAAAAAGTAATGCATTTCTGCAGCGATGTAGCGAAGCGCTACGGGGCAGTGGGTTTGTTTCAGGTGCTGAATCGGCTAATCACAGATCAATGACTCTTGACAGCTCCTCTGTTTATATTTTTAGCCCATCGTGTTAATTTTTTAGTAGTAATCCATACACAAGGTATGACATGGTGCCTCCGGTGAAGGTTTCAATACAGAAGATTTCTTATTCAGAACACACACATTCTACACACTGAAAGGTTAAATCAGGATTATGGTCCAGCCTGAAAACAGAGGCACCAAAACAGTGATTTAAACTTCTTCAAACTGCAGCCTCACACATACGCATTACACTCCGCCGCTGTTTATCTGCACAGACACAAAGGTATAATTAAAGTGAGCTTGCAGGATTTCTCTCGGCTTGTTTCATTTGCAATCTCGGTCTCCCTAACAACCTTTCTTCTCTCTCTGTCTGTATGCATCTGTCTCTCCCTCACTCATCTGTCTCCCACCATGTCATTACAACGTTAAGGATTTCATCTCTGTATGTTACGTTAGAATGCCACACAATGTCAGTGGAAGATGTCTTCTTTTTTGGGGGGGAGTTTTATTGCTTGCGTATTTAAAGAAAATTAAATAAACAATCAATGCGACACCCAAACACAGGAGATTGAAAGC
The DNA here is from genome assembly GCF_019176455.1 of Solea senegalensis. NCBI lineage: Eukaryota > Metazoa > Chordata > Actinopteri > Pleuronectiformes > Soleidae > Solea > Solea senegalensis. Next base: position 18,362,448 of record NC_058026.1, read on the forward strand.
AGGGTGATTTAAACCGATCTCTGTCAGCAGACGACCTCTCCCCGGCAAGGAAGAAGTTCATTTCACACAAACACACTGAAATGTAAAGCTTTTCATCACTTCAAACACACGATATCCTCGACAGCTAAATGGATTTAAGAAAAAAGAAAAGAAAAAAAGCATAGACGGAGACTCTCTCTGTATGTGTGTGTGTGTGTTCTTGTATTTTGTATTTGTTTCCTCTCATGCAGACCAAAACCTGGTCCTAATGAGGCAGAACTGACTGGGTTAAGGGCAAACATTTGAATTGTAGTTATGGTTAAGGTAAGGGATAAGGCACTGGTTAGGCTGTCCAAATGAATGGAAGTCAATGCAAGTCTTAAAATGGATAGAAGTGCGATAATGTACGTGTGTGTGCATGCATGAGTGTGTGCACTTGGATTTGTTGCCTTTTTAGGACCTTTTTCTGTGATAAACACTGAACAGTAGTTATGGAGACCAAACCATGGTCCTAATTTCTGAAGAACTGGATACATTGTAGGGCTAAGATATTAGTTACGCTTTGGTTAAGATTAGGGTTAGGCCTTCACTGGTTATTGTTAAGGTAATGGTGTGTGTGTGTGTGTGTGTGTGTGTGTGAGGGAGAAGAGAGGGACAAGGAAAAGAACATTTATTTTGTTTTTAAAATCCTGAAAGCTTTGTAGATTGTAGTTTATGTTCATAGTCCTTGTTTAAAGTGAACAAAGTTCAGAACATTTTTTACTCAATCAATCCTTCAATACGAGTTCAGTAAATATGAGATACTTTTAGACATTTACTTGAGTAATACAGACTCTACCAAAGTCATTTTCTGATGAGGTACTTGTACTTATACTCTGCTACTACTACAATTAATTCTACTTATGGTGCTTTTCCACTATGAGTTCCTGCACGACTCTGCACGGCTCGACTCTACCTTTTCTGCTTTTCCATGAGCGATAGTACCTGCTCTGATGAGATTCCAAGCAAGCTGAGCCTAAAGATACTAAAATGTGACGTGAACAGACTGTCGACCACTGATTGGTCAGAGAGTGTCGTCACTGGAAGAGTCATGAGTGTAACGTCTGAGACAAGAATCAAACCAAACAATGCCGGACTGTACATCAGTTAAAAATACGTAGAAATCCTGAATGGTTATGGTAGATGTCCTCCCAGACACATCACCTGGGGGCGGGACAAAGGTGATGCAAGAAACCTAAGGCGGTTTCCTGAGGGAATGGGACAGATATGAAGAAGCAGGCAGAAGAGAACAGAAAACCTAGAGGGGCAACCCTCTGGAGGTCACGCAGGAGATTGACAGTGAAGATAGAATCTGTCTGGAGACGGAGAAGGAGGCGGAATGCAAAAGTGGCTCTGCTCTGTGTCCCTGCAGCTGACCAGAGATTAGGAGCATGGCCGAACCAGACCAGACCAGACCAGAGGCAGGCAACCGACTCAGGAAAAGACAGCAGACACAGGAGGATACTTTTTAAACTGATGAGCTGTCAGCATTGACTGTACTGTATATATAAACGGAGATTTGTGATTTGATCCGCACCATGTCAGTTTTCTGCTATTGGACTGCACTAGCTGTCAGTCACAGTGTCATACATATCTTTTTTCTTCAAAGTGGAAAACATTATTTACATAAGTTTTAAAACCCCGAACGTAGTTTTCTGTTAACTCCTCAAGGAAATCAAATAGATAAATAAATCAAGTGAGAAGCAGTAAAAAAATGGAATGTCATTTTGTGCACAGATTTGCTCTTGTTGTGATTTATATTGTTTGTCGTGTTCATAAAGTGTGTCCCTGTATGAAAGGTTTTGGAGACACTGACATATGTGGTAGCAAAAGGAGAGTCTGAGGGTTTTAAACTGATGGTTTTTAATTGAACCTAATTAGTGCGGCAGTACCAGTTGAGTATGCGCCTGTGTATTTTTGTATTTGTGTGTTTATACGTTTATTTGACTTGTTTTTCTTCTGTTTTGTTTACTGTCACACAAAAAAAAAGCTTTCTTTCGTTTCTTTTCACATCGAACATAAATACAGATATTGAAATAATGATGTGTTAAAAATAACAATGACAGATGAATTCAAATATTCAGCCTGCAAACTGTGTGACGAGGGGTGCGACGGTAACTATATCTGTCACATTTTTACCATTTGACCATTACATTTTGGCACTGTTTTGGTTATTTTTTCTGTAGAAACACGCGAGGCATTACAACAGTTCATGCAATCAGTCCACTTGGGTCAGTTTATCAGCTGACAGCATGCTGTCACTTGTTATTGGCAGCACACGCAGAGGATCCAAATGCAGACAGATGCAGTGAACAAACATTTTATTTAAAAAAACAAAACAATAAAACACTGACAGGTTGCAGGTGGATGGAAGAAAAAGCCGACAGATGGATGGATGAAATGGCAGGAAAACAAACAGGTGCAGGCAACATGGTACTTGGTACAATGAAAACTATGCGAGCACACTCAAAAACAAATGCCGACAAACCGACGAGGACAGCAACGTAAGCCGGTGAGGGAACTGGGATCACGAGTTTGAATCTGCATAAAAAAACGAAAATGATTACAGAGAGGAAACAGGTGAGCAACAGAGAAGAAGCCCAAGGATATTGTGTGGATGAAAGCAGAATGGCTCGTCTCAAGAGGAGGACGTGAAGCTGAGGGATGGGAGCAAATAAGCAGACTGACACTGGTGCGAGTAAATTTTCATTGCATGCGAAGTACATTTTTACGGTTCAAAGCGATTCCCTCGATTTTCACTGTGACGACAAATTTCCTCTTCACTTGGTGGAGAAATGGTCGTTAATGGCCGTGCTCTACAGTCAGCAATGCTGATAAAGACTGGATCAGGGAAATAACAGCATCAGTAGATGAATGTGGTTCTTTTTTGTTTTCCCTTTAATTTACAACAAGAATAATAATAATACTCCCACTCACTATGAAGCATAAGCACGGGGTTACATCACATGTCCTCCTCTTGCATGTGCTCGTCAGTGGCTCCTAATCCTGATTCATTAGTCATTCAAACATGGCCTCAGTCACATCCTGTCTGTGTTTTCTAATAAACAGTAGCTCTGTATGCAGCACACTGCTGTTGTATAGCAGAGAGGGAGAGAGAGCGAGAGAAAGCTCGGAAACAGAATACAATTGTCCTTAAACAGCCTTAATTACTCATGATCAGAAATTCTAAACAACCAACAAATAATTGTGAAATATTGTTTTGGTTCCATAAACAGTTGCAGCAGTCTTTGCACAAAAGGACAAACCTGAATAATGACAATAATAAATATTAAACCAACGTGCTTCCATACAGCTTTTGATCCACATATTGTCTTAAAAGGAAGGGTGACTGAAAATCAATACAGAGTTATTTATTTTTTTTATATTCTAAGTATGATGAAACGTCCAGGTCCCTTTTCACGCGACACGGAAGGCCACTTAATGGTTTCCCGAGTATGAACGCAACGTGAATCAAACATTATGGGCCTTCACAGACTGACTGAATGCCTTCAGGAGGTTTTTTTAGAGAGACGTAATCAAGGGAATATATTTTGGAGGACTGGCGTTCATCCCTCCAGAGTAGAGTCGTAAGAGATGTAGCATTTGTGGCTTCACCTTCCATTTAAAGCCGCTTTAAATATTCGTCTTGTCTGTACAATATGCTTCTAATGTCTGGGTCGCTCCTTATTTATTCCCTCCTTTCCAAAGTTAAGAAACGCACTCAACTTTACTTTTCTCCCACGACAGATTGCTGTACCTCAGCCCATTTGTATCTGCTGATTCAGAATAATGCCAGTGCTCTTTAGTTCCCTGAGTAGAAATTCTGTTTACCTCACTGTGCAAAACAGTGTGTGAGAATTAAAGCGGAGTGTGTCAGCCACTGTGACCACATGAAATTGAATTTTCTGTTGACTATTACAAGGAAACTGTATATAATGTCAATCGGACACTTCCTGGATGATACCTGATGATAACTGGTGATAACTGATGATACCTGATGATAACTGATGGTACCTGATGATACCTGATGATAACTGGTGATAACGGATGATAACTGATGATAGCGGATGATAACGGATGATAACTGATGATAACTGATGATAACGGATGATACCTGGTGATAACGGATGATACCTGATGATAACTGATGATACCTGATGATACGGATGATACCTGATAATACCTGATGATAACTGGTGATGGATGATACCTGATGATAAGTGATGGTACCTGATGATAACTGATGATAACTGGTGATAACTGGTGATAACGGATGATACCTGATGATAACTGATGGTACCTGATGATAACGGATGATACCTGATGATAACTGATGGTACCTGATGATAACGGATAATAGCGGATGATAACTGATGATAACGGATGATACCTGATGATAACTGATGATAATGGATGATACCTGGTGATGCGGATGATACCTGATGATACGGATGATAACTGATGATACCTGATGACGGATGATAACTGATTATAACGGATGATAACTGATTATAACGGATGATAACTGATGATACCTGATTATACCTGATGATAACTGATGATAACTGATGATAACTGATGATAACGGATGATACCTGATGATAACTGATGATACCTGATGATAACGGATGATAACTGGTAAACATATGCAGTCTTATACCTAAAATGGATACTTGAGTAAAAGTAGAAGTATCTTAACAGAAAATGGATTTTGTAGAGGTCTAGCTCAGTGGTAGAGCAAGTCATATGTCAATTCCCAGCTTCTTTAGTCTACATGCCGATGTGTCCTTGGGCAAGGCACTTCACCCCATGTAGCTCCTGATGGCTGTGCTGGCAGCATGTGAATGGGTGAATGGTAAAGCAGCTTTGAGTGGTCATCAAGACTGGAAAAGCACTTTAAAAATACAGACCATTTACCATTTACTCTTCTTCTGATTTTATTATTTTTTTTACCAGGTAAAAGAACCATTCTGAAAGGGTCAGTAGCACACATTTTAATAAATATCACAAATACAAGAAACACTTTACAAATAATAAATTGAAGAAAAACAGTGGTTAAAAAAAGTGCAAACAAGTTGACAGTTAAAGAACAGGGAGTTGTGAGCGCAGTAACAATTTTATGAACACATGGCACTGCTGAGTAGATTTCCGTTTCCGTCTGTCATTTAGGACAGAGATTTAAGACATTTCCCTGGTAACTGTTAGAGATTAACCCACGTTTTTAGATTGTTAAGTCTTTTTAACTGATCTTACATTTCTTCCTGTGACGGCACTCTGGCCAGAGCAGGTACCCGGAACTATACTAGTGGAAATGCAACTGTGCCGTGCTGTATTATTGTCTCAGGAACTAGTTCATGCAGAGATCATTGTGATAGAAATGACACACTGTATGTTGAGTGATATGAGAACAGATAAAGGTTGGTGCACATCAATAGCCAGATAATGAGATAATGATCTGAATTTCAGCAGTGACTCAGGTATGTGTTCAAAGAGCACTTTGTATTTGTTTCATGTTTCTGTTTAGTGCGTCTCATAATATAAAATTTAGATTGTGTTTGTTCCTGCATGCTGTAATAAAAAAGGTGTAGGGTTAGGCTTTCTGCTCCAGTTGCGCTTGTTCGGCAACTTTCGTCATCTTTATCTCATTATTTTCTGCATAATTTTGTTTATGGGTTCATCGCATCACAGAGAAAACTAACTCTGTACACGCAGCCATGCTGATAAAAAGCAACAGGCCTTTTTATTGCTGTAGACGTTTGACTTGTCACAGTAAAAACAAACTGACACTTCACTAATAACATTTACAATGACTCCATTCTCGTCAGCTGTCTGTGAACCAGCGTGCACGGTAAGGACTCCCTCGGAAACGCAGGCAGCTGGGGAGATTTCAGCCACTAATGTTATCATTTATACCTCTGCTTTTAATGCTGTGGTATTATCAAACACTGCACTGCAACAAAGGTCTATGGAGCAAATAAACATCATCTGTAATGATTGGAAGCATTTAACTGGGAGGATGTTGAGGTTGACACAAATGCTCACATTTTGCTCACAGCAAAAGCTGCTGGTGGTGGTGGTGTAGTGGTTAGCACTTCTCCCTTTGCAGCACGAAGACCCAGGTTGGGTCTGCATGGAGTTTTCATGTTCTCCCTATGTGTGCATGGGTTTTCTCCGGGTCATCCAATTTCCTTCCACAGTCCAAAAACATGCAGATTTAGGGATTAGACAAATTGGACACTCAAATGGATGGACTGGCCTCCTGTCCAGGGTGTACCCCGCTTTCACCATATGTCAGCTCACCCTATTGACCCTCATGTGGAGAATGAAGCAGTAGAATTAATGAATGAATGAAAGGCTTCTGATCTTGTGGTTCCACATTTCTCTTTATTTCTACTCTCTACACATATTATAACTGCTGTATATTGTCTGATTAGACAACTGGAATTAAAACCAAATCACAGGTCCCAAAGGTTTGGCAATTAGCCTTTAACCAATGAACATAGATGGGAATAATGAGAACATGAAAAAGAAGAAGCAGCATAAAAGGGAGAGAATGATGTAAAGTGAGACAAAGTGTTTTCATTTGAATTGATTCTCAACCAGAGCAGCTGAGGCCACACACGCACACACGCACACACCACACATGTATACACAATCCTCCCCAGCTGCATGTAAGATCTAAATGCTAATAAAACCAATCAAATCTCCTGGTGAGGGGCTGGTGTTCAGCTGTGGTCAGCAGCTAATTTGTATGTGCGTGTGTGTGCGTGTGCGTGTTGTGTGTGTGTGTTTGTGTGTGTGTGTGTGTGTGTGTGTGTGTGTGTGTGTGTGTGCAGAAAGAGTGTGAGGCTGCCTGAGAAAACTGCGCCAATTATCAGCCAGATATTGTACACATGGCGAGCTGCTGGGGTCAGGTCATCTGCTGCTGAGCATGTGCTCTGATTGGTTCTGTGACCTGGCTGAGAGGTGGTAATCCAACATACACACACACACACACACACACACACACACACACACACACACATGTTTGTGCTCCATTCATAGTGAGGACCCCTAGCTTTTACCATAACCTTAACCATCACAACTACAGTAAGTGCCTAATCCTAATCCTAACCCCAACCCTAAAACCAGGTACCAAAAATGTGAGGACCAGCCAAAATGTCCCCACTCCTTATGATTTATATGCATGTTTTAAATACAAGAACACACACACACACACACACAGACAGACTTGTAAAGTACAAGTACCCACATAAATACAAACAGTATTTTCTGCCTCCCTCTCTCTCTCTTTTTAAACCTCCTCACATTTTTGTTCATGGTAACAAACTAGTCCCACGTTTATGTTTTCTTTCCTCTGAGAAGAATGGAGGGTTAGACTGCCTGAGGGGGGCAGTGTGGCTCTGTGATCCAAAGGGAGATGAAGGTAGAGGAGATAAGAGATGGAGATAATCTCAGTTTACAAACCTCCACTTTATCTTCTCATAGTCTCAGAGACGAGGGAACCACTCGTTGCCCCAGACATGTATCTTTAGAATGGGACCTGTGAGTGAATCACTGTCTCGTCCTCTGGTTGTGTTAGTGCTGTCTTCAAGGTTTCATCAGCTTTTGTGTTGGAGTATTGTTGAAAGAGATGGATCCTAAAAGTGCCTTGTTATGAATTCAAGGACTGTTGGTCAGGAATGGGCCTTTTTTTTCGCAGCATTAACTGTAAAAACATGTCGGAGTTGGAGAAAGAACAGCTCTTTTAGTTTCAGGGGTATGTCACTGTCAGATCTGAACGGCCTGGTGAGACACATGAACGACACAGAACGATCACTGATGTTAGCAGTGACACATGTGCGCAGAGCAGAGTGGGCACCAGGCATAAGCAAACTAAGCAGCTGCTGGGGGCCCCTGATGATCATATTAAGGAAATCTTGATATATTATATCTTTTATTATAACCTTTTATATCTAAAAGGTTTTATTTTGTAGTTGAAGATTAAAGGAATGATTAAACTGGTTAATTTGTTTTATTCAAGTTCATTATTGCGAAGGTGTGAATTAATTCTTGCCCTCTAAGGTTAAAAAAACAAGAGTGACACTGGTGTGGTGTAAATAGAACAACTATAATTAATGCTATTTATAGTCAAATTCTGCTAAGGGCTCTATAAAGGCTTGGGCCTGCCTGTGTGTGTAATATTCCATATTATAAAAATAAAATAAAATAAAGGTATTTGTATCATTAATCTAAATAAATGCTGAGGTGGTTTTTAGGCACATGGTATGGTATATTGTTTTGTCTCTGCAGAACGGACATTTCTGACGTTTCTCTGGCAACTGCAGTGAAGGCAACATGTGTTACAGTTGACAGGCACGTGGAGGCACAAGGTGCTGTGATGTAAAAAGAATGTGCATGAGCCAAATGACCTCAGCCAGGTGCAGGATCATTCGGTGTTAATACAACAAAATGTGTGTCAGCTGTTGCTGTGTGTGTGTGTGCGTGTGTGTGTGTGTGTGTGTGTGTGTGAGACCAAAAAACATATAAACCATGGGAAATGAGGACATTTAACCTTAACCCTTAAAACACAGAAACACCTGTTTCCATTACTATATTAAAATGTATATACAGACGCTATAAGAATGTGCAATACAGAGTGTCTTATATTCTTTTCTTTCAGCACAACCTGGGCATTCTGATGCTATAGAAACACACCTGAGCAAAATATAATTGAATTTGTGAAATTTGGAAATACTTCATTCCAAAGTTTTTAGGAACAAAAACAAAATAAAAGCTTGTATTTTGTGACCCGTTTTTGTTTGTTTTTTTAAATATGCGATATAAAACGACTCATAACTTTGACTCAACACATAAGAGGACGAAAAAAGGGTACTAAGAGTACTAAGGGTTAAAAAGGTCTTTGTGAAGGTTAAGGTTTTACGGTTAGGTTTAGAATAAGGGGGAGGACTCAACTTTGTTGCTCGTGCATTTAGATTTTTCTGCACCTAATGCGTGGAACAAATTACGATGTGAACTCCAAATTCAAGCGCTTGCTACGTTGAATGAGTTCAAAAGCTCTGGGGAAATCGCTTCGGTCTACATTTTCTGTGCGCAAGTGTTCTATGTAACTTTAATTTGATCTGTCGTTCATTGTTTTTAATGTAGTTATGCTGCTGCCTGGTGCTTGGCCAGGTCTCCCTTGCAAAAGAGATCTATATCTATAAGAGATATTTATCTTAATGGGACCAACCTGGTTAAATAAAGTTACAATTAAATAAATGTCAGGGTAAGGGGCTAGGGAATGCATTATGTTTATGAGTGTCCTCACTACATATGCTGCACAAATGTGTGCGTGTGTATATATATCTTTCTATGATTGTGAGGGCATTCTAAAATTATGAGGACAAAAGGCAGGTTTCTTTTGATCTTATTGCCAGTCATTATATTGTCATTATAACACTCATATTGGCTTCTTTGATACAAGATGTTACAAAAAAATATGCTCAGCAGCACGTACACAAACTTACTAATGAGCACTAGTTTAGTGTCCTCCACAGAGATTTTAACATTTGTGCCAAGATAACATGCCTCTGATATTTTAGGAGTCTGTTACAGAGATAACACCTTTGTAAATGGAACTCTATCATCTTCAAATGTATGTGCTTGTTTTATATAGTTTTTGTTTGTCTGTTTTGCAAAATTGTCTATGTGGCTCAGTAAATAGTTGTGTTTTGTGCTTATTTGAGAGTTAACTTTGTAAACTAGATAGATAGATAGATAGATAGATATACAAATTACATTTCGCAAGACTGTAGTTTATATGGCAAGATATTGACTTAGAACTTAACAGACATGAAGCAATATAACGAATTAGACTAATGAAGTCTCTCAGTCATTAGCACTAAACAAATTAAGCTGTGAAACTGTTGAGACTGGATCAGCTGTGAAAGGTCAGGTTGCAGAGGGACAGCTGTCTGATACAAGTTACATCTGCTCTGAATTCAAGATCTTTTTGTGACGATTGAAAACGAAAAAAGGTCTGACCTCAGACGCTGAGCTGCAGACAGAATTTTTTTTCTCGCTGGCATCTCGTCTGGCTGCAGCCATTGATAGAAATGTGTCTTTGAGGCATTGAACCGTGATGCTGAAGTGTTTTAATGACCATTTCTCTGCAGGCCGACTGCCACAATATAATGATTTGATACCTTCACTGATTCCTCTAGTTCAGTACTAACATGCAAAATATAAGTGCGGAAAACCTGTTGTAAACAGGTCTCATCCCTGAGTTTTAAATACTTCAGTTTTGGGACTGAGACTCAGAAATGAAATATACAACACTTAAGTAAGCTTTTCTTCATTTTTATATGTGTAAAATAAGAGTTTCATATTTCAAAGCAAATGTTCCAGCACGACTCCACTCGTCTCGACTCAGTTTGGTGTCAGGCCCGATGCTTTCCATTACTATTGTATCTCCTCAACGTGGGTGGGGTCATCATAGCACAGCTGCACACAACTGTTGTGACATCGCAGAGCAGATGTTTTTGTTGTACTTAATCATTATAATCAGTTAATTAAAAAGATGAGTTCAGAACTTCCTGCATGACCAGAGCACAGACAGACCTGAAATAAGGTTGAACAGGTTGTGATTTGGCTCACAATCGCCTTCTTTCAGCAGTGCTGTCGCTAACTATACCAGACTCCTCTGTTGAATATTGAGATTTTAGATTTTTACTTTGCTAAATGTTGGAGATTAACGCATGTGTTCAGGATTTTTAAGTCTTTAAGTCGCACTCATGACTCTTCCCGTGGCGACACTTATGTTTTGAAGCGAGTAAATACTACACAAACAAAGTAGAATGACATCCTCTCTGGTGTGTAAAGGCCACTGCAGTTTCCTGACACGTGGGAAAATGAAAGGTGGGGAGATTGGAGTCCTCCATTTGTTGGAATCTGCAATCTCCTCATTAGATGTCGCTAATCCTCACACACTGAACTTTTAATAAAAGACAGGTGAACAGAGATAAACTCTTTATCTGAAATTCTCTGCCCATACTGACACACGTCATTGTGGTTAATTGTGGTTGGATTTCCTCAAGGCTGTAAACAGAGGTGGCAGAAAAATCAACGTCAGATCACGTAATATCTTATTCTGAAGCATTATTATTAAAGTATTGCTCAGTAACCCCAACAATATGTTGCCTGCCTGAGCTTTAAATTATACTGTTGTATTGTTCTAACAAACAAACCAAAAAGCCATCATGGACCAAAGTAAATGGCAACCTGAGCCGAATAAATCTGAGGTGAGTGGACATGTAATAACTGGAAGAGAAGGTATAAAAGGTGGAAAAAATGGGTTTGTATGTGGGAGAAGGAAATGTGTCTATGGTTGAAAGATGAAATTGGCAACGGGTAAAGGGCAGTGAGGAGGAGAAGTAGAGAGAGTGATAGTTGGATGGGAAAAAAAAGGGAAAATTAAAGCTTATGGTGTGTTTTCCTTGGGGCATGGCATCACTTTTCTCTGGCTTGTCTGTAATACTGTCCACACCCTGCAGACTGAAGCTGAGCTGGGAGTGTGTGCCTCCAGGCATCCCCCATGTGCAAGTATGTGGCCTGTGTATGGGAGCATGGACGTGAACATTTATACAAATGGAGTGGCTGTTTATGTTTTTGTGAAAAGTGCATTAACATTCGAGCAGTTTGAGGCCCGTTTTGTTTGCTTTCCTTTCATGTGCGGTTTACGCGCATACAGCGTGCCCAGTCTGTCGCGCTCTCCTCCACAGTGTGACGCTGGATAATTGCATGTGATTTCAGGTGCACCGGGAAGAGATTCAGAGTTTGATCCCAAATGTCCACACACGCAGCTCTCTGTGGCCAGCTGTGAACCCCTGCAGTCAGGCAGGACACATGAGGAGCTGACTGGCATGAGACGAGGAGGAGCTTCGGATTAACTGTCCACTTTGTTGCCACAAGGATGACACACAGCGGCAGCTATGAGCCCAAGCATACAAATGCAGAGAGAACAAGTAAAACAAACAGACATATCACACTATATACACTTGGTGCAGTTTGAGGCTTTCATTTTTGCTTTTTCTCTCTGTGCCCTCCTTGCCCAGTTCATACACCTTGAAATTGTAAATGTACCCTTTTTTTTACTTCAATAGCCTGGCTTTCTGTGTATCCTAACTTATTTTTTTTCAGTCTCTAAAAAAGATCCCTATAAGCTTAGACTGTGATTTTCACACTAAAAATCTATCCCTCACCATGGTGATCCTCCTTTTCTCCCACAGGTGATACAATTATCCCCACCTTCCTCCCCTGTCTCTTTGAGTTCATGACAGGTGTGACCTAACTCCTTTCAGTTCCCTCTTCATTTCCTTTCTCGCTCCCTTTTTTTTTACATGAAAGGCTTCCTGCTACCCTTGGCTCTCCCCTCATTCCCGCTCTTTCTTCTCACTGCAACCCTCACCTTCTCTTCTAGCCCCAGGAGATAGCTTGGATAACAGGTGGAGCCACTGGTTTTGGGGGATCAAGTTTCCATCTGCCTGAAATTCAAGAATGCAGACTCACCCTAGGCTACATTGAGCGAAACAATAAACTACACAGTTGCTCCGGCTCTCACACATCCACACAAGACCACAACCATCAAGTTGAGCTATTAGGTGTTTTCAATTAGAAAAGTGTAGTTCTATTCGTTGAGTTTATTAGCTTTACAATGTATTTGTCTTCCTCTGTAATCATTTTCTTACAAGTGTGAAGGAAGCAAGGAGCCTCAGATAAAAATAGTCATGATTGAGATTGTGTCATTCCTGTGCACAAATGCATTATACACACATACAGAGAGAGAGATAATTTCACAAAATAAGATCACCAGGATCCGCGTGGTCTGGGGATCATATAATAGTGGCAACAAAAGCCTCAATCGAACTTTTTCTTTCTTTATTTTTCCACACACAACAGAGGGTGTACATGATGTTGATGGAAACTATGTGAATTGCAGAGGTGTGGCCCACACGCTGTGTCTAAGCTTGATTCACATCCAATACAGCCTGTGGCAATAACATGGCGGGGAAAGAGCAGTTTACAAAAAAAAAAAATCACAACGCAGCGAGCATAAGCAATTTATGCTGTTAGTCAGTGTCCCGCAGCTTTGCTTAAAAATCTCTGTCACTTTCACTCTATGTCTGCACTTTCTTCCCCAGTGTGTGTCTGTGTGTGTGTGTGCGCTCTCCGCCAGCACTCCACTGCTATGACAGGTCAGTTAATATTGACATTATCTCCTTCCAACACAATGGCAGCTTGAGCTGCTGCAAATGCTCATTAGCTTTGCATGGGCTTTTGTGTGTGTGTGTGTGTGTGCATGATTGCTGGGACAGAAGTCATTAACCTAATCAAACAGGTGTTAAAGAGACCAGGGACTGTCCTGATGTTTGCCTCTGAGAGAACAGCAGAGATTGATGTCATCATTCAGACCGATCATGGAGCCCTCTATGGAGGTCATCTCACCGCTGCACTGTGAGCACGTCGGCGTGTTTGTGTCGGCCTGCAAGGCGGTGGGTGAGAGTTGCAGGGAAGAGAGAGAGATTTCTTGAAATAGATGTCCATGCACATGTCAGGTGAGATTTTCGTCTGACGGGAAGCCACAAGATGTGGCCACTTTGTATGTGCGTGCATAGGTGTGTGTGTGTGTGAGAGAGAGTTTCTAATTATGCCATGTATCTCCCTCTCTGCGGCTGAGAGGCCATAACAGGATGCTTCAGTGATAGGGAGCAAAAGATGGATCGAGGGTAGAAAATCAGTAGAAATTGTACTGGTTACAGGTAATTGGAAGCTAAATTGCCTTCAGAATTAGAACCTGTGAACACTCAGTCACCCTCTGTATTGGAACACGTAACCCACAGTGTAATGTGGGTGCATGTGTGTCTGTGCTGGTGGGAAAAATCCAGGATGTAATACATGCAAAGATGATGTTTGTTATTGTCAACCACATATTGGAAGACATATGTGATTGAAGATGTAAAGTCATCCTAACCATGCATGCAGATTGCTTGAATGTATTTCTGCATTATAATGTACACTAAATATTCAGTGAGAATGACAATGGATTGCAGCTGCAATATAAAATGTTACTGCCAGCTATATATGATCAGGCATGACTGCATGAGCCAGAAATATTAGTGCCACATTTGTTATCACGCATAATACAAATCCGTGAATCTTAGTTCTGTGATTTCTAGCTTTTCTAGCTTCCTTTTCCTATCTTTTTTTTTTTTTTTTAAGGTTTTCATAAAATTAAATCCAGCCTAATATACCAGAGAGAAAAATAGCATCAATGTGCCTGGCCGTCAATTTATGATTCGGATCAGTTTTTGTGGCAATTTATTGTCTGTCTGCACTGTCTGCACTGGAACTGGACAGGGATTGGAAAAATATCATAAGAAAACTTTAAAGGAGACACATTATACCCTATTTCCCCAAGTTAAAATAGTTCTCTGGTGTCTTAATGAACATGTCTGTGACATGCTTTGGTCAAAATACCATAAGGATGAAGCACCATAGCAGTTCAATAACCCTGCTAAACCCGCCCCTTTCAGAACGCTCGGTTTTGTTCATGGTCCTTTTATATGCAAATGAGACACAGGCAAACTCACACCCACTTCTTCCAAGGGGTTTCTGATTTGTCCTTTTTACAGCGCTCACTCGCTCAGCTCCTGTTCCCTCCGCTCCATTCCTCCCCTCCTCCCTCCACTAGTTCTCTGACAATATCAACATGGCAGCGTGTGCGGAAAACAGCAAGAGTGCCGTCACAGGAAGAGACGTCCGACACAAGGATCAAGCCGAACACTGCCGAACTGATCGCCAGCGTAACAGATAGATAGATAGATAACATCTACACATCTACAGTATGTAGTATATACAGTATGCTTTGCCTTGGTTTTGTCTTGACTTGTCCATAGAAATGCACTTTGTTATTGGTCTTGATAGAACTTGATTACAACAACAATATAAATGATTAATTTGTAAAATTATATAAACTAACTAATCTTTGCTTGCCTATTTAGCCAAATAACTACAGCAGATCAACCTGTTGCCACTGTCAGAGTAACTAAGCAGGGAACAAACAGGTGTGTGACTGTGTGGAGTCCATACTCTGTATACCAAGCATGATGTATACTGTATTCTGGGCAATTATTCCTCTCTAGAGTAATAATTGTGAGAAGGTTCCCAATTCAAATCCATGGTTCTTTTCTGTGTGGACATGAGTCCTCCTCATGTCTGTGTGGGTTTTCTCTGTGTGTCCCTGGCTTCCTCCCACTGTGCAAATACATGGTTAGTTTAATTGGCGACTTCGAGTGTGAATATGGGTTTGATTGGTAGTAAATCCTCCATTTTATGCCTTTGGTCCAGTGTCAGCTGGGACTGACAGCTTACTCCACAATACAATCAGTAGAGAATGAGAAAAAAACAACACTTCAAATAATCTATACCTTCATTTTGGGGGAAAAAATATGCAGAAACAATGTTTCTAACCATTGTTAATGTGAGGTTGTTTCCTCTCTCAGATATGATATTGTTCTATATTTTACCCACTTGTCACTGTGAAAAACACATCCAAACTGCATCCATGAGCAAATATTTTTTCTTTTAAAAACTTTTATTTTTGTCATTACTGGTCTTCAAAGCAACAAAATGATGTGGAAAATAAAATGGCAAACAGTTGAACTACTCAACTACTTAACTATGAATTTTGATTGAACCAAAAAATAAAAAGAAAAAAAGCTAATTGTTAAAGTAATTGTTCAACAAAAGAAAAACCATAAATGTGTCTGAGCAAGCTTGAAGGTTGTGAAAATGGTTATGGTATCATAGCAACTGGCAGACATCCAAGGTTTGGGAGCAGTCTGCACCGTTGCTTGCCTGGTGTGGCGATAGGTGGAGATGTATGACTGAGGGGGCGGCAAGGAGGTTGTGATCTGAAGGAGCAAAGACCGCTGAGTGGGAAGAGCGGGTGGAAGAGGTCAGCCAGGTGTGTGGCAGCTCGACTTTTAGTACCTTGCAGGTGAAGAAATAAATCTCATCGCAAACACAGTATCTAACACTTTTTTTTTTTTAAGTTTTAGTATTGTGCAGCCAGGCAGAAATGACCTTAGCAGCAAGATGGCTGACACCGAAACCAATTAAATGCATTGGCAGTGCAAACAAACCAAACATTCTGTCAGGATTTGTGAGTCCCTCTTCTTCTTTTTCTACTTCTTTTAGTTTCTTTAGCTTCTCCCTTTTAGGGGTCGCCATGCCGGATCATCTGTCCTATCCCTATGTCCTCTTCTGTTACACCAACTGTCCTAATGAGTCCTCCAACTCAAACAACCCCAATGGTTGTTTGCAGCTATGGCAGTGGCTAACCACCTATAGCTATTTTTTTGAAAATAGGCGGCCTTAGCGGTTGCATAAATAACAGCAGTCTGGTACCTTGGGGGTCTCATCATCAAATAGCTGCAACAAGGCGTTGTTATCACCTGACACTCTTACTTTGATTGAATGCTGTAGCCAAGGTAAGTCCATTTTCAAATTTTTTAACCCTAACCTCACTAACACTAATTCAGATTAGTCATATATCTCCTTCCTCTGTGGGCGGTACATAAGAAATGCTCCTATGACTCATATTTGGGGGTTAAATCAAACGATCACGAGGGTCTTTGATGTGTTTACGTTTTGGTTGTGTTTACCCACACTGCCCTGCATTACAGTTCGCTTCTGAGATCTACATTTTTAGGTGGACCAGGGAGTTTGCATCTTTCATACGCATCTGAGTTTGGTTGCGCATTCACACCTCCCCAAACAAACTATTTCACTTTGATGAAAAAGGGCTGGTGTGAATGCACCCTATGTTTTGTTCAGTCAGACATAAAAGTAAGGGTTTGGACATGTTTTGTGCAATTCCTGTGGTCTTTGTGTAAAAACAGGAAGCAAGACACGTCACATGTAACATCACGTGACCCTTCTGAGAAAGACCTCAAAAAAACTTACCAAGAGGACACTATGAACCCTTTTTGGCTGACCACCATGGTATTGTTTGAGTTGGAGGACAGGTTTGTCCTCATGACCTCCTTTACAACATCCATGGACCTTCTCTGTGGTCTTCCTCTTTTCCTCCTGCCCAGCAGCTCCATCTTCAAACATCCTTTTTCCATGATGTTCACTATCCCTCCTCTGCACATGACCAAACCATCTAATTTGTGAGTCCATGTTAGTTTAAGTCAATATTTAGTCAACCTTTTTTTGTTTACAATTTAGTCAGCCAAAACCTTCCAATTCTTTGTCAAAGTAAAACAATGTAGTCCAGACCAGCAGGGAGCAAATAAGATTTTACCATTAAGTCTGAAAAGTAACAGCATTTGCAGTTAAATCTTTAATGGAAAGTCATTTTATTGGTGTTAGTAAACCACAGTTCAGTGTCGTCAGGTGTCTTTATCCTTTGAGAGTCTCGGGAGACTGGATCCAATCTAAGCGACAGGTGGTGCAGTCTGGACAAGTTGCTAGTCTATTTCAAGGTTGACATACAAAAAAACATGCATTCTGGTGTCACTTGAGGCATGTGAATTTTCTGAGGCATTATATTTGAGACACATCCAAATGTTTTACAACTGTCCTTTCGTCAGTGCCGGTGCACAGAAGTTGTGCAAAATCCACAAAAAGATCATTCAAGTTTGCAAGAAGAGAATTGTGCAGAGCAGCCCCAATGCTCCTTGGCAGATTTTTGAGTATTGTCATGTCAACATAGTATAGGTGTTATGTAATTCTTTTCTAAAGATATTTCTGGGATTTTGTTCCCTTTTACTATTTGGGATGGCACAGTATGAAGTGAAAGAGGGTGCTCAATACAGCAAATGGCTATAGATGGAATCAAACCTGGGTTGCTGCAGGGGGTGCCAGCTCTATCAACTGAGCTATTTGGCGGCCCCCGTGGTTATTCTTGATGTTTTCAACCACACTTGAAACTTTTGCAGCTCTCGCTTTGCTCATGCAGTTTTGCTGCTGTGCTTCTCCCTTGCTTCCGTCAGTTGTACCATCAAAGAAATCACTGAATGTCACTGGGTGACACAGGAACTAAACACACGGCTTAATCAGCACTGTGTGCTAATTTTGCTTGAATATAACAGACTTTATCATATACATGTATATGTTTTATTTAGATGTACACTACAGAGTTACTAAAATGTTAACAATGTGTAAACAATGTAACAATGTGGAGGCGGCTGTTTTTAGAAGTAAATCTACAGACACTTATCACTCGAATCTGCAGCTGAGTTTTTTATTCTTTATAGCGAGTTTCAGGTCACTAAGTATCTGTCCAGTCCCCAACTGCGCTCTTCTGGCTTACTCTGAGTGCTCTTATGGTGTCATTTTCTACCATATCAGGCAGCAATTTAAAGAGAAATACCTCTAAAGTGCTACTGTTCACTGCCTGCTCACCACTAAATTGTAAAGAGACAAACTTAGAGACAGTTAACTGGTGAACATGGTGGACCACCTAGCAGTTGAAGAACTGGATATTTCTCTTAGGGAGTTGGTTGAGACCAAAAGCAGAGCTTAAAGACAGCTAACAGTGTTTGTCTTCATGGAAATAAGTCAGTTTTTCAGATGAGAGGTAAATCATTTTCAATGAGCCGAATGAGATTGCCCCATAAGTGCTGGCAATGTAAATAAGGAAAATGTTTGGTCGTATCAACTTGAGTTTATGTTGTTTATGTTGATTATGCCAAAATACACCGGATGCATTTACTCCAATAATGTAAGTGTACTTCCAGTGCCTCTACTTGCATGATGTTTACCTTTGTGATCTCATACCATCCTCACGTCTCTCATATCCAGCTGCTAGATGCATTTATCCCATGAAACAAAGAACAAACGTTAAACAAGTAAAAAAAAAGTTACCACCCTGTCCAAGAGCAACAAGGAGACATGCATTCTGCCTTCAGTCCCTTCTCTGCTTTCATGCTTCACAGACAGTGAAGTTTTTGTCTCTGTCGTTAGTCACTTTCCTTTTCAGATTGTATTCCTTCTGCTGCAGGTTTCGCAGTAAAAATCCACTTGTGAAAGTTTTTGTGGTTGCTAGTTGGAATTGTCAGTCATACTCAAACTGTCACTTTTCTAGTACAATGTTGTTGCTGTGCCTCTGTGTCAGTCTTGGTGTAAAATGAATTACTTTCACCAAGCGACCCAAGTTGAAAACTAGAGAGAGAAATATTTACAGAGTTACATAGAGCAGTGTGTGAAAACCCAGTGCAGTTTTAAAGTAAATGGTTGAAAATATTTCCATTTTGCTTCATAAATATACTCCACTCAATGATCCTACTTGTTCCTCTATATTTATTTGATTTGTTCTTCATACTTTACAAGAAATCCTATATGACTAGTGAGATAATACATCACTTAAAAATGAAATAATAATTCAAGAAACACATATAGGTTTCATAAAAACTGTGCAAATCTAATGCAAAAATATAGCACAAAAATACCCATGTTTCTTAAGATGTAGAAATTATAGTTCTGATATGGTATTTTCTAACTGGAAGTTGGGGACTGTGGTAATTCAGCATGGAATCCAGAGCAGCCTGTGTGGCTTGGCACGGCAGAAGAATGTTTTCATGGAAACTCCAAGCAGCATCATGGCCACTTTACTGAGGCAGAACGCTGGAACCCAAATGCCATGAGGCTGGATGGAATGATAAATCAATGTGCCGAGGTGAAGGTTCACAGGGAGAGTGTGTTGAGGACAGTGAGATGGCATGGGGAGACTATTTAGTCACTTGGGATTGAAAGTCTGTCTCTGTGGATTTATTGGGCAATAAAAGATAAGGTCACTGTGTTGTAGGCTTTACCATTAATGTGCCATTTAATGACCCTCACCATGGATGAAACAAGGATATCAGTAGTATTAAGATATGAAGGCTGTTATTCTGTGATAAAGCAAGTGTCTTTATGTATCAGCAGTGGTGCTCCAGTGGGTTCCTCCCTCCCCAAACAATATACAGTAAACACAAACCTATTTTAAATATATTTCTTGTGGAGATAAAACAGAAAATGTTCCTAAAGAACAATATAACTGAACATGCAGGGTCACCAGACACTAGACAGATTGTCTTCATGTTATTTTATGTTTACATTTTTATTTTTCATATGAAAAAATATATAGATATAAACATAGTTTCCAAATTAATCACACCTTATCATGGCTACAAATCCTGCCATGGTTGCCCAAGAGCAAGGGGAGGGAAATATTGCAATGAGGAGGCAACTCTTGATAAATAAAAAAAACTTTGACCAGATGGAGATACTGCACCTCAAGATCAAGATGCCATAAAGGGTATGACTTCCAAACGGTTTAATTCGGGTTCACTTTTTTATTTTTTATTTTGTATTGATATTGTATCAGTTAGGGATATTTTAGTGACAAAACTAGTTTTGCTTGAATGTGGAAAACACGAAACATAAGAAGCTCATGTCCAACTTAACTGTCCTCAGTAGTTTTTAAATCTGCCTTCAGTGGAGGTTCCAGGTTCACCAATGTCTTGGGTAATTATGTTTATGGGGTTACTCACAGGAAAAGGTCTCATATGTTACATTAAACAGCAGAGAGACACCGGATGAGCAAGCGAAAGAAAAGGAAAGAAAGAGGAGGTTATTGTAAGGGAAAGAATAAAGGAGTCTGTGATGCAATATTATAGATGCTACATGCATTTAAATACCAAACAACATTTTTGAAACACATGAGATCAGTTAAGGCAGTGGTTCTCAGACTTTTTATACCAAGTACCACTTGAGAAAATATTGAGCTCTTGAAGTAACACCATTTTCACCAACGTTAAAATACACTGGTGTAAATAGGTGGAGCTCGTTATTTGTTTCATTTTCTATGCACTCTGATCACATACCCTGGTATGGTTGGACTCCAAGTACTGCCAAAGCAAGTTCACGTACCACTGGTGGTACACCTACCACAGTTTGAGAACCATGGAGGTAAGGGAAGGAATTATTACTGAAGTGTTCAATTTATCGGGAGCCAGAGGTCGGAACTGGGAGTGAGCGTGTTTGTGACAGAGTAGAAAAAAAGGTGGACACACGTTGGTGAGGTTGCTCCGACTTTGCAAGTTGTAAATCTGACTTGAGGGTTGTTCCAGTTGAACGAATGCCTTCTCAACTTGGTAATTCTGACATCGGACTGCAACTGGAGCTCACAAAATCACCTCAGAAAGTCATCTATTGTAGACGACACTCAGGTCAAATTTTTCTTATGTATTGTCATTTTGTCTTAATTGTTCTTTGTCTACCTATTAGTTTTCTTATGTAGTCTTATGTATAATGTTATGTTCCTATTCTGTCCTAATAGTTGTTTGTTTGCCTGCCCAGTGACCGCAGATATAAATTAGCTATTAACTCTGGAACAACAACTACTAAACTAAACTAAACTAATGCAACATTATTCATCCAGATTGTCATAAAACACCAACAGAAGAGAGTTACAGTACATAAAAGTACAATTAAAAGTAAGTGTATCAGCTGCTTAACAATAATAATTAAATATCAACTTCCATTTTGTTCATTTGTCATTAATATTGCAGTTAAAACCGTGTCATAACCAGTGAGTGAGTGGGGTTTTGGAGGGAATGGGAGGGGGCGTCTACTGATGTGTGCCCCGCCCCTAGCTCAGACTGACCAATTGGAGCAGCAAGAGCACGCGTGGCGACCAATCAACAAAAAGTGATGATAGTGAATAGAAGTTTAGTTTTTTTGAGTTTGAGACAGATGGAGAGCCGAGATTAACGGAGAAACCGAGATGGGTGTGCGGCCACGAGTGAGAAAAAGTACAGCTTGAGTTACAAAACTTGTCCGTCTGCTTTCAGAAAAGCTTCTTCAAGGCGACTGAACAAGCGCGTCCCCTCTCTTTCTCTCCCACAAGTGTGTGTGTGGAGCAGAGGAGGTGGGAGCAGGTGTTCGGCGGAGGGAGACGCATCGCTTCAGTCGGCGGCTCCCCGAGCCACAACACACACACACACACACACACAGTCGCGAGGAGGAGAGACCGGCCAAAGCGCCGCTAACGGCTGCTAACAGGACACCACAACTGCCGTGAGTACGAAGGAACGGTGGTGCTTTTGTTTCCCGGTTGGACTGTTTTTTTCTGAACCGCTGAAGACGGGATAAAAAAAGGGAGAAAGGCTCCAGTCAGTGTCGCAGTGAGAGTAAAACGATAGCGTCCGAGTTACTTTGCCGTGGGTTGGATTAACTCTTTCGACTGCAGCGTGTCGAAAACTGCAGACTGAACAACTTAATAGAGGCGTATGTTGTTGTTGTTGATGTTGTATTATGCCGCTAACCTGTTGTGTCTCTGTTCTTCTACCGTGTAACACGAGAAGCGGCGCATTTTACGGCAAGTTAACCTATCAAGTGTCCGAGGCAAGAGCCCTCTTTCCGGGAGAGTGGTGCATCATTTTGACCGTTACTGTCGTTAATTGGTGAATGTACGTATACAATAATAGACTGCACATCATCATTAGCAGAAGCAGTACGCTTAAAACTGTCCGAGAAGAGCGAGCTGTGTGTGTAGACCAACAAGAGGGCAATTCAGTTTTAAATGGATTTATTGTCAAGTTAAGAAAGGAAAAAAAACCCAGAAACACAGCAAATTCAAAAGGCACAAAAACATTAATAATATATAGTCTACACTCGTGGAATGAATGAGGCATCTGCAGCTGGGACTGATGGTGAAAATGCATTTAAAACACGAGCTTTTTGTTTGTTAAGAATACAATAAACAGCCACGCAGACCTCTCAAGTTGAATTCCCACAGCATCCTCATACGCCACCTGTAGTCTCTGCATGTTAGAAATGTAGCAGTTTGTCCACAAGTGTGCGTTATATTTACACAATCAATTAGGGAGTTGATTTTTTAGAGTTTTCGCGCACACACAAACACACGTGCGCGCGCACATATTGATAATCTGCATTTCTCTGTGTGAAAACGACCGCTGTCCAAACAGCGAAATGATCTGCGGGACAAATCCCCAGTGAAGACCCCCAAAAACAAGCGCGGATTTGAGTTTACAGCAGCAGAGAATAAGCCGATAAGTCTAAAACACACTCAAATGTATTAATTCCGTGGTCGGATCAATCCAGATGAAGATGAGGTATGGTGGGGCGCAGTTAAACGCGGACTCAGACGCAGCACACGCAGATTACCCTGGAGCCGCTTTTTCACCGTGAAAGCCACACGAGTGAGGGGAAAGTCTTTCTGTTGGTCAGGGGAAACCCTCCTCCTCCTCCTCCGTCTCCTCATCCTCCCCCTGCACCTCCTCATCCTCCTCCTGCCGACTTTCGGACAGCTGGAGCTGGGATAAGTCATAACGCGGAGATTGTCTGTCACAGCAGCAGTGAACTCCCGCAGCTCGGATCTTTGCTTCACCGGGAAAGCAAGGAGGACTGAGGGTGCTCAGTCCCGCTGCTCTCCGTACCGGACCTGTTCCCCGCCTGAGAGAGTTGCAGCAGCAGAGCACAAGCGGACACGGACACAGTTGGTCCCCCCATTCTCTGGCGCAATGAAACCGGGAGTTATCTGCTCCCCGGAGCGTGTGGAGGGACCCACAGCAGGGATCGGGCAAATGATGACGGTGGGGACCAGGACGACGCAGAGTAGGAGCCGGTGTCTACATGTCTTTCTCCTGCTTCTACTCAGCAGCTGCTGCCACATGTTGCATGGCCAAGGTAAGAGCTAAACTCCACCGGATCCTGGGTTCATTTGTCAGGTGATGCACCAAATGAAACATCCACACGAATTAGACAGAAAGAACAATTTATGATGCCGTTGTTGAAGCAGTTTTTGCAGACTCACACTGACTTTCTCATTTATCACTGGGACTGAGGTGAACAGGGTAAGAGTGAGATGATGAGACTTAAAGTGGAAACCATGGTGTGATTAATTAGACAGAGTGTAGCTGTTTGTGTGTGTGTTTCAGCAGGAGGGATTCTGGGAGTGAGCAGGGTTTATTGGGTCAACAACATTGTTTTTAGCAAATTAAGTCAGGTTAATTGTGTTCTGTGCAGGAGGCATCCTGGTGGGGGGTTGGGGGTTGTATACTTACTAGAGTACATGGGTAAATTATCATGATTGTTATGATGATGCATATATCATAGGATGATGATTGCAAGATTAAGTTATTGAGGATGTATATGGGGACTGGATTGGGGTATTACAGCATCACAGCACTAGTAATCCCCTTCTTACTCAATGACCTGCTTAAGCTCTTGGTGTGGCACAAACACACACACACACACACATGCAGCCAAACACTGTGTATTCATTTAAGTTGCCTGCTATTAGTGGAGTATTAACCTTATTGTGGTGGCAGGTGTCCAGATTAGTGTGTGTGACATGTGGTCGTCGTGGGTTACTGTGTGGAGTAATTGTTGAATATAGCAGCCAAAAGAAGACAAACATGATGAGGTATTGATTCTTGGTGAAAGTTGTTTGTGAAAATTGAGTGTTGCCATGTTACGTGAACGTGTGTGCTGTTTTCTTTGGTCTCTGTAGAGTGAGAGAATGATGGAGAGACACTGTGAAAATGAGTGTGTCCATGTGAACATGTACCTCATGGGATCATGTCAAAGTGGCAAAACAAAAGCAGAGAAAAGGTCAGACTGGTTCTCCCTGGGTCACAGATGGTGTGGTGGGCAGAATGTAAGGCTGGGGGTCATGCGGAGGAGGGGGTCTCAGGAATGTCTCTTCATATGTGTGCGTGCGGACGCTAGTGGTGCGGTGAGCTATTTGTGAATGCACAGGGAATGTGTGTGCCATTTAAGTGCAGGAAAGTGTCTGGTTGAGTGTGAATGAGGGGTCGTAGGGGAGGAGGGAGAGAAAGTAAGGAGGCAGTGTGGCTATAAGAGAAGGAGGTGGTGTGAGAAGAAGCAGTGGAGCGAGTGGGGAGTGGCATGATAAGGAGGGTGAGATGAAAAAAAATTGAGTAGGGAGGGAGGGTTAGAGTCGAGAATGTGGCATGCAGTGCTTGTCACTCAGAAGACTGTGCCTGCAGTTCAATCGATGATGACGGTATGACAACACCTCTGTGTGTGTCAAAAGTTGCGCTCCTGTCCCTCCTTTTCCCAGTCATCACACCCACGCTGTTTCCTCCCTCCCTGGTGCTGAGGAGGAGGTGGAAGACCGAGAGACAGTGTAGCTGCAGAGTCAGCTCTTTTTGTCCTCCTTCTAATGTCAAGGTCTCAGCAACAGCACCCAAGTTACAACCCTCCACCCTTAAAACCCCACCAGTTTAGTTGTTACTAGTATTTTACTGTGAAATGCCTGTACCTCCAGACACTGGCAGCTGTGGCACGGGTTGTGCTTGTTTGTGTGCTAGTGGGCGAAATGGGAATTAGTGAAACAGATTCAGGATCTGGCTGTCGGAGGATGAGGTGGTGGAGGGTGGGATGGGGGAGGGGTTATTGATTTAATAAGCTGTGCCAGGCGGCCAATCGAAGGCTGTAGATTTTCCAGGTTCCGACCCCTCTATCCCCAGCATTTATTAGGACATTTTATTTTAGGAGGAAAAGGATGAAATTCATGAGCCAAGGTTGATCCTCTTGATCTCTTCCTGTCTCTTTTTCCCTTGCTCCCTTTCCCCCACTCAGTCCCACTCCATTCCACTCTTTCTTCCACTCTCTCTCTGTCTTTTTCTTCAGTCAATCGATGCCCACACCCCTCCTCATAAATGCAAGGCTCTATATACGCCAACTCTCATCTCTGGGAGCACATTTAAATAAGCTCATCGATCTTTCATTTTAAGGTTTAAGTGACGGCAGCATTTTACTGTCTCCCCTCCTCTGTACCTCCTCCTCCTCCTCTCTCACTTTCTGAACCTCTCACTCTCCACTGCTCACCTCACCAGACTCCCCTCTTTATTCATAACCCCCACCTTCTTTATTCATCACCCCCACCTCTCCCTGCCTCCCTGTCACTGAGAGGGTTCTGCTCCACAGCTGTTTGACTGATTCATGTTTCGAGCATGGCTACAGACAGAGCCTCATTCTAGACTTTATATTCTGAGCAAAGTCAAAAGACGGGGTCACATTTAGTGCGTTTCACAATGTTAATATATTCTATAGTGTGAACACAGTTCAGAATGACTCACTGTCCAGCTGTTGAGAATTTCTTGTTTAACATCAGTTGAAAAGCCATGCATTTACAAATAATTAACAAAACACACAGGACCACGTAAAATATTTAACTGTAGTAATGGTCAAACGCAGGATCCATTTACATAGCAACAGCTATAAGAACAATTAGGTCTGTAATACAGGAAAAGGAGAATGATTTTGTCCTGGTGGCTAATTGTGGATAAAGATAATGGTCTGTAAGTAGCCAAAGTGTAATAAAAAAATACTGGTAGTATTCATTATTATACCCTTGCCCAAGGTAATTGCATTAAAATATGGCTTGAGCATCCCAGCTGTTAAACCATTGCCTAAAAAGATGTCACAGGTCCCAATTTTCAGTGCTGTTACCAAAGATTAGTTTCTCATAATGTCTTTGGAAGTTAGCTTCAGCTTCATGGAGGCCAACAAAGTTTTTTTTTTTTTTTATCATTTTGCTGTCCCAGTTTGTGGATCTATCAGTGTGATTAAGGTTTATATGACACATGTCACTGGTTCAGTCTAGCCAGAGCTTGATGCTGATTAGACCACTTAAGTGAATGGAAGCCATCAATATGACTTTGTGTGGTGGGCTTAGACAATTTTGAGCATCATGTCAAAATCAAAATTAGATAGGCTAGCATCACACACACAAACCAAGTCCTTGTCTCTCATCAATATCAGTTAGAGCTGAAGAGGAAATTCGCTTAACCATACTGTCATGAGGAGACGGTACTTTAGAAGCCTTGTTTTGTCGAGAGCTAATTATCATTTTCCAGGCTGCATAACCTTACTCTGACTTTTTCACCTCCCCACACACACACACACACCCATGTGTGTCGATTGTTATTCTGTTTAAATGTAAAAGTTCACTCAATGCTGAACTTAACTTATTATTACAACATCTAAAATAATGTGCTCAAACAAAATGTACTAGTTTTCTGAAAATTAATTTCATGTCTGACTGACATAAAGCCCATTGCTCACTAGTGGCTTGGAGAAAGTTGTCAAAAATATAACATTTGCAATTAATTTTAATTTGGAGGCTGATGAGTTGTGCTTTCAGCTCTCAGTAGTGCTGTTAAGATGTTTAATATATCAAGTTTTGTCACTCAATAACATTTTTGTGGGTGTCCTATGTAGGTAGTTGTAAAAACTTGCTATTTATAAAACAATTACACACACGTTTTTTTTGCACAGAGACACAAATCAAATTCCAATTTGGAGGAGTTAGAATTCTGGTGACATCAGGAGAGATTCATGACTCTGATAGATTGTGTATGTGGATGTGCACGTGTGTCATATTAAAGGATGAAGAAGAAGACTGGGTGGGGTGTGTGTGGAATAGATGTCAGGTTAGTGAGGTCCCTGTTCGACTCCCTTATTTCCTGTCTGTCAGGAAGTACAAATCACCATACTTACACAGCCACTTGACACTCTGTGCTCTGAGAGTGTGTGTGTGTGTTTGTGTGTTATTCTACCTGTCAGGTGTGTGAAAGAGATTTTATTCTCAACAGACGACTCTGCAGACTACATACAGTATATGTGGCTGGCAGGTGTGTATTTTTGTTGGTGTCAGATTTGAAGCTCAATCAGTCCCAAGTGTTTTCTTCTCACAGCAGAAGTATCAGCGATAGAGAAGCAGCCAGAGTCTCCTAATCGAAAATAATCACCTGTGTGTGTGTTTGTGTGTGTGTGAAAAGTGGTATGTGTGGAGTGTGAGGCAGGTGCCATTTTCGTTTGGTCAAGCACAAACCTGCTGTCGCTGGTCAGTGACGAGTTGTGGGTGACAAGTTGTTGAGTGGGTGTTGAGGTCAACTAAAGGTCAGAAGTTTCCGACTGCAGTCACAATACGGCAACAACTATGGTCAGTTGAAGAGAGCATATTAAATACGATATGTCATAGAGTAATTGACAGTAGCTTTGAGTCTGTGAAGTGTCTACACATGACTGTGCTTCTTCCCAGTCAGAAGAGTTTCCTGTCTTCATGAAAAGCTGCATTTTTATAGACACTTTCCTCAAAAACATCCTTTTAGAGCTTTGAAATATGAGCCAAGTGGGAGACATTCTTGTCTCCCTCTGCCTCTCTGTCATGCTTCCCTTTGCTCATAATTTTTTTGTGTTTATTCGCTCAGAATTGCTCCTCTTCTTTTTGGTTTCTGATCCTTTCTTCCCTCTGTGTTTCCCCATAAGGGACTTTCGAAACTATTGCTGCAGGCCACACAGGTGGAATAGAGGATGTGTAGTAGTTTAGGCCTTGGTGTTTATTATCTAAGATAGGGGAAGGAGTTCGCTATTGATCTGCCATGTACATGTGGGTGTGATTTTGCGTGGTGGTGGCAAAGATGTTTTTCCAGGTACACATCCAAATAAATCAAAGTGCCTATAAAACATATTTACTGACTGAACTGGAACACATCACAGAGTAAAAACACAACCTTAAACAAAGCAAAACAACAGTGCACACACAAGCATAAACACATACTGTATTTGTCACTTAAAGTACAGGGAATGTTTAAACACACATTGCTGGGTTAGGGTGGTTCCCCTTAGACCGTTCGTTCCTAAGTAAATTTGTGACAAGTTGGTGGATATTTCTGGTGGAATTTTTACTTGGAGCTGGAGCTATTTAGTTGTTTGTAAAAGGTTTAGAAAATACTTTTTCACCTGTTGATAAATAGCTGTTTTTATGCACAGTGATCACAATCTGGGCGATTTGTGTTTATTAGGCAAATTAATACACCTGAGCACATCCTTCTCTTCCTACATGTTTTGATTTATAATATGGAACATACAATATATTATTTTAGAACTGTGACCTCCAAATGCATGTTTTGTGTCGTATGCTGTCAGGTCATCGCTGCTCCCAAAAGCAATACATTGATAATTTATTGTTTGAATGTGCTAAGTCTTTTATTGAGACTGGGTCGTGAGGAGTCAAAACAAGAATTCCAAGTGGCGCTTTTCAAATTAATTCCAGTAACAAACTCATTTAAAAAGACCTCTGGCTATTGTGAAAGCAGAGTGGCCATGGGGAATTAAAGAAAGAAAAAAAATCTTTCCACTGCTGAAGAGTGACGATGTGCTTGTTTAGTGGCTTGTGTAAATACCACACTCTGGAGTTGCTAATTAAATGTATCAGTGATCCGCTGTGCCCGAACATTTATGGAAATAAAACACAATTACCTGAACGAAAAAAGTAATGTAAGAGCTAACTTTTGTAACTTAATTTACTGATCCAACCTGACACGGGTTACACTAAATAGCTTCTATATTGGTAACAAGAATATTTCCCACCTCTTCACACCTGGTGTTAATGACTGATTAGACAATGCAGGCAGGTTAAAACCTGCTGTGGGTGTTTATGTCACAAAATCCACTTAGAGCATTTCACAAATACTACATTTATAATCTGCTAAGGTGTCTTCTCACCTTGCTACTGCTATAATGCCATTAACACTGCCCTGTGCAGATGTAGGGTTACTTTATTTTTACTTTCAAATGAATAATGCAGGTCAAAAGATAACAATTTAGAGTTCAATATCTTTTGTTTCTGTCTTTCTGCTGCTCCCGCTCTATGGGTCGCCACAGTGGATGATACGCACATTTGATTTGGCAGAGAAGTTTTACTTTTACTTTGTTGGGACCGGAACAGTGAGTATGCAATGTGTGACCCCTGTGGCTGGGGTCAAATTAGATTGTCCAATTAAGAGTGAGCAATGGGGATTGGTTACCTTGCTCAGGGGTACCTCACCCTTGACCGGACGGGAAATTGAACTAGCAACCTTTCGGTCACAAGCCAAGTTCTCTTTCTCCTGTTTTAGAAACTCAATATATACTATTCAGGGAATTTAGAAAGCACTACAGTCCCTCCCATCTAATTTCCTCTCTTCTAGAAGTTTCTGTCAGAATTGTTGTTATCTTCTACGTTTTACATTTCGGTGAATTATTTGTTTCCATTCTCTATAGAAGAATAGAGGGTTTCAAGTATACAAGTATTTAGCTATATAAGTTTACTTTGACATGCACATGTCATGTAAATGTGTATATTAAACCTAAAAGAGTTACGACAAGAGAAATATTTGATTCATCTTCTGAATTGTTTGTAATTTTTCTTTTTTTTAAAATAAATATGAATTTAATATTGGCTGACTGCTCATGCTTGAGAACGCTGGGTAATATTTTTTCACACGGCATCTCATTTGAAAAAGATATGAAAAGCAGAAAAACCGAAGGCACCAGCGAGATGACACAAACACCGTCACAGAACACCTTGTGAAATGTGAAAGGTGCTTATTGAAAAATATCAAATAATGACACAGTGGATTCTTGCGCTTGTTTTCTTTGTTATTTTGTTTTTAATCTCACATAACTGATTTGTTTTTTGAGGTAACCCTTATGTGATGAACCTTATATCCGTGAGTATTTTCAGTGTTTTGAGATGCAGCCAGAGGGAGATGATACAAAACTAATAACCAAAAGTCAGCGTGACAGTTTCATCATATGTAGTACATTTTATGGGGCTTAATGATATTAAGAACTTTCAACTCAGTGATAGCAGTGAGCTCTGTGCAAAGTTGTTAACAGTCAAACTTCTCTAAAGATAATCACGTACAGCCTCACAGGAATTCATCTTTAATCAAGAAAAAAATGTACAGAGGTTCCAATGGTGGACCAAACAATAGTTAGTAAAGCTTACAGCACCTCACAGAGTGCAGGTTGTTTACTGTATATGCCACGCTTGTATAAAAGATGACACTGTAACCACACTTTTTCCTATGAAAAGTAAAGCCATATCAGCAGTTTGCTTCTTTTTCTTTACTTTTCTTTTCTTTTCTTTTCTCAAAGCCATTATTTCCGTCCCACTCAAGGTCGTGCCTGGACGGCCCTCTTAGTTGTGAGATAGATGTCACAGGAATAGTTGTGTTAGAATTTCAGACAATTACAAGGTAAAACTTGTGTACAGTTATTGCATTTTCCTCAAAGAAGAGTGAGGTTGCAGTGAATGAAGGACAGTGAATAACACTTTTTGTTGTGAAAATAAATTGAACTTTAAATTCAGTGGTGGCTTCTTTATACAAACAAAGCTAGGTTTTGTGTTTCATATCAATTTTGTCTTTTTCTTTTACTGTCCTTTTTATTTCCAAGAACCTCTTATTTAAATGTGCTGCTTTTGAAAATGCTTTAGTGAAAGGGGATCTTTGTATTGCCTTGATTCTGTTTTTATTTGATTTGTTTGCACAATCTTTTTGCGGCGACATTTGTCCATTTGAAATAAAAATGCAAAAATGGTCTTTGAATATTTGATGGTATTATTTGTCAAATGTTGAATATTCTAAACTCCAGTGTATGAGAGCTAGTGCAAGGTAACGCAGGGTTCATGGCACATTGAGCTCAGGGAAGCAGCTAATGAGATGCATTCAAGAGAACTCTTAAATGCCATCACTTCTGCACACAAACGAAGTCCACTAACGAAAAGCTTGCGGCAGATGTAGAGCTGCAACTCGCGATTATATTCATAATCGATTATTTTCTCGATTAATCAATTAATCGTTTGGTGCATAAATTATCACAAAACCTTAAAAAACCTTGATCAGTGTTTTGTCAAACCTGGAAATGAAGATGTTCTTAAATGTCTTGTTTTGTCCACAAACAAAAATGATTCACTTTTAACGATTTCTTTGTTATCCAGAGCAAAGAAATTAAGGAAATATTTACATTTAAGAAGCCTAAACAATCATAAATCTTGTTTTAATCATGACAAAAGCTTCAAACCGATTAATCGATTATCAAAATAGTTGTCGATTAATTTAGTAATCGATTAATAATCGATGAATCGATTACTTGTTTCAGCTCTTGGCAGATGCGCCACAAATTAGGCAGTCCCCGACATTTATCATGTGGATGATAAAGTGGTAGAAAATGGATGGATGGATGTCTAGAAGAACTGGACTGGCCCACACAGATTCTTGACCTCAACCCCATCCAGCATCTTTGGGATGAACTGGAAGAGAGATTGCGAGCCAGGCTTTCTCTTCTAACATCAGTGCTTGACCTCATAAATGCTCTACAGAATGAATGTACACAATTTCCTACAGAAGTTTAACTCTTAAAAATCTTGATGAATGTCTACCAAGAAGTATGGAAGCTGTTAAAGCTGCAAAAGGGGAACTAACTTCATACTAAAGTACTGTTTACGTATTTCATTACAGTCCCTGTTGTTGTAATGGTCAGGTGTCCAAATACCTTTGTCCATATAGTGTATGTGTTAACAGCTTCTTAGTTTTAAAGGTGTAGAAATGACTGCAATGGACTGACTGGTATATTGGAGGTTGTGATTTCGGTATCAGACATGAAGAAGTCACAGCCACTGCCATGTGCCATCCCTAATTAACAGGAACAACTGGTGAAAAAAAAACAAAAAAAAACAGGTGGCTGGAAATACATCAGAGACGCACACTCTCACTCTCTCTCTTAAGCACCTGGGGGATGTCTTTTAAACTCCTGCCTTGTCCTGCCAGTTATTTAGTGGCAGCACTAGATTAGTCGAAGGCTCCAGAGCAGTCTTATAGTGATGTGCAGAAAGTTTCCTCAACTAGATTGGTTCAGTCAGCACTGGGAGTCAGACTGGCAACCCTCCAGAGTATCCTACCACAGTCTTTGTCTTAAACTCTGCACACTTTCTCTATTTATCACTCCCATCTGTCTCTCCTTTCCTCTCTCCTTTCACTGCACTTTTACAGTGTCAGTTGCAGGGCGTGGAATGATATGCAGTGCAAATGTTTCCGAGGGAGAACATCAAATGTGAACCCCCACCCCACCCACCTCTTCCCCTCCTCCCAAATGCACCTGGCTGAGGCTCTTCATTTGTTTGTGTATGTTTTCTTTGTGGTGGGGCCCATCATGCTGTCTGAAAAGGATCTTTGCATAGTCAGTGGCCAGTCACGTAATATTACTGAGGGCAGATGGGGTTGAGTAGAAGTAAGGGAGTGTACGCCACTGCATGTGTATTTGAGCAGCATGATTTACTTGTTCAGTGCAAAGGCTGTACACTGCTGCAGGTGTGTGTTCTCAGCTTGATGCGTTTGATCTGCTACAGGTGTTTGAAAGGGTGTGTGTGTGTGTGTGTGTGTGGCCAGAGTTTTTTTTTTTTAAACTCAGTCCTTTGATCCAAGCTAGAGGTGGACTTATCTCTGGAGCCAACAGTATGGAGATTTGCACTGCAGAAATGTGTGTACGCATGTGTCTGTTTTAAGCACATGAGGGAAAACTGTATAGTATGATACTGAATAAAAACAGTTCAGTTTTTGTGCTGCAGGTACATGTGTGTGTTTTGCATGTTAGGTATGTTTCATCAATATGTCTAAATTCAGTGAAGTTCTGAGACTGGACAGTCCTATGAATTCAGCTGTTGGCCACGTCTTTTACAGTGAATGTTTTTGATCTGAAATGACTTGTTGAACAAATTGACTTTTTTTGAATGTTTACGTGATATACATTTAAAGGAGGGTAAAATGTACAATTGCATTTGCAGCAACAAGACAGGTTTGAGTCCCGGTTGGAACGAGGGCCTTTCTACATGGAGTTTGCATGTTCTCCCTGTGTGTGTCTGGGTTTTCTGCGGGTTCTCCGGCTTCCTCCCACAGTCCAAAAACATGCAATATGGGGATTAGGTAAATTGGTCACTCTAAATTGACCATAGGTGTGAATGTGAGAGTGAAGGGTTGTTTGTCTCTGTGTGTGGCCCTGCGATGGACTGGCGAACTGTCCAGGGTGTTCCCCGCCTATTGCCCTTTGTCAGCTGAGATTGGCAAATTACCCCCCGTGACCCTCCGGTGGAGGATAAAGCTGTAGATAATGGATGGATGGATGGATGTAATACAACTTGGACTACTAAGCTTTTAGTAACACATTTGTGCTAGTACTTTTTAAATTAACAACATACAACATTACATATTTAAAAAGTGTTCAAGCTTTTTCTTGGCTGACATAAATTGTACACCCCTCACTAACATTCTGGTCACATCACATCAATAGTGAATGTCTGTGTGTTTTTACAGCCTGTGCTCAGTGAAGAATTACTCTGATTTTGGGTTTGTTTCTGATAACCAATCCAGTGATTTTGATCAGTATTGGACTGATAATGATAGAGAGAATTGTATGGGCACATGCCCAGCACCAAATCCAAATCCAAGAACCCAATGTTTTTTTTCCCTTTCTCGTAATAACACTCTGATGTAATTATCTCCTACGCAATCCCCTGCCCCAGTGGTGGCAGTGGAACAATCAGATCAACATTCTGCCACCTCGTAACTTAGTTCCCACTTTAGATCTGTGATCTAAGTTGTTGCACATTGGTGCTACAGTTGTTACATGTACACCACATTGCACAGTTCTAGAGTTAACCTAACAAAATGTCATGATAACCATAATTATGAAACAATAGTACGACTGAGACCACTGCAGAGGTTGACAGCCACAACTGCATGGAACACTTCATATTTAGACTGCTTGTTACAAAAAAACAACGGTAACTGTACAGTCAGCGAAACAGTGTTGCTGTGGCCCTTTAAGAGCAGCAGTGAGTGACAAGCTAACATGCTTCTACAAAGATTAGGTATAATTTCCTGTTTCACTGACATTGCACCGTTTTCTACTGTTGTGGATATCAATCCACTCGACACACACATATTGTTAAAATCACAAAAGCCCTCTGTTAGCGACACTCTCGCTACCTCACTACACCACGTATAGTCACAGTCAGTGAACGTAGACCTTCAGTTAGCTTAGCAGTGATGGCTAATTGCGCTCCTTCTCAGATATCTGTAAAGTGAACAACATGCATTCCTTACAACCACTGTAACACAATGTGATCATGAGGGAAGAAAGAGGAAGAACAGCGGGAATAAAAAATAAAACATAAGATGCGGCATTCAACAATAATGTATCTTATGTTGCTGTGTGTTCTGTATGTGATGGGTGGTAACACCGCACACCGTCACTCTCAATAACCGCACTGGAAATTCCTTAACCACATCAGTTCTAGTTCATTGCAGGTATAACGGACTTTCAGCCACATAAATCTTTGTGCTAATGCGTGTGCAGCCTATCAGCTCATGTAATCATTAATCATATACCAAGCCCTAAGAACTACTCGTCACTGTGGAAATCTAGACCACCTCCAAGTCAGTTTCGGATTATTACTTCTTTTCAAGCTTGTTGTTGAGCTGTTCACTTCTTCCTAATCTTCTCTTTTTACAACCCCAGCCTGTTTTACTTCCTCCATCAAAGTAAGCACAACATGAATGTCATTGAATTGCTGGTTCGTCTCTGTGAGAATCTCCTGATCTTATCGGCTGTATATTTTTGAAAGCTGACAAAGTTGTAATGAACAAGGTAGGGAAAGTGGGTTACGGTTGCAGATATTGTCAGTTTTGAACATCAGATTGGTTTGCTCCTAGATAGTTTTGTAAATTAATTAATTTGACTGTTTTGCTCCTGAATGTCGCTTCAGTGGTTTTGGCCATTTTACAGTAAGATGCTGCACTTGAAGCTAGATCTAGTTTCCAATGTTTTTATTTACTATGAGCCATTTGTGAAATGCTCCTTTTTTAAAGCATACAAGAGCCACCATCGTCAGTATAATACTGTTCCATGAAGAGAGAACCAAAGGGATAAAATAAGTAATTCCATGGCAAAGTATGGAGGAAACGAGAAAAGGTTGTCACTTATGGGGTCACTGGAGTAGATGGATGGATGTGAGAAGATGGCTCAGAAAATGAACAGACTTAATCAAAACACAGTCCAAGATACTAAGTTAAGATGGATGAAGTGAGTTCCTTGAAGAGTAAGTCTGAGAATCCCATGTTACTTCATCTTTCTCCCCTGTCATTACACATCATTCTTTTCCTACATCCCTGCCTGTGTTGCATCTTTCTCTCCTTTCTACCACTTATTTCTCTCCTCCACTCTGTGTAATTGGGAAGGGCTGGCGCACATACATTCATCTTATTAAATGTACACACGTACAAACACACTGTGTGTGTGTGGATTGAGTCACAAGTCATCTCTCGCCGGTTTCACTCTATCTGGATGTGGGAGCAGAAAGATAGGAAGGCAAACAAATGAAAATAAAATGGAACCATTCGAGCGAAAGAGAGAAATTAATTGTGCTGTTTTCTTGGTGATGCACACCCTTCACTAGTACCAATACCAGGTGTTGAGCTGCTGTGGAGTTTGCACAAAGATGTGACCATTTCAGGACAAACAGAAAACACATTCACACCCTCAAGTCTGGGGGCTCAGCTGTATTTAGTATGATGGTTGCGTTTAAATCAAAAACATTCTTGACATTCAACTGTGTCACTCAGTTGGGAATGTCATTTAGCTCCAAACTTGCAACAGAAAGTAGGAGATGGACGGAATGAAGTAAAATTGATAGACAAATATGACATGAAATTACATAACTCTCTTTGTATAACAAGTACATACAGTCCAGAGTAAAAGTATTTGGATAGTTTGAATTTTATATGAAGAATTACTTCACAAATGCACATTTATGAAGTACCAAGTCTCAGTTCTAAAATGAGTAGGTGTGTGTCGGTATTGAAAGAACTGTGAACCATTATTTCTGAAACTGCAGGGGTTTGAAATAGGGCTGTCACTTTTTTAAAAAAAAACAAAAAACAAGCCAACACACTATTCTTAGACATTCAGATATTTTGCTCACACACTCAAGGTAACAATGTTATTTATTATAACCTCACATGATGTTGAACCCTGCGATGCCTTCACTGCAGCCTCACAAAGCTGAGCTAACAGCTTGTCATATTTTTTTTATATTTTTTTTCACCAATTATTCTATTACTATTTGGAGCACAATTAAAACGTTATAGTCAAAAAGTCATGGATTATTTGAATGTGTATTTTTTATACTTTATCACTTTTTGAAGTGAGCAAACGGTTGTGCAGCAGAGGGCACTGTGAGCACAGTTTGGCCTGCGCCCATGTCCTCTTTGATCACCAGAAGAAGACAACGGTGTTTTCCGTGACAATGGTGGACACAAACACTGTCGTCCCGAGCAGACGGTCACAACACCAAAGCTTCTGAAAAACCACGTGAGGGAGTATTTTTGGTTCTACACTCAAAACTCAGCATCAGTCTCTTTGGCGCCATTAGTTCCACCACTGATGAGCTAACAGCTCGCTAGCTCTGGTGGCGCTAACAGCTAATGGAGTTGGCTGAGGCTTCACACACAAGTGTCTGCCATCTTGCCATCCAAAGATGACTCACGCCATAAAAGATGATGCTGTTCAACTCTACTGCGTGTAAAACGAGATGATGTTATTAAATCGATGATGCTATATCCCCTGCTGTCAACACTGATTAATTGTTGCACCCCATTCACTATTTTGTATTCGTCACTTTTTTGACTGTGTTCCATTGGTGTGGGATTAATACAATCTAATCTGATCTAATAAGTATTTTCTTCCAAACACAATCGTCGTCACAAAAATCACAATCATTTTAAGCTGTAAAGTAATTTCTGTAAGTTATAGACTAAGTGAAACGACTCCTTTCATTATTTGATTCTCTCAGCTCAGTTACAATTGAAAATTGTAGAAAAGCAGCCATCGTTTTATTTCAAATTGAACGTACTGAAGCAGAATCCAATGAAGAAAGACTGCTATATTTTAGAAAGGTGAAAATATGTCCAAGGCTGTGTATTTTATAGAGCAGAAATGACTTGTCTCATTATCTCATTACTGGATTAACAGAAACATGAACGTGCAAATAGATTGATGGAATAATTTCGATGTTTTCCATTTCCAGCTTCAAAGATGTGATTGTGTGTTTATTTTGCCGTCAAAATGATAATCCAATATGATCGATTAACCTCAAAACTCAGCAGATTCATCGATCATAAAATTCCTGACCTCATAATACAGGAGTAGGTTCATTGTTAATCGTAAGTAAGATTTTTGAGTTTTCATGGAAGCTCTCTCACTAGATTACACCATGCATCTTATGCTGCTTTGACATGACAGCAAAATAATTATCTTTTAATGAATTTTACATTTACATTTAAATATGCTCTCTTATGAAAAGGACATAGAATTTATCAAATGGATCACTATAGAGACAAAACTTTGCAAACGGGCTAAACATTACAGGATATTTTTTTAAATGGACGATGTACAGAGTTTGTTCTCTTGTGGCATGGGGGCAGGTTAATGTCACCTGGCCTGTATGGAGGCTGCTAATCCTCTGGTTTTAGTTGTAATTCACTGCTATCAAAGGTTTGTAGAGTAGTCAATCTCATTTTAATGTTGTTATTATTATTATTATTATTATTATTCACCATATTGACCCTCTTGTATACATTTACAGCCTCAGAAACAAGGGGAGTTACTTGCTTCTCTACGTTTCATATGAAACACTTGAGAATTTTACTTTCAGTAAAACTAAGTAAGCAAATTAAAACTGTTGCTCTGTGAGTTATTAAGTTGTTATGGGAATTTCAGCAAGTAAGAAATCAAAGAATCAACTGAAAATATAATCAACATAATGCAATGAACACAGCCAGAATATTTGTGGACTTATTATTTGCTATATTTTCTTTATTGGCAGTGAGTTAACGCTCCCAGATAGTGTAGAGCTAACTGAAGGCATCATTTCAAATAATATAATAAAGTCATAAACAGCAGTACTATAGTTGCCAAAGATTTCATACATTTTACAGTTTCTTTTAATACTTTGTGTGAACCGAGACGTGGTCGTCTGAGATGTAAATTTGGTTAAAAATGTACATCGTCTCCCATGATTTGCTCTGAGTTACATATATTTGGCCTCCATACAGTAATTTTTTGGATGGTCTGCTTTATGAGACACAGCTTCTGGCAACAGCCCTGCTTTGGACCCATTTAACTGTCTGTTGCTATTAAAAGTGGATGTGGGGAGCCAATGTGATCGGCCCTCGAATGTTCACACCAATTACACTTGCTGACACTGCAGTTCTCCTGTTGATAGAATTATCCTGATTTAACAGCTGCACATCATGTTCGGCTTCACCGAGGCTGTTCTTCACTTTGGCTTTGACGGTTCTAAAAATGACTTGACTTTTGCTCTCGTCTCACCTTTCAGGGAATTAGAGACTAGGATGCAAGGATTGTTGGATTT
This sequence comes from Solea senegalensis, assembly GCF_019176455.1. Lineage (NCBI taxonomy): Eukaryota > Metazoa > Chordata > Actinopteri > Pleuronectiformes > Soleidae > Solea > Solea senegalensis. Next base: position 18,401,809 of record NC_058026.1, read on the forward strand.
AATTGTATTGCAGAATCAGTAAAATGAACGGTGTTGTGAAACAGTAACGGAGGGACTGCGTTGTGCTCTTCTTCCCTCAAAGGTCTAAATTTGAAAAGATGCAATTTGTCAGGGTTAACAGTTCTTAGTACTGAAGTTCTCTGCAATGAGACATGATTGGATTTCGCTCCTTTTGAATTCAATTCATTTACAGAGTACAGTTGGATTTTCTTCCCCCCACAAAGACACTATGACCAGGATTATCTTCCATGAGCATGTAATCCTGAATTGGGTTTTGGACAGTATTTGAATTGGGGACTCATTGTTTCCCACAGATTTAGAATCTATTTTTATGGTGGTAGTTGGCAGGGGAGGGTTATTGTAAACATGCATTAGTACACTATCGACACTTGTACACAGAGAGAAGGTGTTATGCCGAGGTCGTAGTAATGTGCACATCTTAAGCAGCAACTACCGTTGTTATGATGAGTTCTGCCCGTTTGCAGAGGACAGTCAAATCTAAGGGTAAACGTTTATGTTGTTATGAGAAGTGTGTGTGTGTGTGTGTGTGTGTGTGTGTGTGTGTGTGACCATATTACCATCAGTACCAGCTCTTTTCAAAGACAAAGCCTTGATCCTCAATCCTCGATTGAGGAGAGATTTCACAAGCCACTCAGAGTTCTATGATTATTACAATAAATATTGAACTGTGGACTCACCAATTACCACAAATTGATTGCAGTTAAAACTGTAGTGCTTCATTTTTTTAAATACGAACAAATGTCCATTACATTTAAACCATTGTCACGTGAGTTTACGGCGACCAAACGGGCAGCGTAATAACCTCAATAACAACAAAAGGGGACACACAGCAGCTCGAAGAAAGAATGAATGGCCATTGATTTGCTACTGTCTTATGTCATTTTAGTACAATAGATTTCATAATAAATAAATAACACTGCAACACGTACAGCATGGAATAATTATTTGATTTTTTTGCAAAAAGTCTTTTCAACTATAGAATAGTTTTGATGGCACTCTGACTTATTATAGTGAGAACGCTTTGCAGCCTGAAGGCCTGTTCTTGCACAATGAAATCTTTTTGAGCAGTTATGATTTCCCAAGTGGGTAACTGATTGATAGTCAGTGGCTTAAACTGCTGGAATCAGGCCCAGAGAGTTAAGACTGTACAATACTGACAATGCTGGACTGTACAGTAGATCAGTGTAATAGACTTTCACCAATAATTCTACTCTTAATCACAACACTGCTTCCTGTTCACGGACGGGAATCACGTGTGACTTACAGTGTATGGACTATTTTCAAGTATCATTTAGTAATCTAGTATTTTGCTTTAGTATATGTAACTTTTCTATTACTGTGCACGAGAGGCGAGTGCTCTATGACAGAAAGGGATGCTCTGCTTCATCTAAAATGTCATAAAATAAAAGGTCAAATATGTACTCCTATATTTACATTGATGTCATGACTAAAAGCTGAAATGCAGTCAACTTTTATGACTTGTATGATGTTGAGAATCAGCTGGTTATCACAGATCGTCACTGTGTGAAAGGCTGAACCACATTTTGGTTGACGGCGCTGTAGAAATATGGAGGATACCGGAGTTACTGTCGCAGTCCTATGTGGATTTCACATAAAGAATGGGCCTGAAATGAGCTTCCCCTGTTTCAAAGATCAACAATAGCCACTGCTGTGCATGAGGGCTACAAGAAACTTCTTTTTCTTAAAATTTGTTGGTCCATAAACTGGTGGAATATGTTAAAAAATTGTTTGTTTGTTTCTCAAATCAATCGTGATGTTCTCAGATGTTGAACAATTCATTTGTTACATGGAGCAAATAAACCACATTTTGAGAAGCTAAAAAATCTTGATCAAAATATTTCATTAATAGAGTAATTGTTTCTCTGTGCCACCACCGTTTGGCTCTTTGTCCTGCATTCACGGACAAACTTGTACCAAACTATTGAAAATATGCCACACGTGGATAAAACAAGGTCTGCCTCGCACAGTGAAGGCACAAATTCTTATTCAGCCAGTGTAACATTGAAACAGTAATTTCTAATAGTTCTCTGCAATAATGTGATAGTGTTGCACTGTGTGGGTTTTGCTCCAGTAATCCACTGTTCTAAATGTCAGTTTACGGCTTTAGGCTAACATTATGCTGATTACTGCAACCATCATTTCTAAACAGCTATTCATGTCCAGCAAACACACCTTGAATGGCCTTGTGTGTGTGTGTGTGTGTGTGAGTGTGTAGGCATGTGCATGTTTATACTTGGGCCTAAAATGTACTGTTCAGTATAGTTCTTCACAAAACCTACTTGATTATGTGCTTTCAGAGTCACTTTATCTGACATAGTGGCTTATTAGGATGTCAGTTGCTTATCAAAGTGTGCACATCTGGGATATGTGTGTGTTTACGTGTGTGTCTACCTTGTGTATCTGAGCATTTCTGTGTTGGAAGGAGAGTGGATAATTGCAGCATGTCTGTATTTGTGTATGTGAATGGACCTCTAAATCACCTCCTTTCAACATGCTCAACAGAATCACTGCCGAATTTCAGCACCTTCCCAAAACAATCCCCTCTCTCACTCCTATCCTTTTCCCTCTCTCGCAATCCTTTTCCTCGCCATTCTCACCTCATGATCTCGCTTTCCATTGCTAATCTACAGCTAATTAGCTTGTATCATGGATGTATTGGGCATAATGACACAGCTGGGCCTCTCTCTATTCACACAAACTCACATTCACAATAGCAGGAATTTGACGCAAACCTATTTTATATTGTCATAAATAAAAGACTAAGGAAAGTGGGGGGAGGCTGAGGTGTGTTTGTGTGTGTGTGTGCGCGCCTGTTAACAATACTGTATAATTCAAGGTCGGTTTAATTGTTAATATCCTCATATTTTTCTGCCGCCATTACCCCTCACACAATGAGAAAAATATTGAGCTGTTACTGTCTTACAGGGATGATCGGAGGTATGCGTACTGCGTCTCGGCCGCATTAAAATCTAAAAGGACCCGTCGAACTTACCGTCCATGTGTCCCACGAACACACCTCATTTTTCCACCAAGGCAGTACCTTGTGCAGTTTGCTCAAAATTCGGTTCTATGCAGCGACTTCGTGAACATGACACAATGTAGACTAAGGCTACGTTTACATGATGACGGTCTGAACAGAAGACGCAAAAGTGGCGTCGCGTCTTCACTTTTTATTCCGCATTTAGACAAGCGTTTTCGGGAGAATATCTGCGTGCATATGGTGACGCAAAAGTGTGTAGAAGTCCTTCACTTAAAGCGATAAGAGCATCTTTGGACATGGGGAAGTTTTCACGGCACGCATTTTCATCACCTACTCCTTCCACAAAGTTAGCCCACCATCGACAAGATCTCCCAGGTCTCGTCCAAAGCCGCCTGGCTCGCCTCCAACGAATTGGCACATCCAAAATTTGAGAGAGGTAATTACAGATCCTTCTCTGTTCAGTAATATTATCTGTACATATCCTGTACATTACATGGAAGGACTCCTGTACGTTTATCAGAGGTGCCAGAGCAGCTTGAAGGTCCATCCCATGGAAATAATCCGACATGTTTGTTTATTTCCCTGTACTGGCGCATGTATGTGACGTAAAGGCGTATGCGACGTGAGCAGATCTTGCCAGTGTAGACGGAGCGTATTCAAGTTTTCCACTCTAGCGAAGTTTCAGATTTTTGTGTTTTTAAGCCCCAAAAATGACGTCACCGTCTAAACGAAAGGCACTTCTGATGAAATATTTTGTCCTCGTGTGAACTGGGCCTAATGGCGTGTTCCCACCGAGTGGAACGGATCGGTACGGTGCATATTTGTTTAGATTTCCATTAAGAACAGTACCAAAATATCTGGCCCCAACCTTTGGGGTACCAGAGTAATGGTATGGTATGGGCAGAGCTAGACTCACAACAGTCAGCTGATTGGACGACAGAAAAGCACCACTCCCTTGCGACCAGAGTTTCTTAAATGCCTGCAGTCTGTTTTCATAAGCTTGACGGCTTGTTGAGACAAACCGCAACAAACAAAAAGAAAACAAGCTGCTCCGTTGTTGTGTTGTTGTCTGTTGTGCCGTTGTTCGTTGTGGTCGCACGGGTACAACGTCAAGCTATGTATCTCGCTGACGCGGCCATTGGGCACAGTGCACACCCCGCCCACCAAATAAAGGTTCTGCTCTCAGTCAAAGCTCAAGCCTGACCGAGGGCTTGACCATTCCAAACCGCACCGTGCTATGATAGATACACGCCAAAACTGGTGGTGTCATTTTGATCATTTTCACTATTGTTGCAGTAGGATTTGTTTACAACACACTCACTCGCCTTTACAACAACTTCATGTAAGTGAGTTTCCCATACAAACTCTGTCTTTATTTTCAATGCTCTCCCTCTCTCTTTCTATACCATCCTTACAATGGATGTAATATCATCTTTATTCAAAAAGCCTGTTTGTATTTTTCTGCACCAAATTTACTGTGCCATTGAACTGCACTGAACTCATGTGCACATGCACAGAGAGAAAGGCTTCTGAGTGTATGAGGTTAACATTTGCAGTAGTTCACACATTTCAAGAAGTTTTCATTTTCTCTGTCTACCTCGTTCTCTCATGTGCTCTTTCCACTCTTGGTCTGACTGTGTCTTTCCATGCTGTCATCACCCCCCCTCCCTTCTCTCTCCCGGTGTCACATAACAGTCAGTCTGCAAAAACTTTCATTTCTCCCACTTCTCTCATGCTCTGTCTGTCACTTTCCATCCCCCTTTCCCTTTTCTGTCCCAATTTACCTCCCTTTAATCTCACCTTTTGTTGCCCCTGTATGCTTCTGGCTCCATACAAGGAGTGGGGTTGGACGTATTGTGTCCCAGAGGGGAGATCCACTAACTGCACCCTCTGGCACCAGCTGCATGTCTGAGACCCAATGTGCGTGGCTCAGGGTGATGGATTTCTTTCTTGTCTATGTGTGTGTGCATGTGAGTGAGTCAGAGAAGAGGGTGTTTGGTGAATGCGGTCGGTAACTCTATCTTGGACGACATACAGCTAAAAGCATTAGGTTATAACAACTGCCAGCTCTGGCAGCATATGACAGGGCAAGGATAGAAGGACAAATGGGGTGTGGTGCCTTCCAGCTGTGAGTGCACGCACACATGTCTGTGACCATTCCATCAATGTCAATCCTTGCATGAGCACTTAGTGATTATGGTGGCTCAGAGTTGTTAATTTGTATAATCAGTGTTTAATTGGCATTCAGGAAAACACATTAATCAGACCAGAATAAGTCTCCGGCTTCTTCATGCAGTTATTCATTACTCTACTTCAATCAGCCAATAACAGGCAGCTTGAGAGACTGGTGTACTGGCCCGCAATCACGCTAAGATGCAAGGGTGGCATTTTATTGGTCATTATTAACAGCACTCCATGAGTACAATCACATCAACGGCTGTGTTTTTTCAGCAGGTTCTGTTTTGTCTCGGCAGTCAACGCACTTATCTCCATCAATTAGATGTGAAATAAATAAAATAAATAAAAAGTACTTGATGACATTTTCAATAAAGAAGCTCAGGAGTAAAGTTTGCATGTTCTCCCCGTGTGTGCATGTGTTTCCTTCGGGTTCTCCGGTTTCCTCCCACAGTCCAAAAATGTGCAGATTTGGGGATTGAGTTTGTCTCTATGTGGTCCTGTGATGGACTGGCAGACTGTCCAGGGTGTACCCCGCCCATCGCCCTATGTCAGTTGAGATGTGGAGGATGAAGTGGTAGAAGATGGATGCATGGAAGGTCAGGATTATCCTCCACATAAGGGTTGTAGGGAGCTGGTGCCAATCCCAGCTGACACGGGGTGAAAGGCAGGGTTCACCCCTGGTCAGGTCACTAGTTCATCGCAGGACCAACACAGACAGACAAACAACCGTTCACTCTCACACTCACACTTAAGGGTAATCTAGAGTGTCCGATTAGCCTCTGCATGTTTTTGGACTGTGGGAGGAAACTGGAGTACCCGGAGAAAACACACCGAGGGGGTGACGAACACGGGTCTTTTTCCTGCGAGCCGCTACACAAGTATGAAGTAGTAGTAGTATGAAACATTATCTTTATTTATTAAAGCTGCTGTCAGTGAAATACTTCACTTAAAATATGTGTTAAATAGCTTGATATTCAGACACATTTCACCTTTTCCATAGTGTTTGTAACATTGGTCTAAATCAAAAATCAAGGGGAAACATTTTTGCGTGACCCACTTCATCCCCTTGTGAGCTCGGGCTGTTTGTTAGTGAATAAATGCCCTCTTTTTAAAGAAAATTCATTGTGCAAACATGGAACACACGTTTTTACAGCAACATTTGTCTATGATAAACGTTTATAGATTATCGTCTGCCAACCAACACCTCCTCCTCTTTGTTTGAAGTGGTTTCACTAATTCCTATTGTTACCAAACAAAGCAGCATGCGGTCTCTTGTTTGCCAGACAATTTCCTGGCGCATATCTTGTTCTTTTTAGTTCAGACTTGATGAAGTTTATTGCATTGCTGCCCACCGCAAGAGTGATTATATAAGTGTCATTTAAGTTCTAGTGGTAGTTATGAGAAAGACAAAATCCATATACCTGAGTACAAATTTGTTTGTTTACTGTCTACCGCAACAGTAAAAACTTCACATCAGGAAGAACAATGTTGATGGTTCTCCTGGATGGAAAGGCCTAAGCTAAGCTAGTACATCATATAATTAATTTTCAGTGTGTCTAACACTACTGCATTTATAAATGGATATCATAATATCAAGTTGAAATTATGTTTACATTATCAACTAATGGTGTAATTAATTTTTAAGATGCAGTACTTCCCCCTGGCTGTAATAGGTTGCATCTGTTTGTTGTTTACACCACAGTACAAAGCTTTCAATAACAACAAAAACAAACACAACCGTCTAGTAGCAGATGGTCTAACGGCAGTTACACCTACATTATCAGCTCTGATTGGGGATCAAGTTATTGAAATTAACTTCCTGTCTCTTTGGATTTAAAATACCATTATGACTTTTCACTTTCAGTTTCACAGCCATGACCTACAAACACTGCAATTTTATGACCCATGTGTCAGCTTGATGAGTCAGAATATAGTTTTCAATCTTCAAAGTGTCTTGTTTTGTTCACAAAACAAAGTTGTCATTGTCCTCAGCAGCTGGCAGCCAGAACTCTTGGGTAATGTTTATGTTTTACCCTTGCACATTCAGCAGTTTTCAACAGAACTCACAACAGTGGCCCTCACCTTAAATCATGATAGGTGCACAACCTGTGATGATTTAAGGTGTGCAGCAGACTTTGTCATGTGCATGTTAGGGGGGCGCAACGATTAGTACAAGTCATTATCAAAGTTAGTTGCTGAAGAATTTAATTTGTTAATAGTTTTTTGGTTATGTCACCACTTGGGCAATACATGGTCCACGATACCGATAATATCATGATACAACAACTGTGTGATAGTCAGTATAGTGATACATCACAATATCTGTCTAACTCAAGAAAACAAAACGTCAGTGAAAAGTTAAAAGCGCAGGAATTCTCTATTTATTCACTACACTGCAAGGTGCATAAAGTCTATGTATTGAATGTGGATGGGGCATCTCTTAACGTAGCTTTCTCTGCCATTAGTTTGCTGTAAACTCCCTCTTCTTTGACCAACATTCCCTCATTCATTCATGCCCAGTGAGTGAAACTGGCAGGGACTGTTTACTTTAGAGCACCTTCATTTGTTAATTGGAATATCAATATTTGCCCTGGCATATCGATTGTGGTATTGATTGAGGAAGGATGACAAATATCACCAAATCGATATTTTGATCCACCCCTAGTCACCATGCATCTTTGAGATGAACAAGATCATTTTATATGGAGTCAGTCATCTCACTTTCTACCTATCTGTGCTCAGAGTGACAAAGGTGACACTGTTGATGTCTCTACTGACTCTCAGCCTCACACTGCTGTTTAGCTAAGTTAACAGCGAAGTCTGCATATTTGTTTGTTACTTTTCCATCGATGGGTTTGCACCAGACAAACCTCCACATGATGCATAACAGATGCTTTGGTTGTGTGATCGTCTTTTCAGGACAGATTACTTTGTGTCTCAGCAAATGGCACTTCTGATGACCAAAGAGGGCATATATGCAGACCAAACTGCGCTCACAGTGCGCTCTGCTGGAAATCTTTATGACTACTTCAAACAGTCTGGTGTGCTTCGAGTCTGTATACATTTGAAGTTGGACAGGTTATCCAATTAGTTGATTGTTTTACCTGTTGACTAGTCGATCATGATGTCACTTTTTATCTGAAATCCAGATGATGTCAGCTGGACCAAGGGCTAAACAATTAATCGAAAGCCTGAGGCACAATATTTTTTTAAGCCAAAATGTGTGTCAAAAATATATTTTTAGATGAATTATTGTCTTGATCTATATACATCGTATTCTACAGACTGAAGAGAACATCTCTGATTCTCAAATATCTGCACCAATATCACACAGTAATCATTTTAAGTATGTTTTTCAAAGGAAAATGAGAATAAGGATGTAAAAATGACCATTCCCTCTGATATCACATCGCAATACCTGTCGAAAATAATCTCAATTAGATATTTATTCAAAATAGCTCAGTCCGAGATGGAACATGATGAAGAAACAAATAATGACCTGGTTTTTAGCTTTGGTGGTGGTAAGTGCCGGCTAGTTTTCTGGCAAATGTGTCAATTCACAGACATTAGAAAATTAAGCACGACAATCTTGAGGTACATACTCTACAGTAAATTAAATCTTCGTCTCAGAAATGTTGAATATTATGTTTCTTTTGTACCACTCATTATGGCATGGACCCAGATGAATAGCTGAATTTCAACTATCTGTAATTTAGTGTGCATTTGTGCGTGTGTTATCTCTGTGTGTGTATGTGCTTGTTAGCACCATGCAAGAAGCAAAGTACACTTTTTAATTACAGCTCTGAGATAATTTAGAGAGGAGGGGAGAGAGAGAGAGAGAGAGAGAGAGAGATTGGGTGAGGTAGAGAGAAAGTTGTGGAGGAGGGTTAGTTTAATCTCACAGTTCGTTTCACCCATTGGTTTTGGTTTTATACTTCCTTTTAAAGACATAAATCACTGATCATCCTAGAGAGAGGGGAGAGAGATGGAGAGACTGCTCACTGAGCAGCAGTCGTTATATAATGATATAATCAGATTATAAGTACATTAGCCATTATTTTCATCTCTGTGATAAGAGGAAAAAGCATGAAGGAGTAAATGGGAGCCTTGGAGCTGACCAACCATAGATGTGAATAAACGAATTGGGTCATGGAAGCATGTATAGGTGTGTGTGTGCGTGCGTGTGCGTTTGTAGCGAGTGCGTGCGCGTGTGAGAATGTGTGATTATTCATCAACTGAATTAATGTTTGAGTTTGTCTCTTAAGTACATCTGCTCTCTGTGACTTCACAATGTTTACCAGCTGCTCACAGTTGGTGCATCCATAAATATACAAATAACTCATGAATTCATTCATTTAGTCCCATGTATGTCAAGCTATCTAATCTTAATATTGCAGTGCCGTCTGTGTCAACCTGTGTGTGTGTGTGTGTGTGTGTGTGTGTGTGTCTCTGCATAAATTACTACAAATAAAGTGTTTGCAGGAGTCGGAAAGATGGATAAATAATTGTGTCCTGATTTCAAACAAGTCTTGCAGGAAAATATGGGGGAAAGGAGTCGCTGCACAAAAAACAAACAAAAAAACGCTCTGGTGTATATTTGTAACAAAAGGAGTCGTACACGGAGATCTTCATTTTATTTTTCCAACAACAGCATTGTTCTTGTTGGAGGCCAGTCATTTATGGGGATTTTATTCAACACATTGTAAGAAAGAAGCACGGAATCAACATGAAAGTGTTGCCATTCATTTGCCACGCACAGAATAAATAACTGACATTGTCCCTCAGCCCATGAGTGCAAAGTTTGAAGGAAGAATATATATGTGTCGTTTAAAGAAAAAAACTTTCCCTCCTAGATTCATGCAGGAGCAAGAGGGTGATTGAGGAGTCAAGAGATCTAAAAGCAGAGTGGGGATGCTGTGTTGTGTTGCCATTCAGTGTAGGCTGCAGGACTTTATAAATAGACATGGATATGCATCATTCACTCCGGGCTGTTTTCTTGTCTTTTCATATATGTACGGTTGTGGGTAGGATTTTGATTGTTGTGGAAAAGGTTTATTCTGAGCGTTTACATGTGTCTGTATACTCACGCGGCTATGAAACATGAATAAAGCATACCGTAACATTTTTGGGCATCTGGTAAGATTTTTGGTAAGAAGCTGGGGTTCAGTAGATACCATGCAGTCAAGTTTATGAGAAACCGCAAAAGTTTTGTATTGTTTAGGCTTTTTATCCAAACGGAACCGGCGTTTTGGAAATCTCAAAATGCCACCCTTGCTTTTTCATTAGTACAACCAATATGAAACTTTGGGAACACGATGATGTCATTTGCCCACCTCTCTTTTGCTCTTGCATTTGCTGTCGCTATCTTCGCCATCATCTTCTCCTTGTGTTTGGAGTGAATATATAGCTTAATGTGCACGCTCTACGCTGCCTTCTCTTTTTTGGTGTATTTCTGTGGCAACCTTACAGCAGACCTGGCATATATACTACAGCGTTTAGAGCCATTTTGGGAAAGTTCTGTGTCCATGTGGACAAGGCCTGAGTGTCTAGAAAAAGAATAAGCCCTCTAAGGGCACGAAGACAAGTTTCTATTGAGTGCATATGTCTCTGTGTATGAGGCAAGGTAGGGGTATTTTTGTGGTTGCATATCTTCACACCTAGGCCACAAACAGGAGTGTTAAAAACCACTCTGCCAGTGTCTGCAGACAACATTTTCACTCCTCTCCCCTCCATCTATGGCGCTCTGCCACTCACTCCATCCTGGAGGACATGTTCTGAGACATTTACACCCTGGTTCTGCCTGTGTGATATTTTCTCCCCCACTCCCTCCCTTCATGATGCCTGTTCTCTCCATACTGTCTTTTCTCTCTCTCTCACACACACACACACACACACACACACACACACACACTTGTACCTCATCCACCATTCCCTGTCTCCCTCTGTCTTCCACCCCCTTCACTGTTGATCCCTCCCTCTTTTCTCTCCTGAGTTCAGGTGTGTATAATCAATGTCTAAGCTGTTTAATCCTTTATATGCTGTGCCGCCTCCGCTGCTGCTGCTGTGTGCGCGTGCGTCTGTTTAAATGTGGTGTCCTTGTGTTTAATACAGACACAGAATGAAAATGAGAGATAAGGAAGGTGGAACCGTTGGATGGTATTGTGAGCATAGTAATTAATTTGCCAGCGAGTGTCATCTCTGAAAACAACGGAATCTTGTTCAGTCGTCTAAAAACTACAATTCACTTCCCAGTTCACTTGATACAGTTTTACAGTGTCTTGACAGTTCATTTTAACCTGAGGGCTGATTTAAAACACACATTGAATGCAGACATGTATTTACTGTATATGTAGCAGAATCTGAAATGCTGCCAAACCCACGATCAGTCACTTCAAGATGTTGGCAGCAGGCTGTTTACCTGGTTAACTGGATACTGGCACACTGTCTGTCACCATCTAAATCAGGCATTCTCATGATCTGGTGTCAGAAAGTCTGTGAGTAGCATGATGTCTGCGATGCCACCAGCATATTTTGTGGCACCATCACGGGTCTTGAAGCTGCTAATGCAATGTGAAGATTTCACGCAGCACTGGAGACGAGTGAGTCACCGGTTCGTCTGCCGTTGGACTTTGCAGGGAAGCGAAAGGCTCTATGTATGAATTTAAAGTTTTCCGTAAACACCAGCTGTCGATCAGATCGCCAGACATTAAAACGCTAACAGCAGACTGCTTCAAGTCATAATGTTGTAAATGTTTATTATGCTTTTAAGGTCCATTGTGTAGAGTTAAGGGGTGTCTATCAACAGAGACTTACTACAGCATTTAAAATGATGTTTTCATGAATCTTTATTGACACCATTTAAGCAACATGGCAATCAGTCCGCCCGGTACTGAGTTTCTGTACTCTCTGACCTAAGATCAAATCAACATCCTGCCATACTTGACTGTATTCCATCCAAGTACAAGTACATACACAACACAGAGATACAGAACCCTCTTGCTGTGAGGTAACACAGCACCACCGCTTAACCCTGTAAAATGACTTCATAATGAACTAATAACTTCAGTGTCCATCATTAGATTACATGGCGGAGAGGCTTGGCAGTAAGATGCCAATGAGTGGACTAAATAAAAGCTGTTTAGAGTGTAGGTTAGAGTCCCTGTTGTATTAAGAAATTAGCTTGAAGTCCAACTTGGTGAAGTCAATGAAAAGGTCATCCAAGGCCTCAACCATCACTTTCTCCCCCTCACACTAATCCAAAACTTTAGAGATTTACAAATCTTTCTCACCTACTCCCTCTCCGTGTGTGTGTGTGTGTGTGTGTGTTAAAGGCCCAGGGCAGTGTACAAGCTCATATGTGCTTAACTCTGGTCTCAGTTAAACTCTTGTGGATTAGCTTCTCTCCTCTCTTCCCGTCACCCTCTCCTCTTCTTCTCCTTCATCCCAACATTTTCTCTTAGTGGAGGCCACATCTGTCTCTGTTTCCATTTGTATGTATTTATTCACACTTACTGCAGCAAACAGATTTCTCTCTCTTGCTCTCTACCAGTCTTTTCTCTCTCCACTTCCTTCTTACTCTCTTCTCTCTCTCTGTGACATATGGCAGTGTGATATCCACAGCCGCAAGGCTCTAATTTATTTAGCTAACGATCTACACCACCTCCCTGAATGCAGAATGAAGGTCTAGTCTGTCCTTCTTACCCCCGCCTCTCCCTTTCCCCTTCCCTCTGCTGTCTAACGCTGCCTGCTTCACCTGTTGTTCCATCCATGCATGTAAATGAACACACACACACACACAAACACACACACAATATTGTTTAATCGAATTAAGCAGGAACATGTTTTGTCAAGCAGGCTGTAAATACTGAGACTGTATTAGTGGAATGAAGCTGCAGTGTGTGTGTATATATATATATATATATATATATATATATATATTTATGTATATATGTGTGTATGTCTGTGTGTAAGTCTCTGTATGTGTGCATGCACATACAGAGACTCTTGCTAAGTTGCGTGCGTTAGATGTTAATTGCTACTGGGTTTTGTGTTGGTTGCATGACTCAGTTAATGAATTCACCATGGTATTTGTGCACCCTGTAGTTTGTGAAATGTGTGAATGTGTGCGTTAAAGGCTCAGCGTGTAACGCCTAGGAGAATCTATTGGCAGAAATTAAATGTACTTCCCATAAGTCTGTTTGTGTAAGTTTATAATTACTTAACAACAAAAAGTGTTTGGTTTTCCGGAGCCTTAGAAAAAGCCTCTTTAATGTACTTTTCTTTGCTTTATGGAGGCTGCAGTCTTGCACTAGCATGTTTCTACTACAGCAGCCTGAATGGACAAACCAGCCAACGCGAGCTTTTTCAAATGGAAGTTTGTGACCTAGACGAAGAAGAACGGCTCTAGAGTTTTTACATCTGTTTTGGAACGAGAAGGCCACAGTAGTTCCTTGATGTGCTTTGTAAAATGGAGGCGTAAGAGGACCTATGGTCCCAGCTCGCCGCTCCGTGACTTGTAAAGCAGTTGTTTTCAGTGTAACTGAATCATTAGAATCCGTGAATAAAATTTGCAGTACTTCCTCCACTTCCTTCAGTCACCGGCACTAGAAAACGTGGCATTAGATGTCACTACTTCTTACATAGAGGACCTTTTATAATAAGTGGAGATGTGTCAGGCTAATAGGATCAGAACAGATGTTGAGCTCTCTCTCGCTCTCTCTTTCTTCACCACTTTTATCAAGGTCTCTTTCCCTCCCACATTCTTTACTCCATACTCACATACTCACACACACACACACACACACACACAGCTAGCTTTGTTTAATCCCTTAGATTTAACATATTGGTCGATAGCTTAATTAGGAACAGGCTAGTTTCCAACTCTTCCCTGAAGAGGTCAGAGACAAGTCTAGGCCCTATCACGGGGAGTTGGCCTTTAGCTATGGCTACTGAGCCACCCTTGGACCAGCTGTTATGTCTGTGTAGGGATGTGGATCGGTTGTTAGTGTCAGTTTGGATCACATCAAATTATAGTGGACTGGAAAGTTCTATTAGTTGCTATGTTCACCCGAGCACTGATGATGCTCTTGTGGGAGCTGTTGAAGCAGTGTAGAAGTCTGTATTGGTATGAAAGTGCCCGTGTGTCTAAGTAGGCCAGTGTAGCAGTGTAGTTTGAGTCCAGCTCCTCAGAGGCAGCTTAATAAATTGCTTTTTCCTTGCATCAAATCAGTGGAGAGATATGCGATTTGGAACTATTTGTTGACTGTGTGTGTGTGAGATGGATTGTGTGAACGAATGCATGCATGCGTGTGTGTGTTTGTTTTTTGTGTCAGATGCTGAATTGAACTGTATGAAATGGCATGTGTGCCAAAGCAGAACTTCTCACACTTTCTTTGTCTCTGTATTTTTCTTTCTGGATCTGCTGTGCAGTGGGAGGAAGCATAATGATTGCGCTCTCCTCCTTTGCGTTGTTTGTTTTGGCTTTACCTAATTCCCCTGTCATTAAAGTGACATTTTTATCTGCGTCTTTGTTTTTAGTTTTTTATTATTTTTTATTTTATGAAGGAAAGGGTGTCTGTGCATCTGGTTATGTGTGTTTTATTTCAGTTCAGGTCTAGTTGAAGTCAGACAGAGACAAAGCAATTAGCTAAGTGTTGCTTTGTGCTTTTACTCCAAGTTCTACCTGCTATTATTTTAATTTGTTTATTCAAACCAGGCAGCATTTGCTTGTGCTTTGCACATTTTCTACACTAGAAGAGTGTGTTCTTTATCAGTCTGCAACAAATGTATTTTTTCCTTATCTATTCATTTGTTGATTATTTTTCCTCAATTTATGGATTACTTGTCTGGACTATATTTGTGTCAGTTTCACTGACCGTAACAGTAACACTATACCTTACGGTTTAATCTGCAGCTGTGAATGCCTAATTGAAGACTAATTGGCAGTATACTACAGATAGTGTTGTGCGTGTGTTTGTATGTGCGTCATTCATTGTGCACATTCTGGTTCTGTTTATTCAATTTCATTTTATGTGTTTCATGTTCACTGGCTTTTGTCCTTTTTCATTTATGCATGTGTGCATATGCTAATGCTCCTGGTGGTGTTATTGTACAAATGTAGATTTTTGTTTCCTGTGATGATGTGTGTGTGTTCCAGGTATTTCTCATGTTGTGGGGACTTGTCTTTCAAGTTCATAACGTAAATGAATACATTTGACGGTGAAGACATGTTGTGTGGTTAGGATGGGGTTAATTTCTTATGACCATCATGATAATCAGGCCCATATATAAAATATATTCAATGAGTGGGTGCTTCTACTACTTTTTCCACGATAACTTTCATTTTCATTATCGGGCAGTTATTCAACCATTTAGATGTGGTAACTTTTGCAGTTTTAAAAGTAAAAGTCTCAGTTTTTGGTCATCCATGCTAAAACCAATCCCAACAGTTTTCAAAATAAATGTCTTATTTTTTGTTTGTATATGAAAAAACTCAACCCTGCCATTTTCAAAATAAAAGTCTCGTTGATTGTCCATGTTAAAATGTAACCCGGCAGTTTTCAAAACAGAAGTCTTAGTTTTTGTTTATCCATGTTAAAACTCAACCCTGCAGTTTTCAAAATAAAAGTCTTGGTTTTTGTTCGTCCTCATTAAAGCGCAAACCTGTAGTTTTCCCCTCCAAAAAAGTCTCAGTATTTGTTCCTCTCCGTGAAAGGTGGGGTCACACCCTGGACAGATCAGCAGTCCCGTCTGGTTTCAGCCTTCACATTGTCCATAAGAGTTCACATGTCACACTCTTTACATTTTCATTTGTGTTTCGACCGCATGGTGGGATCCCCTCCAGCCGCGGCCTGCTGGTCGGGTTGGGGTTGAGGCAGACTATGTTTGGGGCACCTTTTCTAGCCCTGCCCTCATGCTATGGCAGGGCTAGATGCTAAGCAGAGCTGTCCTGAAGACGACCTGATGGCCCAAGTCCCCTGTGTGCAGGCTTGCGGCTGCAGCTTCAGTGTAATCCGCACTTGCTGGCTCGCCACTCCCCCATTGCCACAGGACTTTTCAAGTCAAGACTTGTGCTGCTGATATTGATTAAGGTGAGGGACGGTGACGCACACTCAGCCAGCCTCACCCTCTCGTCCCGGGTCATCCGGATCCAGTGGCAAGACATAGCATGTGAGTTTTAGAGGGTGGATGAGGGCCAAGGTGGATGGCCACCCTACTTCAGGCGCAGCAGACAGCAACCAGGTGACACCCCTCAGTCCAGAGCCCCCCTACACCCGTGGAAATGAATGTAAGTTAATGTAATGTCCTCTGAAGTCAAGGAAACCAGACTGTGTGTGTGTGCCAGTTGGAATGTGGGGTGGATCCAGATCAATGCATCTATTAGCAGTTGTATTGATCTAGGGCTCTGTTAAGTCTACTAAATACAGATCAAAAAGTTCTTGGTTACTCTGTTCCAGACTAACAACCCTCCCATCCCCATCATTCTTTTTATTATTGGTCTAAACTCAGCTTAAATGTGAAAGTGAAGCGTCCCAACACAGCTTGTATGATATTACTGCAGGCAGCTGAAATATTATATTTTAGAACAATAGGTTTTCCAATGATCCTGTGATGCAGGGCATTCTTTTCAATTTAGCTCAGACAAGGCTTGTTGCAGCATTGACTCAAAAGTTGCTTAAGTTTTTTGACTCGCCATAGCTACTTATCTGTACAGGTATGGAACCACACACACACACACACACACACATACACACACAGTCTGGTTTCCATGACTTCAGAGGACATTACATTTACTGGTAACTACTGTCTAACCGTAAAACATGTCTTCACCTTAAAATGAAATAATGTATTTTATGGGGAGTTGCTTTTTGTACCCATACGGTAGACAATTCCCCTTAAAGTTACTGTAAATAGATTTAGTTCCCCACAACATTAGAAATACAGAGAACACACACACTGACAGACCTACCCATGGAGCCTAACCTTTGGCCAGGGTCCCATCCAAGGAATTAGGGGGTCTTAAGAGGCCAAATTCACTAATGACTTCCTTTATCTCCTATATACAGCTTTAGACCTGATCAGTGAGGCCACAAACACATACACACAAACACAAACTTGTTTTTATGTCTTAGTGAGGATACATCATAGACATAACACATTTCCCAGCCCCTTACCCTAACCTTAACTATCAAGATTAAGTGCCTGACCTTTACCCTAGGCCCAAACAAGATGTCCTCACAAGGTCAAAATGCCCTCACAAAGATGGGTTTGTACATTTTTGGACCTCACAAAGATATAAATACAAGCCCACAACCACATTGACTTCCATTCATTTACACAAACTAAACAATAATCACTTTCTAATGAGGCACAAGCTCAGGTTTTGGTCTCCATGAGGACTACTGGTCCTGACAAGGTCAGTGTTTATGCCAGAAAAGGCCCTTTGCTGAACATCTGATTACCCCACAGCCTCTGTAATAACCCTTTTATACCAGAGGTAAGAGACATTCAAGGTTTCCTCTCTTTTTTTTCTTTGGCATTAGTTGGTACTTTGGTTTCCTCTGCTCTCCTGTTTTATTTGGAAAATGGAAAGAAACGAGAAAACACTGAAAGAGCAACAGGATTTTGGAAGCAGCAAGGCATGTATTTAAGAAGCTGATGCAGGATTTGTCGTAAATAAGTCAGCTTGGAAGATGGGACTAAAAGATGAGTTGAGATAGAGAGGGAAGCGGTGAGAGATTTAAGCGGATGAAGGAATGAGGGCAGATAAACCCGGTTGCTCATCTGGCTTGCTCCAGACACCGAGACACTCTAACATGTGTGGTTACGTGCTCTGTGGACACAATTCGTGGAAATGCTTTTATGTTCAACTGCATGAACATGCTTAACGATTGATAACCAACCTCGTATTTTCTTTGTCAGCCTCCCAACTCCACTGTTGAGGGAGAGCGAGAACTTGTTCTGCCAGTTCCCTGCTCGGTGCCCTGCCACCGCACGCCACTGCAGGGGCTTAGATCAGATAGACCATCTGGCTTCATATCAGATGTAAACATTCCTGTGTGAACGCGTTTGCCCATCCATATCACTTCTTCACAGAGGAGACATGTTCAACTATGTGTGCGTATTACTCCTGCACACTGATAAAGCACTGTCTCGGTGGTGTGTGGACACCCGTCGTCAGCCTTTGCTCTCGACAGCAAACCAGAGAGTTCACACTGTTTTTTGTTTTTTTTTCTCGTCTGTACTCGCGGACGTAAAATTTCACAATCACTTGATGAAGGTGAACAATCTGTAACTGTTCTCTCTCTCTCTCTCGACTCCTCTATTCCCGCTCATCTCTCTCTCTCATTGTTTTGGAAGTCATGATTATTTTAATGTTGTGCAAAAACAAATTGTGCAGCCATATGTGTGACCGATCTGCTTCTGGTAGGATGAGACTTGCCCAGAATGAAAATTCTAATTAATGAAAATTCTTAATTTTATGTTGGATACATTTTACAGGAGTGCCTTTTTTCCACTCTTGTCAAACTGAATTATTGTCACACACCAGTCCGAGTATTTTAAGGGAGTCTGTAAATTGTATCTACCAAAGCGAACACTCCCCCCTGCAAGTCTTTGCATACACATTGGTCACACGCCTCCCTCCTTCTCAGTAAAATTCTTAACCTGAGGCAAACACTGCTCTGTCATTTCTACTGTGTACTGAGTCATGTGTCTGTGTATTTACCCAGCTGTACCCCATACAAATTATTTATATCACTAAACATATTATTCTTCAGTGTAACTCATCAAGAGGTTGTCATGTGTTCACCAAGGCAGTTTAGCGTGTAGACAGTTAACAGATGTGTGATCGTTAGCAATAATAATAATCTGAGGAAACGGATTAAAGACTATGGAAAATGTGCTGTCTTGATAAATATGTGTATCTGAATTCTGAAATCATTCATAGGCAGTTTTCGCCAAAACAATTGGTTGAGCAGTTGATTAGTCAGCCAAAAATGTGTTGAGTTGTGCTGCCTTTTTTAAAATAATTGATTCCTCCATGCAATGATTAATTCATGCATTCAGAATTGTAAATATGTTGACTATGATGACTATGTTTTTATTTCCACTTGTGTGCTTTTTTAAAACATATCTGTATATTTAATAGAATAGTGTGAACTGTCATTAGATAGCTTTACATTATATTCATGAACACATTCATTATTAATAGTAGTGATACTATTGTTATCTCTTCTTAGAGACCTGCCTTTGGTTTCATTTATTTTAAGGATGGCATGTAGAGTTGGGTGTAAAATGCTGCACATGTGATCACAAAACTGAAAATGTCATTTAGTTATTTATTTCCTATTTGTTGAATTTTACCTGATTATAAAAAGCGAGTGGCTCCATTTCCAGTTGGCAGATGAATGCTAAATTAACTACAGTTGAAATCCTGAGTCCTGAAAACAGTGGACCACTAGCAGTCCAGCAGGGTCACTAAAGGAAACCTAATTAGATATTGGCTGAATGTAACACGGGCAGCTCTGATTTCAGGCTGTCTTAGCGTCCTTCATAGTCATTATAAAATCACCAAGAGGGACCAGCTGTTATGGGTGACAGCTCTACTATGCCCACGGTCTGTGTGTGTTGAGGTTCCCAAGATAACTTCTAATTATTTGAGGGTTTGAGAGACCTCAGCTTGTTATGAGCGCACCCCAACTCCCCTGTGATGTGGAACTGAGAACTGTGATCACGCATAGTCTTTCAGACTTCCTTTGTCCCACAGGGAGAGGCCCTGCAACATGTCGTACTGGAGAAGAACGCACAAATAAAAACACTTAAGCACTCTCGCAGAAAACCTCACATTTTTCAGTCGCTCTCTGGCAACTCTGTAGTAGACAAGGCTCAGCAGTTGCAGCCCTGAGGTGCTTTTCAAAGCTTTAAACCTGGACTGATTTCTACGTATGGAGGAGTTTGTGTGTGTGTGTGTGTCTTTCACTGAGTCTGCATCTTTGCGTTTCTGTTGCAGTGCGTGCATGTGTGTGTGTGTGTGTGTGTGCGTGCGCGTGCATGCTCACACTCCAGGGGGACCGCTATCTGATCCATTGAGATGAATGGCCTGTCTGTATCTTCTCTATACAGCTGACACTATCAAATAGCTGCTGCCTTTCCCTCTCTTTTACTCTCTCCCTTGCTCTCCGCAGCCTAACCCTGTTGCCCACTGGTCTCCCCTTACTCCATTGCATCCTCATTTGTTGTTTACAAGTACAGCGAAGGATGACTGGCATTTTATCTTGCAGAGGTGAGAAGCAACAAAGATAGAGGAGACAGAAAAGTAGAACACAGGGAGAGGGAGATTCAAAGACAAAGAGGTGGAAGAAGCCTCGCTGTCTGCCAGCATCTGTTGCTGCAGGGCAGGAACAGAAAGGTGTGTGTGTGCCTGGGGAATGCACAATGGTCAGGATTAATTCAGACGGACCATTTGATGCCTGAGTGATTCTACACTCCCTGTTTCTCCTACTAATGCTTCAGTCTTTCTGATCCTTTCTCTCCCCCGCTCTCTCTCCACACGTCTCTATCCTTTATACCTCCATCTATCAGCCATTCTGACTGTTGCATCATCATTATCAACTTGATGACTTAGTCTTACAGTCAACTGTGGAGATGTTGTGTGTGTGAGCAAAGTCGCTGGCAGCTTTTTGGCTTGTTGACGCAAAGCAGCATCACTGGTGCTGCTGTTAGGTGCACAGGTCAGACAGCACCTGCTGACTTGTTTTCCACTTCCCCCAGCATTTCTCTTCTTTCCTAAAAACTAGGAAAGAAAAACTTTACGGCAGACATGAAACACAAGTTATGGTTAATGGATCAGTGATTCAGTTTTAACAACCTCTGACTCATGGAATCAAGGGATTTGTCATGAAAAATGGCCAATATATTGGCATGTTTATAAATAGCTGCGTTTTCATCATGGTACAGTTCAGTTTGGACGCTTTTCTGTCGCTCAGTCAGCTGACTGTCATGGCTCTAGCTCCACCCGTACCGTACTGTGTCAATGCAAAAAAAACAACAAACAAACTTCAAACTATTATCAAACTGAACTGTTCCACTCGGTAGGAACACACCATATATAAAATGTGCTTAAGTATGCAGTTTCCAAAAAAAAGCTTTGGTCCAAGCATTTCTTTCATAAAAAATCCCCCGGCTTCTACAGATTTAAGTTTCAAGTATTTAGTGTGACCTACTCTTACACTTTAACAATAGCATGACCCTGGTTCTCCTAAAACTAATTCATGTTACTAGTGAAACCAGCATTTGTCTGACTGTGAAAAAGATCTATTGTGCCAGGTTTACACCAAGACCAACTTTCCGTCACATCATTCCAGTCCAAATGCCAACTGTCACACAATTTGGCAGACATAGAAACAACAAAGCTGGGCTGAGGCTTTTCCACACTATATATATCAATACATATATATATATATATATATTTTACTTCACTACATTATCTTATAATTGCATACTTAAACTCCATTATATTTTCTCAATGCATTTTTATCACGCCATTACTTTAAAAAATAGGAACTTGGTGACAACAAAGTTCTCTGGTAGTGGTTAAAAACACATTTTGTTGAAGAGTTTATGTTTTTTAGATTTATGGTCCACGTTTAAGTCGGTGAATAAACTCGTCTCATTTCAACTTGCACTTTTACTTTCAGTACATATTTTAAATGACATCTCATGCAGAAATAGTAAATATTAGACCTTTTACTCAAGTAGTATTCTATCCTACCAAAGTCAGTTTTTGCTTAGGAACTTGTACTTAAGTGTGGTTTTCCACTACACCACCAGGTGTACACGAGGAGAAGGGAGGGGAACAACAGCAACAGAGAGGAAGTCAGTCGAAAGATGACGTCACTAATTATTAGTGATCATTTGTAAAGGGCTCGTTACTGTACTTCAAGCTCTGTGTTATATCACTGCATTGCTGTTGTGACGTGATCCATCCTCGTATAATGAGGCTGACATGAATGTGCTCATGCCAATAGTGCTGTTGTCTTTTCCTCCAGCAGCTGGATGCGTGTCGGCTCAGTTCACTCCTTTGTTTCTGTTTCCAAACAGTGATTCAACATTAGCCGTCTCCGACATTACTTCGTCCTGTATGCTGAGTTGGAGGCTATGGCTCATTAGGAAACATTAGCAGCTCAACTGGGCAATAATAACAGCTCCATAAATCACGCCGTTCCAGCATATACTGTCGGTCTTACTGGTATTATGGACCATTATAATTTATTTTCCACCGCTAAAGCTGCAGGTCAGTTCACTGGTCAATCCAGTGCTGTTAACATTAGATATGCGATACTGCCATTGTTTGTGATAGATTCATTTCTTGATGTTTACTACCTCTACTTCCCAACTTCTCTTGCTGCTGCAGGCTGTTTTTCAAATGAGACTCTGAATTACACACAGTACCATGTAGTAAAATAGCCTTCCCAGCTCAACTTTGTTGCCAGGTTGTAAATTGATACAATATCTATAGTGAGACTACTTGACTTGTATCTATTTAATCAAAGAGTATGTTTTATGTGTGTCTTTGCTGTGCTGTGGTTTTATACGTGCCCTTCTATTCATGCTCTTCTTTTGACTCATCCTCTTTCCCTCAGTGGAGCTCTCCTCTCTTTCTCTCACACCGTTTTCTGT
Source organism: Solea senegalensis (assembly GCF_019176455.1). Lineage (NCBI taxonomy): Eukaryota > Metazoa > Chordata > Actinopteri > Pleuronectiformes > Soleidae > Solea > Solea senegalensis. Next base: position 18,424,688 of record NC_058026.1, read on the forward strand.
ATGATAATGCTCCGTCCTTGTCTTTTAGAGGCATTAAGGTCGTTTGAAGTGTGGTTGTGTGAGGTACTGTACACACTCGGCGTGGAATTCACTGTCAATGAAAACATGTCTGCCAGCAGGGACATAAGCTTCACCCAATACAATCTACCTGTACGTACAGTAAGTCTATTGATCAAGGTACCTCTTGCCACTTTATCTCTACATTGGACGGCGTCTTCCAGCAGCTGCTAACTAAGAATGCAGATTTTCTCCATTCATCGCAGGAGTGGTTTTCAAATGTCTCCAGTCTAAACAGGCTGTCCGTGGTCAAGATAAAGCAGCAAACATGTTCTGGAGATGTTGTCGACTCAAGCAGGCGTAGGCAGAGCCGGATTAAATAAATGGACTATACTAGGTAGAGTGTATTTTTTGGGCCCCCCTCCATCGATGTTATTCATGAATTGAAATCTGAAACTTACCAGAGTTACTAATAAAAGTGAATTCACATTTTACATAGCATAGTCTTTAGTTACGAGCTGTTTTTTTGTATGCCAAAATAAGTCATGTGTCGTATATTAAACAGTCTATCAGACTTTATTTTGATTTTTATTACCGTAAACGTTAACGTTTCTACAAGGCTCTATTAAATGCTATTAAATTATCCTTATCTTATCCATTGCGAGTGTCATCGTTAAGGCAGTAGTACCAGTAAATCACCAATAGGTGTCAGCAGTGCTATGTAAACAGAGCAAATAAGATAAATGTTGTAAGCTATTGCATTTTGCAGAAAATTAAATGTGTTGATTAAATTGAATAGTTAAGTAGTCAAATATACAAAGACCAATCAAATTTGCAGTAAGAGAAACTGTGCTATAGTGGTAAAAAGGTTTATTTTCATGGACAAGCGTCACCTCATCACCATTTTCTGGTATTCAACACTCAGCAGCTCAGCTCCTGGTCTGGACTGTTTAGCAGTTTTCTAGCCATTCTAGATTTAGTCTTAGTTTTAGTCTTTTGGACTAAAACGCTTATTAGTTTTAGTCACGTTTCAGTAATTTCTATGGTGCAGTGTCACACATAAGTTTGACATTTCCTCTGCCAGTGGTGCGCCACGACCAACTCTAGATCGGCCTGGAAGTGCTCGGGGCGAAGGTGGTTCACAGCGAACCCCCGGCCGGACCTCGCCGCGGACATGTGCACACGCTGCGGCTTCTCCCGCCCGCCTGCCCCCAGCGCGACTGTTGATCGGAGCAGACTGTCCTCAGAATGCCCTGACAGCGTCGCGGCATCAGGACGAGGAGCGTAAATCGTCTTGAAACGCGGACCAAGTCATTTTTAGGTTTTGATTGTCCCTCTGTCTGGGCCCCCTGCCAATCAGGCCCTAGGCACGTGCCTAGTTTGCCTTTGCATTAATCCAGCTCTGGGTTTTATTAGGTTAGCCTTTGTTTAAGTGGTTAAAAAAAACAACATTTTCCCTTATGTTCCCCTCTGGCAGCGTTTGAAGCTGGTTTCTTGTGCAGGCGGCCAGCACAGTGCAGTCAGTGCTGACTGTGTCATTACATCACACAACCACACTTCATTCAGAAAACCTGACCTTTCACTTTATGATTCTATGATTCCACTGCTTTCTCCTTAATGGAACTTATTTTACTAAATCATTTTTACTGCCCATTATTTGAGTTCCCTTCTCATGAATAAACAAGTGCTGTTTTCCCTTTTTCTATAGTTGCACATTTATTATCCCAGCAGTGCTTTTGTTTTGTTTTCTATGGGACTGGTTGTGTCTTTATGACAGAGAGGAATAAGAAAAAGTAAACTTGAAACAAAAAGTAGATTGTGTTTGCATTTGAGCATGCACTCCGACACTTTTGCCACAGTCAAACCTTTCGACGATTTAAAAAGCAGCATAAAAGCTACTCAGTCTCTGCCACCTCCCTTTGCTGTGGTTCGATCTGTTCTGCTTCTGACAGGTAATTTATGAGAGAGAGGAGGAGGAAGAGAGGAGGAGGAGGAGGGGGCTACTCTGACACAGACCTGCAGTCAGCACATACACACACACACACACACACTGGGAAATCATCACCTTGTCTGTGTAACTGATGTTTCAGTTCAGAGGTCAATGGCCAATACCTGACCTTTCTTGATACTACAGATTGTGTGTGTGTGTGTGCGCGTTAGTGAGTTTGTGTATTTGCTGCTGTCTTTGCTGGGAAAGAGTAATCAGCTTCCTTGTAGAGGTGATTTCATCTGTGGGTCACGTGCACAGGATGGATTCATCACAGGGCAGATAGATCACTGTCATACATACATACACAGAGGAGGTAATTTATATGAGGCTAAATGGTTGGTCAAAAGGCAAAGCTGTGGCATTGACCCCGAGGTCAGTGTGGGTACTTCCTCTTCCTCTGTCATTTCACATCAGCGTGCTCCAAACAACAAACGCACCTCAGCTCACACCTCCACCGTTTCCCTGCGGTGTCACACACTTTAAAGCCGCAGCCTTTTCTTTCTGTTTCCCTGGATGAGATAAGGCTCCTCTGTCTTTGGGGAGCAGGCTATGAATGTGAAACTATTAAAAGACACAAAGTTAAGGAGATGACAGGCTTGTCACTCGTTCTCGGACTCTGATATATCCCATCACTCTTTTATTATAGCCTGTAAAAGTTTTATGCAGGGCAAGTTGATGGACCAGTCTGTGGTCAATCCAGGACAATGATAATTCCACGATAGGACAGAGTGGATATGGAAATCCCATGATTCAAGGCCTTTGCACGTCGGACGTGTTTGAAATATTCCATGTGGCCGATTTTACAGAGCGATTTTCTGACGAATCCACAGCTAACCAATCAGGAAGACTGTTGGCGATGATGTACAGTCGATGTTATCAGTCAAAACATTTAAAGTGGCGGTCGAGTAGTAGTAAACTGTGTCTTTTAATAAAGAAGAAAAGAACTATGAACAATTCCAAGATGTTGTAGTGGAGCTTCAATAGGACGTGTGTGTAAACCGAGCTTTGAAATAGTTTTCACCGACGTTCGCTCGGAGCTGCACTTTGTCCATCAAGCACATATTTTCCTCTTTCAACTGCTCAGTGGCAGTGTGTTGAGCTAACGCCAACTTTTTACAATAGCTGGCTGTTTGCCTTTAAATGCATTCACTTCTTTGTGACATGCAGTCGTTATGTTACACCGTGCACAACATGGAGAGCAGTGTACAAGTTTTAGCTACTGCTTTAACTCAGATAGAGACTGAAGGGTGCGCTTGATTTACTGTTCCCATCCTAAGTAAATATATGGACAGACTCATTATTCAAGAATGAATGATAATGTAGATTATTATTATAATGATGATGGTGGTGGTGGTGGTGGAAGCACTGCAATCTACTGTACTGAACTCCTGTGTAAACATTATTTCTTCTAGTGTAAGAGAATGATTAAAATCTTTTCGGGCTCATCCATTAAAGTGGAGATTCTTCAGTGTGCAGTTGTTTCTGGCGACCGTTGCTAATGCACTTAGCACACATTAACTCATTAGCATAATTTGGCGTGTAATTTATTATGTGAATGCCGCTGTCGCACTGAATGTAGCAGTGGAGCGCGATCGGAAAATCTTGCATACCAAAAAGACACGCTTGAGAGTCTGCATGAAAAGGGGACAGACGGTCAAAGTTGACGCGACTGACTACATTCTTAGTTGTGTACAGCGTGTGCTGCACAAAAAAAATATCAGGGGAAAAAAAAGAGTTATTTTGATTTTTTTTGTTGCTGTATTAAACTTGGAAACTGCTTTTGTTTGTTGTCCTCCTTTTGTGAATTGCTTTTCAGTGCGTCTTCTTCAGTATGTGTTCTGTCACGCTTGGCGTTGCATGCTGGGTTATGTAGATCACAGACAGTGTGTACGTTTTCTTTTCGCAGCCCCTGCATGTATTGTGTTTTTAAATATATGCTAATGTTTTTATGTCACTGCATCCAATCCTGTTTTTCTGAACCAAAACCTTGAGAGATATATTTTGGGCTTTTGCTATGTGGGGACGTGTGTGTGTGTGTGTGTGTGTCTGTGCATGCAGGGTAAAGTGTTTCAACAAAGACAAAATGATAGTGCGCTTAAATAACAGTCTTTGTCTCACCATATTATACGGTAAAACCCTCAATCTACATTTGTAGTTGTTTAGTTTGCTACGCTTACCTTCTTTCTAAACACACACACACACACACAGAAAGAGAGAGAGAGAAACCTTCTTTGGTTAAACTGTGCGTTTAATTTTGCTTGTGACGGTTTTGTTCTTTATTTTTCTAATTAAAGACCATGCGTGGTGCAGTAAAGCTGTGGGGCCGTTTGTATTTGTTCGCTTTTGTGTTTGTGTTTGTGTTCTCCAGCACATCACAGAGTATCCTGCATTTTTGTGTCTAGCTTAATTTCAGCCTGACAACATAATCACCTTTTACATGTGTATATGTTAATGTACATGCTTTGTTTGTCTGAACATATCCGCCTGTTCCTTTGTGATCCTGCTGGAGTGCGTCGTATGTTTGCGCGCACAAGCATATACTGTACAGCCACATGTGCTGCAGGCACAGTGGAGGCAGGCTCTTGACATTTGCCGGATCAGGCGCGCTTCAACCTTCTTTCATGTCAATTAAGGCAATTAGGAGATTAAATATGTTAGTGGAGATTAGCATGAATTACCATATCTGAGGGAGGGACTGGGTTACTTCCTCTATTCCCTGACTTGCTCTCAGTCTTTCCCTGAGCTGTTTCTTGTCTCAGATTCTCTCATTTGTCAGAGGGTGAAAAAAAAAAACCCTGCCATTTTAAAACAGAATTTCTGAGGATTTTACAGAGTTTAGTCAGGTAATTGTTTTCTCTCAGTCGGACAAAACAAAGTGTAGACAGTGGCATCGGCTCATAAAACAGCTGGATTTTATCTGTATGTTCATCATCGTCTGCTTTTGATTGGCTTACTGTCAACAAACGTGTGGCTTGATGTACAATATACCTCTCCTTGCTCTCACTGAGGAGGAGGATCCTACTGCTCTGACTGAGCGGCTGAAAGTTGCTAATGATCATCATAATGGTATTACAATATTTCAGCATGTCTGCTTCTGCCAACATGCTGGTGAGGCAGCGATTAGCTCTGATCACTCAAACAGACTGAGCCTCTGAGTCAAACACAGGGAGGCTGCGGAAGAGTCGATTCAGGCGATGACAAATTGAAAAAAACGATGACTCCGACATTAGTTGGCGGACTAAATTGCTCTGGAAAGTGGAAATATTTTCATTTTCGTACATTGCCTGCCTTCATTCAAGCTTTGCTGGCCTTCAAAAGTGTCATTTTCTCCTTAGTTTCCCAGCTGTTTGCAGTTCAGGCTGGTCTACACACAAGCAGCCTCATTTGCTTTTTTCCACACAAGTCCAATTTTTTTTCTTTTTCAGTTCTTTTTCAAATTGTGACTTGAAAGTGATGCGATCCATACTGCTAAAAGTTTGAGCTGAGTGTAATTTTTATTTCTTGTCGGAAGACCCATAATGAAACTAAATGCAGCCCTGAAGCCATGATAACTCTTCCCACTGGTGATGAAAAGAGAATGCTGGAAGAAGCTGATACTGGTGCAGAGGGATCATTTCAGGATACACTTTATGATTTCAGCAGCCCATTCCGGTATTATACTATACTGAAAGCACACCAAAAAATACACTGGCCAAATTATCACTATCAGGTGGATCCTCAATGGCAACTGAAAGTACGGCAGACACACACTGAACACATGCACTCGTGGCTAAACTATAAACTTTCCTTTTCTGATAAAATATCTTGATCTCAAAAGCAATTGACTTATTTTGATTTTGAGTTTCATGGTGGGTTGCAAATTGTGTGCGTTCCCCTTAACTGGTAGTTGAATGAGTTTATAAACGATAATGTGTTGTAGAGTGTGGCTTTGGCCACATTTTGCTGTCTGAACCCAAGTGAGACCGAGAGGATATTGATCGAAGCCATGCATCCTGTTTTATTTGTCCGAGCCCCGAACGGAACCTGTGTTATCGTTTGATACAGCCTGCACACACTGTGTGTGGCGAGGAGGGGCAGACAAATCAGCTCTCAGTCAGTGGGGTGGGTGTTGATCAAAGTACGGGAAACACGGCATGTTAATTGACGTGACTCAAGCCCGACAATCGTTACTGGTCTGACTGTGTTCGGTCTGGGGTCAGGTATCCATGCTCTTTGTGTATCAGCGGCACATAAAAGGTCACAAGTTACATAAGCTGTTCAGGATAAAGCCTGCTTCTCACCCAGTGGCAGCCGGGATTGGCTGCACCTCTGCCTGCAACCCTCAAAGGAGAGGCATTAGATTTAAACTACATAGAGGCAATCCTTTATACAATTGTGTTGCGCCTTTAAGTGCAGGCTACGCAAAATATGAAAACACTAACACGTGATATCTGAAGTGATGTCTTCTATGCGCTGAAGCCACCTTTAACGGAATCGGTGACATTTTCAAAACGAGGCACAGAGAGACCAGAGAGTCATTGTGTATATCATTGAAGAACTCTGTGACTTTGCAGAATTTCAGCCGATTGATTGTTTGCTTTCAAGAGTTCTTAAGCAGGTAACATGCCCATGTGTGCGAAAGATCACCTTCAGTGCTTTCCCATCTTCCAAAATGACTGTCCTTTTATTTATTTTCAATGAACCATCTCCAGACTTTGCCTTTTGATGGCACCGCTGACAGCAGTTTGAAGGCTCTCTAGTGTTTCTAAGAAAAGAAAGATGTGCTCATTTTCACAAATTTAAGCAAACTGACTGAACCGGCTCCTTTCATCCTGTGACTGCTTCTTTTTAGGTCTGTTTTTTTTTTTTTATGTATATCTGTTCATCTTTTGCTGCTTGCTTTCTGGTTCCACTGAACTGAGAGCTGAAGTGCTACTGTCAAACCAAAATAGAAGCCTGTGAAAGGTGGTTCACACCCGTCACAGAAGTGTGCAAAGGAGAGGTTTTTATAGAAAGTCCCATGAAATGTAGATTCAAAGTGAATGTGGAGCAAGAGGCATCCAGGAAAGAAAGGTGGTTTTAGCACATTGTGGCCACTCGAAGCCGTCTCTTAAACCTTAATGATTTATCAACTGTTCCTTTGGATGGGTACAGAGATGTGCGAGGTGGATGGTCATTTTAGCACTTTTTGCTATCTGGTCCATCTCTTAGTAATGACATCTAACCTCAATGATTCATAGTGGAGGTATGGACAGCACATAAACACACACAGTTTCTTGCAGACATCCTTTTAAGGACTCATTAAATTCCATTTATTTGGACAGCCTATTCAAAACATTATCCTCAACAATAACCAGTTAATGCCTAATCCCAATCACAATTTATACCTTAAGCCTAAACTTTCCTCGGAAATGAAGTTTTGCCTCATTGGGATCAGGTTTTGGTCTCCATGAGGACAGCTGGTCCTGATAAGCTCAGTGTTTATGCCAGAAAAGCTCCTAAAGAGGTAACAAATACAAGTATACACACAAAGGCCCACACACACGCACAGAAACGCCTGCATACAAAACTGACTGTGTCAGGCTTCCAATCCTCTGAAGTGCTTTTATCTGGAAAAAAAAGAGTCAGTGCAACAGGCCACTCCCTTCAATTTCACTGTCAATTTCTCCCCTCATTCCCACCATCTCACACTTCACTTTCTCTAACCTATCATTACATCATGAAGTAGTCTCTGACAAGTAGAAGACACATTTTAACTTCAGTGCTTTTTAGAGCTGAGTGTGTGTGTGTGTGTATGTCAGTATGAGGTGCACTCACTGTCAGTTCTCAGCCCACAAGCCTCACATCTCCTAATCACCTGCGGAATTGATTGTGTTGCGTCCTCCATCCATCACGACCCTGGGCTGCCTTGACCAATAGTAATAGCATGCATATGCATATGAGACCTTTCAATGATATATGCGCTTCCCCTTTACGTCTGTGTCTGACATGCTGGACGTGGGCACACATACACAGTCCATGCATATGCACAGACGTCCGCGCTGAGCCGTGTCATCTCATTCACGGTATTTATAGTTTATGTTTGTACTAGGGCTGATCGATTTTGAATGCATAGCTAATTGTGATTATGTTCCTTCAAAGAACATATTTCAAATGATTACTGAGTGATATTTGTGCACATCTGCGAGAAACAAGGGCGTTCCCTTCAGTCTGTAGAATAAGATGTGTATAGGGCAAGAGAATAATTAAGCTAAAATGATATTTTGACACATTGAAAATTGCAGTCGACCACATTGCGATTTTGATAAAGTTTTGATTCATTGTTCAGTCCTAGTTTCTACACAATAAAACAGTGCCATATTATGATACATATGAAATAGCAACACAAGTACCAGCCTACTGTGAAGTCAGCCCTAAGAGTTAAGGTGGCACAAATTATATAAGGTGATTTTTGATACGAGTAAAATAAAATCTGCTGCCATGTTATACTGAGCACTTCCATACTGTATATTGTCATGAATATTGTAATTGCAAATTTAAAGCTTATACTGCTCGACCCTAACAAACACATATGCAGTACATATGCACATACGTTGGGTGTAAGGAAAAACACACTTGCAAGTAGCAGGCATAAATAAATTCATTATCCGTGTGTGCACATTTCATTACATACTATACTGTGCTTGTTTGTGTGTGTGTGTGTGTGACAGAGGGAGGGAGAGAGAGGGAGAGATCATAAATCTGTAGTTCTGGATGAAATGTATGTGTTGCTGAAAGCTGTACCAGCGAGGACACTGGATATTTCTCACAGCAGAGGATACATTGCTGGAGGCTCGACACTCTCCACCACTTCCTCCCCCCGAAACCTCCCCGACACTTTTTTCCTTATTCCTCTAAACTGAAGATGAGTCTTCTCGTATTTGAAGCCCCTATTGGGAGGGAGGGGTAGATCATCGAATTGCACGAATACACACTGACAGATAGACAGGCAATCGCACATGTATGTCATGTGTCTGTCTCTCTGAGCACTCTTGACACGCGGGTGTGGTGCTGATCAGTGTAACGCTGATCCAGATCCTTTCTGTTTCAATACGGGGAACCATCTGTATCACACGTCGCTGTCGCATCACATCACATTACATCAAATCTCATTACGTCTCTTCTGATAGAGGGCTGTGACAAACGCCGCCCCAGCGACAGACTCACCCTTTGTGGTCAACTCATTTCTCCCTTTCAACCAATCCTGATCGTTTTCTCTGATACCTGCTACTCGTCCTTATCACTCCCTCCATCCTCTTCATCTGTCATCCATTACATTCCACTATCAGCTTCTTTTTTTCCTCCCCTCCCTCATACTCATTTGATGGCCTTACACACATATTTTCTTACACACACACACGGCAGGGGAACAGACAACAGGGTGATAGACGGCCTATTGAGGAGTAGAAACAGCTCCCTGCTGGTTTGAATGTGTTTAAGTTCTTAATAGCTGCAAGTCAGCATAATCCACGGCGATAAGCGCTACATTATAGGAAGGAATGCCCAGGCACACACAAGCACTGGTACAAACACACTCCTGTATATCCACTGCACACACCATATTCACACAATAGGACCTTTGTTCAGTATTTATTTATTTTTTATTTTTTTTTCCATCATGGCTAGTATAGCATGAGGGGCGTGCAGGGTATTTACATTTGCCTCGGCGACAGCAAAGCACTTTACTCCATCTTACTTCCTTACTTCATACTTTTCATGCCTCCATCCACCTCCTCCTCACCTCGCTTCGCAAACAGCCACCCATCACAATCCCACTCATATGTATTTTTTTTTACGTCTCTCCCGAGTTTCAGTCACAGTTTTTCCTCCACCCTGCTATAGCTCTTTCTGTGACTGTTGTTATTGGAAGGGGGGGATGAAATGAATGTCAAATACATTTGCAGGTCGTCTGTGCTCCCTTCCAAACTGTCGCCTAAAACCTTTTCTCAGTCACACTCTGTGAGTTGATTATTTATTTTTTTTCTTGCTAGGGCTGACTGTTGCATACATACGCTCCCAGTTGTGTTATGAGCCATTATTTTAATTGGAAGGTTAATTTTTGGCTTGTTTTATTTACTCAAAGTATTAGTCATGTACAATATATCAGTATTGGTCCATAGTGGTTTAAAGTGTATTAATTATCAGCAAACATCCTCTGATATGACTAATGACTAACACAGTAGGCTAAATAGGCTGCTACCTCCTTGGCTTCAATGCTAACGCCCTCAAAAACTGTTATCTTTTTGTTTGTCTATGTCATAAATTGAAGACATTTTTTATCTACATCAGCTTAGATTTTTAGATTTTAGTTTGCAAAATAAAATGTTTATTTCACTACATAAGAGACTTAATGGCCTTTGCATTTGGGGGTTCTGCCTCATGGGAACCATATTACATCAAGTACGTTAGCATACCTTAGCTTGATAGTAGCTCATTCCCATTTCGATTGTCTACATGGTGTCATGTATAATAACCAGTCAAATGGAAACTAACCGTAGTCCTATTTTCCTTGACACTGTCATACATGGAAGGCAACACCCTTGTAGTAAGATGTGACTGCCTTCCTTTCGTAGCGTGGTTCCAGTACGTGTACGCTGAATAAGGTCTCATGCCTGATGCTATAAACGCGTCTATAGTGCTAGTTATTGCTTCAGCGGGAGTTAAATTTTGAGGAAGTTTTGTTAAAAATAAAGACAGAAGAGTTGCCTGTGTTAACAGAGTTGTTTCCGTAGTCATTTCTCCGTCCTTATGATGAAACATAGTTTACACACCATCACGCACCATGGTTTTCTTGTCGACAATGTGACAAAGCTCACGGGGAACACAAAATCATTCCACGTCGTGATTTCAGAGGAGCTGGTTGGAGTTTGGTAGATGTGTCGCCCCAAATCAGCAGTTGCCATGGTTACTATTAGTTAGCAGAAGCTTCAAGTTAGCGGGAGGAGGTAACGTGTAGTCCTGCTACAATGGCCACAACCCCTATGGCACTCCAGCAGGGCATCGCACTGGGGGTGTGGTTAAATCCTCGACTCCACGTTTGCTTTGGAAAAGCGAGATTGTGAGATTGTTTTGATCGATAATGGATTTACAATCGAGATCGTGACACCCCCAGTCACAAATCTGGTGCGACCACTCCTTCTATTCGAGTTATCGCAGAGTGGGGAACTGAAAGATAAAGCAAAGAGATAGTTACTTTCCAATACTGTGTGTGTTTATTTTTTAAGATGGATAAAGATATTATTTATTTATTTTTTTTTTTACTTTATGACTCATTAGAGAGCGAGAGCATGAGGATGAAAGATAAGGAAAACTGAAGGTTGTAATGTGAATACAGTGAAGCAAGTGTATATGAATTTCTGTATCCAGTGGCTGTTTGAAAAAAAATCTGTCTTCTAAAGGCAACTCTCCTTTTCGTATTTCAGCTTCAGCTGCTGTGTTGGCCATTTGAGAATGGTTTGTGCATGAGAGCAGGCCCGAGATGGAGAAGAAATGAATCATGTGAGATGTGCAACAGAGAAAAAGTTTTTCTGCACGTACTACTCAGGTGGATGTGTATCATCATGCTGCTTCCTCCAGTCCACAGGACTGCACTGTGTACAGGCATCTCTTGGGTTCGTTGCCCTCTAAATGGATTACTTTGGCTCTGACCCTGAATTAATATACATCTAAAAAAAACTCTTGAGAGGGAGCAGAGTATATGTTTGTGTTGATTTCTTGCTTTTCTTGAATGAAGTGAGTGTGATGGGTTCTCTCCTGTGCACACATGAGTCTGACCCAGCATGGATTGTTAAAGCCCATAAGATGAGACATTGGAAATCATACATTTGTTTTTTTGCTAACTTTCCCTTGATTGTAGTTGTACTAACAAAATGCTGTCAGTGCTCTCTGGTGAACACAATTTCTCAACCAAATTACTGTATAAGTCCACTTTATCAGTATATACTGTCCATCTGGAATAATACACGAGTGTCATCCAATGATGATGGTTTGCAGATTTATCAGCCAGGTGCTGCAGTACATATTTTATGTGCTCTGAATTATGATTTTATGAGGGATCCTGGTTGCCAGTTTGCTCAGCCATGTATGTAATAACTTCTTGATCGTGTACATATGGGGTCTATCATAACATATAGCTTTTCTCCTAATAAGGAGTTCCCATTGTAAGAACATAAATCTTTATTGCTCCATCAGCAGAGTTAGGATGTGACAACAGGTTGGGAAAGTGATGATGGTACAGTAGGGTGAGATGTCCTGACATTAATCTCAAAACCCTTAACAAAACTGCTTGGTAGAACATTTGATCAAAAACAGCAGTATCACGTCTATAAAAATAGACTTGAATGTGTTTGCTGTTAATTAATATAAATAGAAAAGCAGCAGGAGTAAAACACAGCCTTCCAAACCCTAGCATGTCAGATACTATTTTTTTTGTTCCTCGTATTGACAAAGAAACTCGGTTTACACCTCAAAATGTGTCTCACCAACAGTTACACTTCAATATGAGAAGCGGGGTACATGGCAAAATGCTGTTTTCAGAGCCAGATAATTGTTTTAAACTGTTCTAAATGATCTACTCACAGGAACCCTCAGAGGAAATAAGACTCAAAAAAAGCACTTTTTCTGGATGAAGAGTTCTGTGATGTCTTTCTCTGCTGTTACCTTTCCCAACCTTTGGAAGGGCTTAAATGCTGGTTGCACAGATGTGGAGGTCTGTTTTCTTCTTTAAAAAACACTAAGGTTTTTTAAAAGATAGAGTCTATGGTCATACTGACCCCGGGTTTGTTCACTGCATTTACAGTCATCAAACTCGATTGTATTGTTATTAAACTATTCTTCAGCCAATAAGTATAAACAAGTGACTTGTAGCTTTGTGAACAACAGTAGCTCAGTTTGGGCTCAAACCACATGGAGTATCATGTCTGTTAAAGAAGCCTTTCCTTTATTTATCCCTTTAGCCTTACCTCTTCCCAGGTGGCAGCTTTAATACTGGATTTTGTTGTTTGCCTCTAGGAGAAGTGCTGTTACGATACCTGATGTTCTGTTTTGTTTGTCTCTGTGAATGAAGCCATGACAATATAAACACGATAACCTGACCAAACTAAAGTGGAAGACATCGTTTTCTTCTATCTCACCTGTTAACCTGTTCATCCACATTTTCTTGAACAGTTTGAAGAACGTGATACATATCAGTGTTATACATCAGTAAAACAGACCCCTGTCCTCCTTTGTTCAGTACTTTTGTGTGAGCCAGTTTACAAATAAACAAATCACCCAGCAAACAGACAGGAGTGAGACGTAACTCTCTCTTTGGAGGTCATTATAAATATTACACTAAATTCCCGGTTAAATAAGAAGCAAGCATCCAAAAACCATTTTAGATGAGATCACAGCGGCCTCGCAGAAAAGTGCCACCGGAGGAAAAGTTTACTCTGGGTCAGATTTTACTGCTGTGTCATGTGCCAATGCTTTGTTGACCAATTAAATACGTGCAACCACCCATACAGTCTAGGACACCTGGTAGCATAAAACCTAAGCGTTGTGCTAAATTGTCCGTTTACCTCACAAACAAAGAGACAGGGGAATATTTTTGCTGCTGTGATAACGTGTCAGTGTTTTGCAGTGCTGCCTCAAACTTTATTTTCCTATAACCTATAACAGCAGCCCAGCACTAGAGGTGGGCAAGATATATATTATCGCCTATGGTAATATTATTATTGCTGTTTTAATTTACTGCAACAATTAAGGATATCGACTAATTATTATTGTTCTCATGAAAACCCCCCAAAAATATCGAGATTCTATTTTTTCCGCCCATATCGCCCACCCCTACGCAGCACTTTGCGCTGTGCTGCCAGTGGAGGAGAAAACATACATGTGACCATGCTGAGTAACAAGACCAAATTAACCTCCTGTCTCTCTCTCCCTCCCTCTCCTTGTTAATGGTTGTATAAGTGAGAAGTGGAAGCCAGGGAGTTGATAGTGATATCCCAGCGGGCTGAGCGGCAGATGGACCGCTCCACGACCCACAGTGCCTCCCCATCCCCATGCTGACTTCACTGTCTTCATTAGCCGCCTCAGAGGTTACGGCCTCATCCTCTCCCGCTCCTCACCTTCCTGGCCTTTTCTTACCATGTCGCCCATTTGCTCTCACCTCCATTTACTTCCACCATTCAGCCGCTGCTCCTCTTGGCGCTTCATTTTCCCTTTGTCCTTCTTAAGACTGTCTCTCTCTCTCTCTGTCTTTCTTTTTCCTGCCATCCTCTTATACCTCCCCTCTGTGCCCAGCAGCTCTCCTCAACTCCCTCCCTCCCTTACCTGTTGCTCCCTAACCCCTCCTCTGCTCTGAGTACATCCCCCACTTCTCTCTCCACCATCCCTCCTTCCCACTCCATCTGTTTCTGTCTACTATTTCAGCCAACTGACCTGGTGCATGGTAATATGGGGTTTCCCAGTGGAAGTTACCATTGTGGTCCCTGACAGGTGTGTGTGTGTGTGTGTGTGTGTGTGTGTGTGTGTGTGTATCCCACGTGTGATGCTAGAGGCTTTGCTCAGCATTAGAGATTACTGATGGTACAGATGACATTTCAGAGCAAATACAAGTCTGTCACACACGTGTAATTCAGTACTTTCATTCAATGATAACCTTAACCTTGGCCATAAGTGTGTGTGTGTGTGTGTGTGTGTGTGTGTGTGGTTATGGTTGTGAAAAATGGTGGTTGAGCCAGTGACTGCGTGACTAAGTCCATGTGGTATAGAGAAGCATAGAGAATGAGCTGCCATAACTTGTTATGTCTCATTATAACACCTCTTTAAGGCTCCACGGCCACAAAATGAGCTATTTTACCACCACTGTTATCGCTTATCCCAAGATGAATAGGGTTTGTGTGTGTGTGTAGTGTGTGTGCGCACATATGTGGACTGTAGGGAATCTGGAGCTGCAAGTCAATTATAGTGATTGTGCACACTTGTCTGTGTGTGATGTGACAGCACTAAAGACAGTATTGAAGTCTTTCTGGCAACTACAAAGAGCACTGTGGTGAAGACCTTATGACAACCTCCAGATCCAAGCCGCTCTGAGATGACAACAATGAGAGGTTTGGTTTTTTTTCACTTTCGGCACATCTTTTTGGGGGTGTTCAGACTGCAGGAGGAGAAAGCAGGTGCAGAGAGGTGAGACAGACAGTCATTTAAAAAGAGAGGGGGGAAAATGGTGACAGGAAGTAATAGATAAGGGAACACGGCTGGTTATCATTACTGATTTCCTCAATCAATTTGGTTGTGATTCACAAGGTCCTGATTTGATTTCTGATTTGATTAGTTCTTGATTAACCATACCAGATTATCAAAGACATTTTCACATTTTCAACCCTTGCTGCAAATTATGACCCCAAATTATGCATTTTTAATTGAATATGACCATGCAGTGCAACTCCGTAGTATAGTCATAGGTGATAAAACTTTAAAAACATATTCAAGTTCAAAAAATGGGCATCACACAGTTTGCTGGATTATGGAGGACACATACAAACTGACCCAACAATCACGACACCAAAGAATCTGAAAAATATTTCTGGTTCTGTAAAGAACAAATCTGTGGACTCACTAAAAGTGATAGTCTTGCATGATGGTTACCTCAGTCCTCTTGCAAATTATGTGGAAAGGCTAAAGGAAATTATTAATATTGGCATATATCTAAATATTTATTGTATGATATGAATAATTAAATATTTTTTCACACGCACAAGTAAATTTAGAATTTTGGCATTTGTTTCTGTGTCTGTTTTTTAGTTAGAGTGTGAAGCCTGTATTTTACTGGCTTCTCAAAAAGCAGCTTTAAAAGCACTAAATCTGTGCTGGTGAGAGAAAGAGTAATAGTGTTAGACTGAGGGCTGGTCTCGTCTGATCAGGTGTGCTTTTCTTACGTCTCCCACATCCCAGAAAAAAAAAAAAAAAAGATATCATAAAATCTTAACAAAGCATGTGCCAGCCCTGAGGGATTGAGGGAGGCATTTGTGGACTGGATAATAGAATATAGAATGGGAAGAGAGGAGGAATGAACAATCATTTATCTATTTTTGAACAAAGAACAAAGGATAGGAAGTAGGGCTTAGGATTGTGTGGTATCTAGGGTTTGATGCCTTCTAAACCATCCACAAAATTTCTCAGTTAACCAGCTAATGTTATAAATAATTGTACAGGGGAACTATTAAATGAGCACCACCATACAGTATGCCTTCATAAACCAGTGGTGGCACAGGATTAAACAGGATAGTAACAAGAATAATACATGTGTAATCCATTTGTATGACAAAGTTTTAAAACGAATGAATAATTAATCGAGCCATAAAAAGAAAACACTGTTCTTGGTTCGGTTTTGTATGGAGGATCAGCGTCGTCTGAGCTCTGCGGCACCTCACCTCACTGATGCTCTGCAGATGGGTAAGACGAGTGAAGGTCTGGGCAGTTTTAATCACCCACTGCAGAGACTCCCTGACTCCCAGAACAGCTTGTGATGTTTTCAGTGTGGATGCTTTCTATCACTCCTCTGTAAAGGTTAACACATTTTGGCACAGGAATTAAGACTAAAACTTCGTTTTGAAGTTGTCATTTCGGAGCGCTCTTTGACGATTACTATTTCTCTGTGATGTCGATTCTCAGGAACAATGATCCTTTTCATCTGCCTCATCTTAGCTCCACTCATCCGTCAAATAAAAGTGTGAGCTGATTGACTATTTTGTTTTGAAGAAATAACAGCTAATATTATAATTCCTCTTTAGTATATGGAGGTTTGCAGATTTTATTTTTAATTTTCCTGATATTAAATTCTCATTACTGTTTGCGATCAGGCTGATGATGGTTGTCCTATTACTTCACAGTGGAGAGTTCTCCATCTCTGGAGCTGCAGTCACGGGTGGGCAGTGTGAACAGGAGGGGGCTGAGAACACGACCCTGGGGGGCTCCATTATTGGGTAAAAGATTGAAGGAGGTGTAACAGCCTGTTCGAACTGTCTGGGGTCTGTTTGTGAGAAAGTCCAATATCCAATTGCAGAGTGTGGTACTAATGCCCAGACTGCTAAGTTTCCAATCATTTTCATGGGGAACATTGTATTGAATGCTGAACTAAAATTAACAAACAAACTCTGATGTAGACGTTATTTTCAAGTCTGTGTAAAAGGGATGGATTTATTTTTTTCTTTCGATGGGCAGACATGTTTGTTGTGTTAACTCTTCTGCCAGCCACTTTGTGTGCCTCTTTTTTTTTGGCCTATGCTGACTTTATTTGTCTTTTAGAGGATATTAATAATAACTGAGACAGCAACAGTTTAAAATTTGGTCAATAATCTCCGTGTGGTGAATATTTCCTGTTTGACTATTTTCTGATTGCTCTTGCACTCACTGTGTTTGTCTTATCTGAAATCTGAGGACTTGTGCAGCATAATCCAGATTGGGTCGGTTATTTTGGTACTATTCCTAATGGAAACGCCAATAAATATGTACTGTACCACCCAAACTGTTCTGCTTGGTGGGAAGTCGCCATTAGGGAATGGGTGAGGATATAGGATACAGGAAATGTTCTCTTATTTGCAGTATATTACACACAAGCACACATTAACAAATCTGTGTGATTGTGAAATGATGTGTTTCCAAAGTGTGACGAGTCTGTTTACTCTATCACACTGTAAACATTGTGATAGCAACAACAAGTGTTAAAATTACATTTTAAACTGAAAAAGAAGCTTAAAACACAAGGTAACTTCCAGTAGGGGTGGGTAAAAATATTGATTTGGTGATATATTGTGGTCCAGTATGATGATCGATACACCAGGACAAAACCAGGTTATTTTAATTAACAAATTAACAAATTAAGGCGCTCTAAAGATGGAAGTCACCAGGCCTAAAAAGAGTGAGTTTACAGGATAATGGCGGAGAAAGCTACTTTAAAAGATGCTCCATACATAGATTTAATGCACTTTGTTCTCTATGTTGGACATTGTGATGTATCACTATGTGATTGACTTGAAATATATTATTATCGTGGACCATGTATCGCATAGGGATTCCCACCCTATTTTCCATATCATCTTCTTTTAAATCCCCAAATCTTCCCGAGTCTCTTTCTTCTTGACTTCTCTGAAGAAAACAGCTGCTTGACAAGACAATGGATGAGGAAAAACAGAGCAGGTAAAGGAGAGGTCAGAGTGGGCCGGGCTGCAGTGCAGACTCACACTTCTCAGTAATGCAGCTGAAGCTCTGTTTTCTCTTGTTTTCTTGCTTGATGGGACAGCTAGATAGGAGGGTGAGTGGGGCCAACGGCCTCCATGATAGGTGGAGGTAGTCACGGCCCACCACAGGCGGACTTGTGTTTTCTCATCGATCCCAATCATGCATGAATACACACACACACACACACACACACACACAAAGATGCACATGCACACAGTATGGGGGCTGAATAATATTCTTCATTCCTTTGAATCTGTGGGAGGACCCGTACCCAGATATTGGCTCATTTATCCTGTTGCATTGTGGGAGCCTGAGAATGAGCAGAAGTATCTTTTGGTTCATTTGTGGTGTATGCTGTGCGCGTGCATGCACACAGTTTTGTTTTGCCCCTTTTGACTTGTGTCAAATGGGGCTGTTTTTTTTGTGCCACTAACTCTGTAAATTTGGAAATCTGTGTCATTTTGTATGCAGTTGTGTGTGTGTGTGTGTGTGTGTGTTATTTTCCAGCTCAGTGTAAGAGGCATGTGTTGGCAGATTGCCAAGCCCAGACTCTCTACCCCCAGTAGATGGTGTCTCAAATGGCAACCACAGATGCTGCTGCTCACAGCCCATACACACTTGTCAAAAGTCCACACACACACCTTCTCTCCCCCACTGAACCTGCTTTCTGTGTTTTTCATTATGTGCCTCATTTCTTTCTTGTGTATGTAAGAGTAGAGAGAGGGAGAAAAGTAAGTGTTGCTGGAGGAGAGTGTGTGACAGACTTTAAAGTCTCCTCTTTGGACAAAGTGAGAGTTTCAAAACTCAAAAGTCCTTTGACTCGCACAGTTTCATCATCACAGGAGGAACTGTGTCAAAATCATAGACTGTGTATGAATAATGGATGTAGTCTCTCTCTCTAGTCGGGAAAGTGAAGCCAATATGGAAGTCCCTGAAACCTTGAATGGCCACCAGGGAGTGCTGCACAAAAGATGTCTTTGAGACAGTGCCTGTAATCTCACTTGATTTAGAACAATGTCCTGATGTCCTTATGGCCTCCATTGATACTTCCACATATTTAATACACCATTTAATTAGTTCTGGTCCCATTTAGAGTGAAGCAGACAATTACACAGGGTATGCATTACGTCGTGGGTATTTTGTGATTGATAGTAGATGTCTTAGTAAGATCTATCCCTCACCTCGTACCCAGCTCCACTCTCTTATCCACATATAATCAAAAACTGGAGGCTTTGGATTGACAGTTTGAATCCAATGTTGACTCAAAAAGTTTCAAATGTTGAAAATTGAGTGTGCATTCTCCTCTCCTCTCCTCTACCCTTTTTGTGGTGATAATAATACTTTGCTACCTATAGTTTACGGCCTTTTTTATGTGTTTATGTGCATGGCTGGTTAGTGGACAGATACACACAGTGTTTTATTGACATAAACAGTGATACTGCAATGCCCATAAATTGTGAACGTTTGTTGGTTTTACTTGTATTTCTGTGTCTTGTGCCATATATTTTAAGCCACATTTTCTGTCAGGTATCCCTTCTACAATTCCTCTAGAGGCAAATGTGTTATAATTGTGCACATAATGTACAGTGCAGCTAAACTAATGCTAATTCTGTCTCTTTTTCTCTCTCCCTTCCCTGACCTGTTTTTCTCCTGCTCTGCTGCTGTGCGGTGGTGTTTTGTGGTTGGACACATCTGTTCCCTTAGGTGAGTTGAATTTTCTTATGGAGCAATTCAGCACTTAACTGTGGAGACAGACTGTATTTTAAGGACGTCTGTTGTGTGTTGTGTTGCAGTGCTTGGGTACAGTGTTTATGAACTGTAAATCACAGTTTTTTTTCACCATGAAATCCTGGCTTATCATCAATCCAAGAACATCTAAATTTAATTTTGAGCAACCGCTGTGAATTAAAGCAGTTATGGCCGTGTGCTCACACTGCAGATTACTTGTGTCCACTGGCTATTAAGTAACATGTGTCCCTCTTTGCCCTGTGATCAAATGATTTATTCAGTCTCTCTTTCTGCTTCAAACTGTCTGCAGGAGTCATAGTCAGGATTGCCATTAGCATGGCATTTCTGATCATGACTTCAGGCCTGGGCTGTGCTAGGATACAGTATGTCTTGCAGATGAAATCAGATTAGAGCAGCCACACTGACCACCTGAGACACGTGTGACATGCTGCACTGCTCTTCCACAGAATAGAGCTCTCCTCTATTTTCTCCACGAGCTGCATGGTTGCACAACAAAAGAGAGTGAAAATTATTTTTGACCGCAGTTTCACACACAACACTTTCTGTACCCATTTCAAAGTAAAACCGTTCTAGCGTTTCCCTGAATCCATTTTTATTATGAAAAGTTTGCAGGACTGCCAGATGCAAGGCTTGCTACTAGGGCTGTCGCTTTTCATTTGAAATTCAATAATACTTCGAATGTGGGGTTCACATTTGAGCTGTAATGACCTGTTCTTTGCTGCAGTCTCCGAGATCATTTGAAGTAGTGCCGCTTAGGATCCATATCATATGACAGTGACTGTACAACAGGGACCTGTACAAACTGAGTGACTTTGGCAAAGGCAGCAGCAGCAGCAGCAGCAGCAGCAGCAGCAGCAGCAGCGACAGTGCCTTGGAGATGCAAGTACATGAGGGAGTTTCCTCTCTCTGTAGATAGCAAGCTGCTGCTTTGGTGGAAAGACACGAGGTGCAGCAAGTTACTGTAACTCTCTGAGCACGTGTTCTCTCTTAAAAAAGAAATAGAGACACACTTGAGCCTGATCAGGGTGACAGACGTCTGGCTTCTGGTTAATTGGATCCAAACAAATTACAGAATTTGTTGACACTTTTTTTGTGACAGCCCCACTTGCTTCTACAATCCTGGCATTTAGTTGAGTCCTCAGTTGATGCCTTTTCCACTTTATTTTCACTGAGACACATTGCTATTGAGAGCTGCCATGATAATCTTTGCTGTCGCTCCATAATGAAAGTGTTTGTAAAAAGTATCCCTGAGAATGAAAAGAGTTCTCCAAGGTTACGTACAGTGTCTTAGTCGAATGCATTTCACTTGGTATTTAGGTCTCACACAAGGCCTCGGCAGACAGAACGGTAACATATTACTTGTCAAGGTTTTGCTCATTCATTAATAGCTGCAGTGTCCATAACACAAAATACTCAAGGTCTTGTGTTTGTAACAGGGATGGCCATGAATATTCCATGATTTGATTTTTGTTTGATCATTAAAAGGCGATCAGTTAATGCGACTATTAGTAATTAAATTAAGGCAGCAGCAGTAAGGGCTTAGTCGGAGGTCTGCTTTTGTGTTTGCAGAAGTGAGGACATGAGTTTTCAAGATTTATCTTGAAGCTGCTCCTCGAAGCTCAACACGATGTAGAGCCCGCAGATGTGACGGGTTTCCACTAGCGCTACTCGACTCGCCTCAGCACTGTGTGGTTATTTTGTGTTTCTACTATCAATAGTACCTGGTACCTTTTTTATTACCTGGTTGGTCAGAGTGCCGTCACAGGAAGAGGCATGGGCACGACGTCCGGCACAAGAATCGAGCCAAACGATGCCAAACTGTAGATCAGTTAAAAAGACTTAACAATCCCTAAAAACTTGGGTTCATCTCCAACAATTACCAGGGAAATGTCTAAAATCTTAATATTTAACAGAGGAGCCTGGTGTATTTAGCGGCAGCACTACTGATCACAAGTGGTGTCACAAACTCTGCCACTGTATTTCAGTCCAGTGACTGGAGGAAGTCATGGAGGAAATACTGAACTGATTCTAATGATTCAGTTACACTGAAAACAACAGTCGCTTGTCACTCGTTTGTGTGTGTGTGCAGTGATGACTCCGCCCCCACATTGAGGAGGTGCTATATTGTAATGTAAACACAACCTAAAGTTTAGTTTGCTCCTCGTGGCTCAACATAGTGTGAACCCTGCATTACTTTCACTTGCTCACATGCGCTTTTGCATCCAGTCAAATATCATTTATGCTTGAAATGCCTTTCCCTAGTTCCAATCTGCAACGCCAATGACTTTGCTGCATTTGTCACAGGCAATGGCACCCCTGTGCTGCATTTCTTAAAGAGGCTTAAAGTTAACGCTATCATTAACAGTCAGCAGAAACTTTTTCGAGTTCAGCATCAAACTTCATTCCTTTACTCTCTAAGCGCTGTCTCCAATTGTGGGAAGCAGCTCAACCGTTACCTCTCATTATGCTTCTGTATCTATCACCTCTTTGCTAATACAGAAGTTACCATGCTAACTAGTTGGCACTGTAAACAGTGGCTGGAGCACTATGCAGGAAGCCGTGCTCTTGGTAAACTGTCACTATATTATATATGTATTTGTAAGAGAAGTGTGAACTGAAGAAGCAGATGACAGATGTAACTGGTGCACTTCCTACAATCATTAGAATGAGGATTGATAAGAGTCATTTTATGTGAGGGGGGGCGACTTGATGATATTCATACTTTTGTCACCTTTATAACTGGATTAACAGTTGCAGTCGTATGTGCTGTATAATGACATTTATATGGAGTCTCTGTAGATTCACATCAAACATAATTGAAGCACAGGGTCTTTAATCAATGCAACAACACAACCAGGGGACACACACTGAATCCTGTCAGCTATAGACTGCTTCATTGAAAAAATGATGATTATAAATGTCATAGTAACCTTCCAACATAATGTAAATCGAGTGATCTGAAAGAAAACGTCTGCACCTCCTCTGTTTATAAATCTTTAAATACATCTCCTCCCATCACAGGCACCGTTTGACCAATCAGATCACAGGGCACTTTAGTAAAAAGAGACCCTGACTGACTGTCTCTTACTCATAGGTTGCTGGAACAAAATAATATTTGAAATAATAGTTGTTCCTTCCGTGAATTCATTATATAATAAGTGGTTGACTAATTTCTGTTCTCAGAAATTTGATGAATGTTGCCAAGTCACAAAAACTTTACTTTTCAAACAAAATTTCTGTCTTTCTTTTTTTCCCCCCTCTGTTTTTTGATGACCTTTAATTTTATTGAAAATACTGTGTTTAAAAGCACTGCAGTGCAGACATGAAATGAAGGCTGGAGAGACAGACCATTAGTGTTGTTCAATAACTGGTTACTGAAGTTAAGCAGTGTTCTGTATTGATTGTTTTCATTAAGCCCGTGAATTATAAACTGGTACCAGTCATAGAAAAACCCGTCAGTCGACCTTAAACTACAATAATGTGTTGAGCCACTGAAGTGTAAAAGTTGAGTTACAACACATTAATCTTTGTGTGCTAATGATTTATGTGACTTTGGAAAGTTTGTGTTGTTGTGCGTGTTTATGCAGATTACAGCACTGGCAGGGCCACTGTAGGCAGAAATATCATTGAAGTGAAAATGATTATAGTGTCATGGCTCACTGTGACATTGCATGCAGAATGGCTGCTTCTCCTGCACAAAGTCGCGGGGCATCATCTGCATCCTGACAAAACCCACACTGTGAAGATTTGAGAATGATGAATGGCTCGGAAAGTGTCTGCCGTGATGTTAGCTCACTGATTACACATATTTTCATAGCAATCCTATACAATATCACGCGATAGCTTCTTAACCATTTAAGAAGGCTTTACGGGCATCATAAAGCCCCGAGACCTGAATGTTCATCTATAGTCATTATATTAATGGCAATTAGTATTGACTTCTGCTGCTGACTGGCGAGTGGGCCAAATATTTGCAGGGATTCACTGCAGTGATCAGCGAGGGCAGTGTTTGTGCTGACGTCACCTCGGAGATGAGAGCCGCGGTGCACAGATACGACTGTGTGTTTGAACGCGGGCGCGTGACTGGATGTTCTGATGTGCATTTTGAGGGAATCATGTCGTGCTTTGGTTAGCAGAGAGTGTGTGGGTTTTATGAGGTGTGTAATACTGGACAGAGGAGAGCACGGGTAGAGACAACTCTCATCATCTCTTACCAGACGTTTGTATCGGTATGTGGGGGTGTGTGGATGTAAAGCTGGCATCACCTCTGAAGGAGACGTTACGAGTGCACAGGCAGATACAAATACTGCTTAAATTATGCCTCAGTCAGGTGATTTGAATGCCGTTATAAAATGGAACGGTATCAAGTAATTTATTCCCCTTTTGAATATATTACTCACTCTATGATCTTATGTCCATGACATTTTAGGGATGATTTAAATTAAAAGAACAAATGATTGATCTAATGTATCTGTAATGAACATGTTTTGTGTTGTACTGGACGATCTCCAGAGGTGGAACATGTTGGATCCACTCTGAGCTAGTGCCGGGTGGTGTGACCAAAACATTTCATTTCTCTTTATGCATGAGTGAGTGTCCCAGTATGAGAGTGTGTGGTGTGTTTGCTCCTATTGAGAGAGAGAGAGAGAGAGTAAAAGAGGGGGAGTGATGCAGCTGAGAGTGTGTATGGTTGAGCGTGTGAACTTAACTGCATGCAGTCTTGGTACGCTAATAGCGCTTTTCCATTATACACTTGTGGCACGACTTGGCTCGACTCTACTGTATTTTTTTGAATTTCCATTAGCGATAGTACCTCGTGCTTTTTTTAGTACCTGCTCTGGCAAGGTTCCAAGTGAGCTGAGCCGATATTACAACGTGATGTTAACAGACTGCCGACCACCGATTGTGTCACTGCGGCCATGCAGGAAGTACTGAATGATTCGGTGAACAAATCACTTTAATTAACTGATTGTAATGATTGGGACGGGGAGAAATATCGACTGTTAGAGGCATTGCGATTCAGACGGGGGCGATTCTGAATCGATTCACAAATGTCCAAATTCCGATGATTTAAATGTTAAATAATGAACAATAGATGGTATGAAATGCTGGAACTCCACCAAGTGCAGCGTGCCATCACACAACAATTGTGCAGAAGTCACAAAATAGACCGTTTCTCTTGTATTTTAATTCATAAAAAAGAGCCAAGCGAACTTTGAGCTATGACGTTTTTCCAAATTTCACTAATTCAATACGATTTTAAACATTTTGAATACCTTTTGCTCAGGTCTGTTTGTGTAGTTGGTAAAAATGAAAAAGGTTTCATCAGATTGCCTGAAAAAAAGAATATAAGACGCTCTGTATTGCACATTTTTATAGCCTCTGTATATACTGTACGTTTAAACATAGTAATGGAAAAAAGCAGCCAAAATGCTCTGTGTTCTAATTAATAAATAATAATGGAAATGAGTGAAACTCATTTCATGGAAACTCAATGCATGGTTGTTAAAAATAGGAGTGGATAAGTGGTGAGTGATCACACAGTGAGAAAAAGACTGAAAGAAAGTGCATCAAGTCAAGATGCATCGATAATCGCTTTGTAATCCAAACGTGGCCCCAGAGTCGTAATCGTAATCGAACCGTGAGGCTCCTAAAGATTCCCACCCCTACTATTGATTCTGTACACCGAAAACAACTGCTTTACTCGTCGCCCACCCACATTGAGAAGGTACTATAGTAATGGAAAACAACGTGCCTGATACCAATTTGAGTAGAGCTAGAAATGTGGAATGGAAAAGTGTCATAAGACGCGTTTTCTGTTACAGTGATTTGTGCCACAGTTACTACGACAGGTACTGCTTCAGCTAAGCCCTTAGCATGGGAGGTGCAGCGTTTTTATTTTCGTATAACAATTCAAATTCAAAACTGACGTGCAGTACATAAAGAAAGGAGGCCCAACCACAGCCGGACCCAGCAACAATTGGACCCCACCAAGAAGGCTGTCGAACGATAGTGAATCATTATTAAAAAGATTGTTCAATTATGTGTTCATCATTGAGTCCAAGTAAAGGAGTACATTTTCCAGTAAGTATTCCTGAGAAACTGTGTTAGAATAGGACTGTCAACCTGAAAATCATACAAGAAAATAAATACTTGTGTTATTCTGTAGCATAAATCTTATATGTGACAGATTTTATAAAAAAAAAACCCAAAACAAAAACAAAAACATAAAAACATTGGCTTTGTTTTCCTTGTCAGAATAGAGGTCTGGTGAACCGTGAAGTTCACAGTTCTCATTTTTCCCCTTTTGCCTGAAAACACACCTGACACCGCGGCTGCTTGGGTCCATTTGAATCCACGAGGGTATAGGACATTTTCACACTTTACACCTAAAAAACTGTCCCTTGAGTGGAATCTGGACTCGGGTCTTGGTTCCTCTGGGCTGAGTACCAGCTGGTGTGTTGGTTCCCATTTTTTTGTACTTTCTGTGTCTTATCACCTTCTGTAGCGTGTTTTCAATACTTTTTTGTTCATTTGCCTCCCCTAAATCCCCCTTTCATCCCTCCATCTCTCACCACCTCTGTTCTTCCTTGCTCTCATCAATCTCACCTTTTTCTCTTCCCATCTCTCACACTAATCCCCTGAGGATGATATGGCTCTGCTCTCTGGGATTGAAAGAAACGGGGGTTTAATACCTTAGGTTTGTCGATGTGGCTGCATGTAGATGTCTGCATGTATGCAAGCAGATTTGTGAATCGTAGTGTGCATACACCTGCGCTTGTGAGCTGGGGGGAGATATTGGTTTGAATATATATATAGATATATCTATATCTATATATATATCTATATGTATATATATATATATTTATATTTATATTTATATTTATATATATATATATGTATGTATGACAATTCAATTGTGCAGGGTTGAAATTTCATTTCTCTCACTGCCAAGAAGCGGCGAAGTGGCAGGACAAAGACGGGGAGACTTTGCCGTTTATTTCTCTCCCCATTACCAAACACACACATGCGTTATTGGAGAAAGAGTTTGAATGATATATGAAGGTCTCATCTGTGATTAACTTCATCCACACGCCTTCCTATTGCTCTTATTTTTTCCACCAACTAGTGGTTGCTGTACTCTTGTTAGTGGGTCGATGACGCAGGAGGTGGAGGGCAGATGATACTACTCATTCTGTTAACTCTCCTCTTCCTCTTTTCTATCTTTCCCTCTACATCCATTTCTTCCTGCCTTCATCTCCCGGGTAGTAGAAATTACTTGTCCCCTTGCAATGGCGCATCATCAATCCCATGATTCATTGCGTGTTGCCTCCATAATGGCAGTTGCTTTGATTGAATCGAGGGGGCGCGTGCGTTTATGCCTCCGCGTCGGACACAGCGGGCGTGTGCGTGAGAGATGACTTCTAAATGGAAGGTTTATTTTATTTGAACCTTTTAAAAGCACCATGTTTATCTGCTCTTCACTTGTAGCACATGCTCTCTTTCTCTCTCTCTTCCTGTCAGTCGCTGTGCTCTTCAGGTCTGAGGTGGTGTTAGTTTGACCTTTCCTTTCTTCTCTTTCTTTTTTGCAGTTTTATCAGCCCATTTATTGCTACCAGGCATATGCTACAATAAATTGTGTTTTTGTGTTTGGAGGGTTTGCACACAATGGGTAATGCAATCAGAGAAATGCTCCCCGTTAATTCTCTTCCCACTAATGCACATCTTTCTCCCTGTTTAGCTCTCACTCTCTCTTGATAGTTCGGCTCTGTCTCCTCATTTCATGTTCATCTCCCAGAATACAATTTTTCCATTCAGCCAATTTCAGTAATGTTGTTGGCCTGACCACTTTATTGGTCTTTATTTTCCGGTTTGTCATTTTTTTTCCCTCTCTGTTAAAGTCTCATACCTGTCCCTACATGAAATTGGGATTGGAATCAAATTGATGTGCGGGTGTTCACTGCAAGCTGGTGTGGAGTTAGATTTGCAGCTCTTTTCTAAACCTCCTGATGAGAATTTCCAATTTATCAACCAATCAATCAGACTTTATGCATTTAGTACTTTTTCATACACACAAAATGTTACACAAAGTGCTTCCTATGAAAACACAAGGACACCCTCCTACACACACAAAATCCGTTCGTGTTTGTCAGGTTTTTAAATCGTGAGACACAAACAAAAATGAGGAAGAAAATGAAATCCCAAGTTAGAACAGATGAGCGACAGTGTAATTAAAGAATACAATTAAAAAGGGAACAAAAACAATTCACCAGCAGAAAAAGCAGATTCTGATATGTCCAAAAAATGAGCTAGAAAGAGGGGGAAACAGCATCCAGACACTCCAAACTTACCTTGAATGATTAAAATAGTGACCAAGTGTTTCACCTGTCTACTGACCACACACTCACACACTGACCTATGCGCTGTGAACGTGGCTGTTTGTCAGAGTATAAACGTGGTATAAACACTTAGGTATCAAACCACTTGTTTAACAAACGTGTAGAGAAGAGACGTTTTCACCGTTTTGGTCCCAGTTAAATGACTGTGCACAAACACAGAGCTGGTTTTAGCCGCAGTCCTCTCGTCGCTCTCTCCCTCTGTCTCCGTCAGTGGTACCCGCAGCTTCACAGCAGGAGTTCTGCTCCTCTTTCTGTTCTTCTTTTCAACTTCATTTCTTCATCTTCAGGGATTTTAAACAAAGTGTCAGAGCTTCTCTGTGTGATTTTACATCGAGGGAAGACACATTTTAAGGCAGTAGTGTGGTGTAGCATGTGCAGTGACTCACAAGTGAACAGGTGCACCGCTGAAAAAGCTTGCTCTGGCTTTTTATACTTTACTATACTATACTATACTATTAACTATGGCTCTGGTGTGTCATCCAGACACATTTTTTAGACATGCCTAAAAAAATCCTCAACAGAAAACTTTGTTAGTTTTCTCAGCCACAGAAAGCAATCTGTGAAGAGTCCCTTGCTTTAAAGGGACTATAAAGGCTTTTATTATAATGACTAAATCATCTTAAAAAGAAGCCAACGTGTTTTGGCCAGAAGTCTTCTTCTTCTACGATGGTTTACCCATTAAAATAAAGGCCTTTGACCTGCCGAGATCACCGTCTTGCGTTGAGACTCAAATACTTAATGAAGATAAATAAACAATCAAAAAGTGGTATTTAGAAGATACAAACATTTTTGTTAAATAAAGAAGCATCATTAAAATGAGATGGAGACAGCTCAGGCGACTGAGAGCGACACAATAAGATTATGTTAAATACCTGCGTAAAAGTGGCTATAATGCAACTAAATGGACAAATAAATAAAGAGCCAGGCTTACAAAGGTAAGAGTCTCGAGTCTGCCTTTGAAACAACTTTCGATGAAAGGGTTTGTTATTCCTAGTGAGGGCCAGACCTGGGGAGGGGAGCTCCCTGGTAAATGTCCAGGGGCCGGGCCTTGATCCATGGGGTCTGCTCAGGCTCAGCCTGAATAAACAACATGGATCCTTCACCACATGGAATCACCACCTGTGGATGTCGGCCTGGTGCTGTGTAAGGACAGGCAGCTCGCGAGTGCTTGTGAACCTAGTGCAGTGAATGTATTGATACTGTGTAGCACCAAAGTAACCTTGTCTCTCTTTTTTTTCCTTTTTTTTTATTCCACTTAGTAGAAATAACCCTTGCATCCTAACTCCTCACTAACACTGGAGTGCCGTGATTGTTGTCACAACAGTTGAAGGGAAGTTTTCGCTTTCTTCACAGTCATTCCACATCGCCCGCAGCACTGTGGTGCCGGGAACTGCTCCCTTTGAGCTTGTCGTGCATCTCACACTTTGAAAACGATGGCTGTGATGAACGATGCTTTTCTAACTGACAGAACATCCATTTTCAGAATATGATGAGAAAGGCAACTTGCGAATTAAAGAAACTCCCCAAAGTCGCTGTCTTATTTACACCATTGATTGTACCGTCACGGGTGTTGGGATGTTAGGACTTTTTTTATTCGCGGCTAAATTCTCAAGGGAGGACAGTGTTCATTAATTAGTTGAAAACTCTAAAACTTTTCTTGAACACAGTAATTCTGTCCTTTTGTCCAGTCCTCGCTGATGCACTGGGAAAGACACATGCATGACATCATCACAAGACTTTTATCACCTCTTGTGTCCCTTTGCCGCATACTGTGTTTTTACATTTTATTTGGAGTGTTCTTGCAGAGAGTACAGTTGAATAGAAACTAATTTTGAGCCATTATTGTTTGGACAATGGTAAAGATTATTGGGTAAAATGTGTCCCGCGCAGAGTAATTGCTGCATTGTGTGTTTTTGTGACTTCACTGTAGATCAATGGCTCTCACAAGATCCAGCCTTATTGGCGTTTTATATTTTGTGAAATATTCAGTTTTAACCAAGGCCAAGGGACTTAAATCTCCATATTGCTCTCTGTATCATGGCTTAAAAATGCTTTTTTTTGTCTCTTGTCTACTGTGTTATTCAACAGTGAGAATGTCGTCACTGTCTGAGTCATCACTGTCTTCTTGGCTCATTTTGTCCCTTTAGTTGCATTTTATTTATTTGCACTTTTACTCAGGTAGTAATCTTATTTTGTTTCTCTCAGTCGCTTTTTTTAAATGTATTGCTGTTTCCATTCTAATGATGCTTCTTTATTTAACACGTTTATTTTATCCTCTGGACTGTTTTCATTTGAAGGAGCACTTAAAACTGTATAGCACCTTTTGATTGTCAGTAAATATTTGAGTCTCAATGCAAGAAGGGGATCTCGGCAGGTCAATCTAGATAGCAAAAAACAAGGGAGGAAACACTAAAAAGGCCTTTATTTTAATGGATAAAGATGCTTTAGCCTTTTTTTCGTGCCTTCTCTGTAAGAAGTAGAAATGAAAATTGCATAATTCATACAACGTGAGTTGTGTGATACAAGGCTGTTACCATTACACACACTTCTTCTTTGGACACCGCATGCAACTCCATTCTTTTTGACAGCCTAAACCAGGGGTGTCAAAAGTACGGCCCGCAGGCCAGAACCGGCCCACCTGAAGGTCCAATCCGGCCCTCAAGATGAATTTGTGTAAACTGCTGTTGTAAGAATGTTGCGGCCCCTTTAAGAGCCGGGCAAGTGTACGTGCAGGGAGAGATCCAGCCCTGGAGCTAATATCTCCCCTGCACGTCCCCGACCACTGTCCAGAAGGAGAGCAGGAAAGTTAACACTGCAGTGAAGATAATCAACTACAACTATGAAGTTATACATGCAGTCAATCCTAATTGTGTGAAATACAAGGATCTTTAGTTCCAGATCCTAAATGTTTTGTACCTTTTGACACCTCTGGCCTAAACAACCCTTAACCATAACCAGTTAGTGCCTGTCTCTAACCTTAACCTAACCACGATTTTAGTCTTAGCTTGTAACAACAAGAATTCTCACTTGTCCCAGTGAAAAGTACAAGTAACACTATAATGATGATGTTGATGTCTGTCATGTTAATTGTGCATCGACTGACTTGATTAAATGTTAAATGTCATAGTCATCAGCGTTTGTCTGTGTGTGTGAGAGACAGACACTGTCAGAGCAGAGACGCTGCACCTGTCTCGCCTCATATCTGTATTTACATCATGAACTCTGTTGCGACGATCACGCAAATATGCTCAGCGACTCTCGATGGTCTCGTTTCGGCTCTGCGGTCTCTGTGCTATCCTGATACCTCATAGCGTCGTTCGAGTTTAACCTGAGTTGATCTCACGCGGTGATGTCATTCTCACTACTCTTAGAATCGATAGATCGCTGTGTCTGTGGCGCTGCCTTGCCAATCAGTCCTGATAAAACCCGCCGAGCGAACGTATGGGGTGGTATTGACCATGTATTTGTGTGTGTGTGTTTGTCTAAAAGAAACAGAGATAAGGAAAGTAAGAGGTGGGGAAATTAGATTGTCACAAATAACTCTGTAATACACACACACACACAGTTGCTCTGCCAGAGTGTTTAGACCAGTCAATAGGCAATCAGCTTGGTGGGTATGTAACAGTAGTAATTCCCTCCATCCCTCTATTTGGCTTTTTGGGAGAATTAGAGAAGGGCTGTCAGATAGCACAGCAAATTGAAATCATCACACAAACACATACACACATATGCCCACCCACACCAAACCCCAAATTGCCAGAGGTGTAGAGTTGAATGAGTCACATCAGTCTTGCTGGGAATGAATTTCTTCCTGGATCGTGTGTTCTGCAGCTGGATTCCTTGCAAGCATTAATCTCGCCCGGTAGTTCAGCTACTAACTCAAGACGCTGCTACCGTCGCTTCTCAGAACTTTTACTTCAGCTCATGGGCTTCAATCGTCTCAGAGCCAGCACCAGTCGAGCAGCCGCCACAGAACACACCCAGATTTCATTGCAAAGACTGTAGGTAGCAGTACTTCACAAAGCCGAAACGTGTGTCAAAATACCATTTTGGATTAAATGCACAAATATCACACAGTAATCATTTTAAATATGTGAGTATAATTATGTCAAAATGACCGTTCCTTCTTTTATCAATGAGAATCGTATTGCAATCGCGCTTTCAGTCGAAATAATCGCAATTAGATATTTATTCAAACTCGGGCCTAAAAGACTGTCTAGACAATTCTATCAGAGTCATTTTAAAGAAACACCCATCAATGGTTTTTGTCCTGTGTTTCATACTGCTGAATGAACTGGAACGACAATTTGCTTAAGAGTCTGCCGTGATAGAATGATAAAAGCTTCTTCACAACATCTGAACATTTGGTTTCAGAGGGAGTAACGGAAACATTTAGACAAGTGAAAAAGGCAATTGTGTTAAACTGACGTAAGGCAAATCAAAGGACGGCAAAGAGGAAAAACACTTGTTAATGTAAAAGCTGTCGTCTGAGATGTCGATCGTTCCGTTGAGGTTGGTCTTTGTTGTGCTTTTGAGGCCCGACTGCCCACTGCACCTCCCTCTACCTTCTCCTTCCTTATCGCTTATTATCATCTTCTCCTCTGCCTTTCTTTATCTACGGCCTCCTCCACCTGGGTAGGCCGCTCCGGTGTCACAGAGCACAAGTTAAAACACACTGCCTGCCTGTGTGATGAATGGATCAGTGCAGGAAGGAAAGGAGAGGATTGGGAGGTAGAGAAAGAAAAGGTCACAGTGTTTCTGGAGTCAAAAGCCCCGCTATTGAGTGTTCGTGTTGATCTTTAACGTGTCTTGTCTCTGACATCAGAAGGTTCGCTGGCTGGATGAACATGAGGGGGACTGGGTCACACTATGTGCTACATGAGCTGAGGGAGTCACATGTAATAGAAAAGGTCATTTCCTGTTTCCTGCATGCCAGAGAGCCTAAAGTAAAATCACTGGTAGCCTGAGTTAACGACCTGTCTTATTCACACAGTCATTACAGAGCCTTGTTTGTCTCTCTCTCACCATCATTTCCTGTTCTTATTTTTTTTTTTCATTTTCTGTCCCGGTAATGAAAGTCTGCAGCATGTCTGTAGAGTCAAACTGAAAGCTACCATTGATGAGTCTACCTCATGGAAATATGGCACAAAGACGGTTGGAATATGGACCTAGAGTCGTGTCCTTGTCCTTTGCTGGAAATTCAGAAATTCCAAGAAGCACCAACGGAAATTTTCCTCCCAATTCTACTCTCTCACTCGCTCTGTGTCACAGAGCTGCGGCAGGAGAAGACGTGTCTTCCTCACAGCAGCGTCTCCGTCACTTACTGCACAAGTGTGCACCGCTGTCACGATTGTCTGAAAAAAATACCTTTAGGTGTTAGTTTGATTCACTGCTCTGTTTATTCTGTGTGTGTGTGAGAGAGGGAGACGGAGGGAGCTATAGTGTTTTGATGACAGAATTACACACCGGAGCTTTAAATATCAGTATTTTTCACAGTTGTTTACATAATTAAATTTATATCTTGGCACAATCAAACTATCACATACCAAATTGCTAAACCAACTCTGCAAATTGCTCATTTTCCTGTACCACCAATTGCAATCCCAGGGTATATTTACCAATTGGCAACACTCACTCCTCACAGGTGAAAACAAATAATCCATTCATTTTTATTTGTTTTTTTTACCATGACGGCCAGATCACAGCAAACACACATTGATTTGTGTGTAACTGCAACAAGCACACAGTCACTGGTGATGTGAGCATAAATAATGTGATTATTTAGTGGACATAAAGAGGCCTGGATATCCTCAGTCCTCTTGTCTGCTGGTCTGTATTCAGATACAGCAACGTGTGTGTGTGTGTGCTGCAGGAGTGAGGTTGGGGTTGGTGACAGCTGCAACACCAGATTAACAGGCATTAATCAAAGTCACATGACATGCGTAAAGACTAGTTGTTGCTCAGCGGTTCATTTGGAAACCAAGGCTTGTTATCCTAAAGCTTAAAAAAACAGACGCTCCTTGAAATTCTGAAATAAACTCTCCGAATTATTCGATGCCATTCCCTGAGATATTTTCCTGACTGTTAAAACTAGCCCCCGGTAAAGGTAAAAACTCAAGGAGTGGAGAGGATGGGTTTTTAAGAGGCTCATGAGTTTCTTAAGCAGAGGTGAAAATGGTGTTATGTTTGCCAGTAGGCTTAGTGGTACACAACTCACAGAGAAATCCTCTGTCTGCTGCGGTCTCTCTGTTGTCTTTTTGCCTGCAATGCATATCATGGCATTACGCACTTCTCACTGGTACTAACAACCAGAGGGACACATTAATCTGTTGCACTAGATTCTCCCACGCCTGCCTCTCGGCTTTAACTGTGAGAACAAGACCAACTTCTTTAAAAAAAAAAATGGTTTCACACAAATTTAGTTCAAATCAATTCAATTGTATTTGTATAGCGCCGATTCACATCAACTCAAGGCGCTTTACATGGTTAGGTCAAGACCTAACAATTACCATAGAGAAACCCAACAGGATCACAACGAGCAAGCACTTAGCAACAGTGGAGAGAAAAGAAAAGACTTTTAACAGGAAGGAAATCTCTGACTGAACCACACTCAGAAGGTAATCCACCTGTTGGGGTAGGAGAGAGGAGAGAAATGAGAGGTAAGGGAAGGGGGTTAGTGAAGGAGAGGTGGGTGAGAATGGAAAGAGAAGAAGACAGTGGGGAGACAGAGATCAGGATCGATTAACTCTGGCTGTTTCCTTTGTCTTTCACCTTTACTTACAGTATAAAAACTGGCTAGCAATTACTAAAAATGACTGAAATCTGTATCTAACTTTGTATCCAGAAATGAATATAATATAGTGTCTTGTGAAGGTTCACAGTGTTGCTTTTAAAATGTGGCTCGCAATTTAATGAGCGATATTAATTGAGTTTTTACAGTCATTCCGTGACCATTATCTTTAGGATTTTTTGATGAGAAAAAAAAACAAAAATGTCATCTATGCATCACTTAACAAATATATTGTCATCCATTGCAAAGTGTCCGTAGATGTCTCCTGAGAGTGTTTGTGAATATGGCCATTAGAGATTTAGCCAGGCCACATGGGAACTCCTTTGACTGTAAGTGGAAGGAAATCAAAGGGTGGGAGTAAGAAGGACAATTGCCTCAGACGAGTTGACCATGTGTTTACCACGGCTTGAGAATAAGTGACGCTGGGCAGAGTTGGAATAATAAACCGAGCTGAGCATTGCTGTCCTGAATCCTTTTACTCATTCCATCCAAGCAACAGTCCAAAACCAGAAGGTATTCAATTTATACGAGACATGAAACATGGAGGAGCAGCAAATCATCACTTAGGAAGAGATTAAAATGTTTGGTATTCTTTTGAGTGCTGCACAATTGATTGTTTTAGCAATATTCACTCGGGCGTGCAGCGCTAGATCTTTTTTAAGGTTGAACAGCTATGTAGTGAAAGTCGAGTCGGCATCAAATATTCACTGATGAAATGTTACCGCGCTTTGATTTGTTTTGTTTTTTTGCGATTGTCTCGCTACCTTTTGTGACTTGTAGGTGATCATTCACACAGTGAGACATGAGTGAATCATGTTCAAGTGCACGCACGTGTACACACACTCACATTTTCCTCCGGGCTCCTACAGTGCATCTTATTTCTTAATTTATGAATGTGGTTTCATTTTTGTGAAAACCTGCTGCGTGGTCGTCCAACTGTGGTTAAGTCTTTTCTCTCTGCGTTTTTCCTTCCCTCTTAGCTGCTTTCACTATGCTGCTAATCATTTTGTGTTGTATGCACACTCGGCCCTGCCTTAATTGGTCCTTCCTGATTCTAGCTCGTCCCATCCCTTCTTGCCGTCCCCACATCAAGTCGTATTCCTTCTCCTGACCTCTCCGCGTGTTCATGTATGTTTGCTATTCACTGCTCATTAAATGGTGGATCCACAGAGCCCGCGGATGAAAAGACGGAAGATGGACAGGACGAAGAAAATGGAGGGTGATGTTGTTTGTAAAGGATCCGGATGAAAGAAATAAATGAGGGAAAACAAGCATGAAAGGCCGATAAAATCAGCTGCAAGAGGGGATTTAAAAAAGGACAGTGAAAGGAAGAAGAAGCAGGCTTAGTGGAAAGATAAACTGTCTACTTTAGCTGGGAGTATAGATAATTACTCCCTCATAGTTCCTTGGGGATGAATAAATGCTATGAGTGCAGGTACTGATTTAAAAAGAGGCACACAGCTAGTTTTTATGATGCTGTGCATGGAATGAGTTTGCAGATGTGAATGTCTATTAGAGCTGCGGTGTGAACCAAGATAAACACATCTCAACCTTAGAGGCACTGGGTCACAGTCACAGTGGTTTAATGTCCAACAACTCAGGAGTTTGTTTTTTCACTTTTCTTTTTCTTACCATTAACATCATAGTATGGATGGATTTTTACTACTGGTCTTTTACCTTTTGTTAACCCTTAGAACACAGAGCATTTTGGTTTAAACATACAGTTTATACAGAGGCTTTAAGAACGTGTCTTGTATTTTTTTAGCACAACCTAGGCAATCAATGCAAAAAATTCATTTTCACCAACTATATAAACACACCTGAGCATAGAGCACCCAAAATGTTTAAAATCGGATTGAATTTGTGAAATTTGGAAATACGTCATAGTTCAAAGTTCACTTGGCTCATTTTTTGTGACCTCTGAATGAATCGTAACTTTGACTCAACAACACATGAGATGAAAAAGCACATTTTTAAAGCCTGAATATGTGACCTATAAACACACACCCCCAGGATGTCCATATAAGGAGTTGTGTATTATTACCCACGGCAGTTTACCATGGGTAAGATCCGTGTCGCGTGAGCACTAAGGGTTAAATCATTTTTGAGCATTTTAAACATCTACCAAAAAGGCAAACAGATGGTTGCATACTGCCTCTTTAATATCTCTGGA
This sequence comes from Solea senegalensis, assembly GCF_019176455.1. Lineage (NCBI taxonomy): Eukaryota > Metazoa > Chordata > Actinopteri > Pleuronectiformes > Soleidae > Solea > Solea senegalensis. The sequence goes on from NC_058026.1 coordinate 18,462,028, forward strand.
GTCTATCTGGCTTTGCGTTCTCGTGCAGCTCAGAAACCAACCTTCGCTAAAGCAACAGCGGGACACAGAACTCAGCCAATTGACGAGCAAGTTGATAAGGAAGCACATACTGTAGTGCTGCATTCTAAATAATCGACCCAAGAGAATAGTCTCCGCTGTACTTGACATGACAGATAAATGGCAAGAGAGCGCTGTGTGTGCGTGTGTGTGTCAGAGTCAGTGTTTGTGTGTTTGACAGTTTCTGGAGGTTAATATACGCCTCGTGTAACGAGAGGGAAATTGCTTTATGCTGTTAAGCCCTCAG